>NC_135974.1:32713880-33041380 GCF_053455715.1 Rhinoraja longicauda | reverse complement strand
CGATCGTATCTGTCTCAATCACACCGTCTCCAGCACTCATCACCTTCTGTAAAATAAACATGTTGTTTTGCATTCTGTATCTCTGACTTTTGGAAGCTAGACGTAACAAGACAGCTGAGGTATAGAAGTTGGGAGGTCATGTTGCAGCTATATAAGACCTTGCTGAGCCCCCATTTAGAGAAATGTGTTCAGTTTTAGGCACCATGTTATTGGAACAATGTTGTCAATTTTGAAATGGTGCAGAGAGGATTTACAAGGATGTTACCAGGACTCGTAGGTCTGAGCTACAGGGAGAGGTCGGGCAGGCTGGGACTCTATTCCCTGGAGCACAGGAGGATATTATAGAGGTGTATAAAATCATGAGAGGAATAGATCGGGTAGACGCACAAAGTCTCCTGCCCAGAGTAATGGAATCAAGGGCCAGACGACAAAGGTTTAAGGTGAAGGGGAAAAGATTTAATAGTTATCTCAGGGGTAACTATTTCACACAGAGGGTGGTGGGTGTACGGAACGAGCTGCCGGAGGAGGTAGTTGAGGCAGGGACTATCGCAACGTTTATGAAGTAATTAGACAGGTACTTCTGAAAATCCAGTAATTGCGGTGCTAGTATTATGAAACTGCCTTTTGTAAATCTGGTGATTGGTTTTAGCAGATGCTGATTTGGTCGGAATGTAATCTGTGCAATAGAGGAACTTGAACCGCCTGTTATTTTCCAAGGTGTGTTGGCAGCGCGTAAGTTGTTTGTGATATCAATGCCCTGGTAATAATGAAATGGTGTCATTGTTTCCAAAGTGAATTGCAAAGATCCACCTGACGTCATGTGTTCAACTTGCTTGGAGATGCCGTCATTCCACAACAGGGCTTGGACAATAGACAATAGACAATAGGTGCAGGAGTAGGCCATTCGGCCCTTCGAGCCAGCACCGCCATTCAATGTGATCATGGCTGATCATTCTCAATCAGTACCCCGTTCCTGCCTTCTCCCCATACCCCCTGACTCCTCTATCCTTAAGAGGTTAATTCCTTAACAGCTCTATCCAGCTCTCTCTTGAATGCATTCAAAGAATTGGCCTCCACTGCCTTCTGAGGCAGAGAATTCCACAGATTCACAACTCTCTGACTGAAAAAGTTTTTCCTCATCTCAGTTCTAAATGGCCTACCCCTTATTCTTAAACTGTGGCCCCTTGTTCTGGACTCCCCCAACATTGGCACATGTTTCCTGCCTCTAACGTGTCCAACCCCTTAATAATCTTAATAGGCTTTTAAGGGCGTCGTGGCAGTGGAGCTACTGCCTCATTGCGACGGAGACCCGGGTTCAATCCTGACCTTTTTTTAAATTTTTTTTATATATAAAAGTTTTATTCCAAAGAAAAACATACAAACATACTATGCAAAATGTGATCAAACAAAAGCCGCCTGTATCGGCAGTTTACAAATTAAACAATTATCACATTAAAATCCCGCCATCTCTGTCAACAATACATACAACCCCCCGCGGTGACCAGCGTTCCCGGAAGGCCTCCAGAGTCCCCGTGGACACCGCGTGTTCCCTCTCCAGGGACACGCGGGCACGGACGTAAGCCCGGAACAGGGGTAGGCAGCCGACTTCTGTGAGGCCGTCGACTGCCCGCTGCCTGGACCCGCGGATGGCCATCTTGGCCAGGCCCAGGAGCAGACCGACAGGGAGACCCCCTCCTCCCTCCCGACCCTCCCCCCTCTGTACCGGGTGCCCAAAAATTAAAAGCGTAGGGCTAAAATGGAGCCAGAACTTGAGGAGCAGCCCCTTCAGATACTGGAACAGGGGCTGTAACCTCACGCACTCTGTATACAAATGGTACACGGTCTCCTCCTCGCCGCAGAAGTGACAGGCGGCAGACGAGACCGTGAACCGGCTCAAGTACCTGTTACAGGCTATAGCCTTATGCAACACTCTCCACCCCAGGTCCCCGATGTAAAGCGGGAGGACCCCCTTATAGAGAGACCTCCACTGGAGACCGCTCCCGCCGTCAGGTGGTAACACGGACTGCCAGGGCGTGTCCGGGCGGAAGACGAGAGCGAGGAAGTGGAGAGTGTGCAGGAGCAGCCTGTACAAAACGCGCCTCTCCGCGTCACGGAACGGCACGCTGGGCATCTGGGAAAGGCGGCTCATATTGCGTGGGGCCGGCTCTCGGGAAGGGACCCGTGCCGTGGGCCCGATGAGCAATTCCGACGGAGCGGGGGTAAGCCCAGTCGGAATCGCTCCACGCACACGCCTCTCCTCGACACACACCGTGACAGGGTGAGGACCGGCCCCCCTCACAACCACAGCACCCCCCTCCCCCTGAGGAGCAGCGCCCTGGCTGAAGGTGACCAAATTCCTGGCTCTCAGGAGATCACGGTAAAATCCAGGCAACTCCCGCCTAGCGCGCTGACTCATGCCCGCTACCGGGAGCCGTGATCCCTCCTGGAGGCAGCGCCCCTGGCAGAAAAAGTACGTGGCCACCGTGTGCCATCTGGGAGGGCACTCGGAGTACACGTACCTCCGCAAGGTCCTGAGTCGGAGGGCTGCCACCTGAGTGCGGACGCAGACCAGCGCCTGACCGCCCTCCTCCAACGGGAGACTCAGAACCCCAGCAGAGACCCAGTGGTTCCTCTCACCCCAGAAGAAGTTAACTAACCTCCTCTGTATCATGGCGATGAAACGAGAGGACGGGACCAGAGTGGCCAGCCGGTACCACAGCAGAGAGGCCACCAGCTGGTTTATGACCAAAGCCCTACCCCGATATGATAACACACCAAGGAGGCCTGACCAGCGCCCCACACGGGCGACCACCTTCGCCTCCAGCTCCTGCCAATTCGCCTGCCATGCCCCCTCAGTGGGACTCAGGTAGATCCCCAGATAGAGGAGGTGCGTGGTGCTCCACGCAAAAGCTGCCATCTCCTCCGGCAGGGAGTCCACCTGCCACTGACCCACCAAGAGCCCAGCACACTTCCCCCAGTTGATCCTGGCGGAGGATGCGGCTGAGAACACCCGCTGGCACTCACGCATCCTCCGCAGGTCAACCGGGTCGGTGAACATTAGTAGCACATCGTCGGCGTAGGCCGAGAGACCCACCTCCACCCCCGGCCCCGGCAAATCCAAACCTGCCAGCCGCCTCCGTAGGAGACACAGGAATGGCTCCACACAGAGGGAATAAAGCTGGCCAGACATGGGGCATCCCTGACGAACCCCCATCCCAAAGTGAATGGGAGCCAACAAAGAGCCATTGACCTTGACCAGGCACTCTGCGGCAGCGTATAGGAGCCGGACCCGGGCCACAAAATGGGGTCCGAATCCAAACGCCCGCAGAGTCCCGAGAAGGTAGTCGTGTCCCACCCGGTCAAACGCCTTCTCCTGGTCAAGGGAGAGAAAGGCAACGGATTGACCAGCCCTCTGGCACAGATGGATCAGGTCCCGGACCAGATGGATATTGTCCTGGATGGACCGGCCCGGGACTGTGTAGGACTGGTCAGGGTGGATCACATGGGACAGCACGGGCCCCAGGCGATTGGCCAATGCCCGTGCAAAGACTTTGTATCCCGTACTGAGAAGAGAGACCGGGCGCCAGTTCTTCAAGAGGCGGAGATCGCCCTTCTTGGGCAGCAGGACGACGACTGCCCTGCGCCATGAGAAGGGCATCTCCCCGGTCGCCAGGCTCTCCCCCAACACCTTCACATAGTCCCCCCCCAGGACACCCCAGAACGCTCGAAGAAACTCCACAGTCAGCCCATCCAGCCCCGGAGACTTGCCCCTACTGAGCTGGTGCAGGGCACCAGTCAACTCCTCCAGAGTTAGGGGATCATCGAGGCGCTCAGCCACCTCTTTGCACACTACGGGTAAGCCCTCCCACAGCACCCCTTGTGCCTCCTCACTAGATGTTCCCTCGGAGAACAGAGTGTCATAGAACGACCTAACTGAGGCACCGATCCTCTCTGGATCCGTGACGGAGGAGCCATCGTCCACAAGCAACTCGACAACCTGCTTGCGGGCACCTCGGCACTTCTCCAGGGAGAAGAAAAAGGGGGAGGCGCGGTCCAGATCGTGCAACATCTGGACTCGCGACCTCACATACGCGCCCCGGGACCTCCTCAGCTGCAAGTCCCTCAGTGCCCCTTTCTTCTCCTGGTACTCCTCCCACTCACATGAGTCCCCCTCCGTCTGACCCAGGCGAGACTCCGAGTCGAGCAACTCTCTCTCAAGCCGTCCGATCTCGGAGTCCCGCCCCTTGGTCGACCCCCTCGTGTAGTCCTGGCAAAACAGACGGACGTAAGCCTTCCCTACATCCCACCACTGCCTTAGGGAAGGGAAACGCCCCTGCCTTTCCCTCCACTCTGCCCAGAACTGCTTGAATGAGTCCCGGAACCGGCGCTCCTCCAGTAGCCGGTTGTTGAAGTGCCAGTAGGCGGACCCTGCCCGTGTGCGCGTCGGGATAAAGTCCACTCGCACCAGGCAGTGGTCCGAGCACGGCTCCAACCGCATGGAGGCTGCCGAGACACAGGACACATAAGCCTTAGACACATATACACGGTCAATACGGGAACCACCCCCCTTAAACCTGTATGAGAAGGCGCCGGAGTTGGGATGGAAATTCCTCCAAGCATCTACTAGCTCAAAAGAATCCACCAACTCCCTTAATGTCTTGACCGCTGCCGGATGGCGCTGAATGCCAGAGCGATCTCTCGCCTCAAGGGTACAATTAAAATCACCCCCCAGGAAAACACACTCTCCCCGATCGATGGTGTTCAACAGCGCGGTCACTTCTTGTGTTAACCGCGTCTGCATAGCACCGCTCTTGGGGGCGTACACATTAATAAAGTGTAACGGCACGCCATCCGGGCGCACGGCCAGATACAACAACCGGCCTGGTACAATGTCCTGCACCTTGACAATCTCCGGCTGGAAAGATGGGGCCAACAGGAAGGCCACTCCACTCGAAATGGAGGTGAGATGGCTCATGTAGACCCCCCCTTCCCACTCCAGGAGCCAGGTGGGCTCGTCACTAGCCACAGTGTGTGTTTCCTGCAGGAAGCTCACCGCGTACCTCCCGTCCCTCAGCACCGAGAGATGGTGAAACCTACGGAGAGACTCCCTGACCCCATTAATATTCAGGCTGGCTATAGTGAGCTTCATTTTGAAAGCGCACAAGAACTTTTACCAGCCCCCCGTGACGGAATGGATCCTCCCCGAGCCCTCTGCCCTTTCTTTAGGGACTTAAAAAGCTCTTGGAGCTGGCGCCACTCATTTTTCAATACACCTGCCATGTTCCCCTCCTCCTGAAGGATGGCATAAATGGACTGCAAGGGTACCGTCAGGTCTGACCAGAGGTCGACAGCCAGATCTGCCTTATTCCTCTTCCCTCTGCTGTCCTTCAGAAACTTCCGGAGTTCCCAGATATCAACAAGCCGAGACACGGGGCTGCGGGTGGGACAGTCCATCAACTCACTGTCGCTGGACTCCACGTCCCCCTCCTCCTCCCACTCAATGTCTGAGCCCGAGTCTGGATAGTTCTGACTCCCAGCCGCCTCGCTCACCCCTCCCTGTGAGGTGGGCGGGTCGGCCACATCACCCGGTCCCTCCTCCGTCACCATCCCACCCCCAGGATCAGTGACGGGGGCAGGTACCGGTACCTCTAACTGTGGCAAGCTGCCTGGTAAATGGCCAGGCTCCTGCACACCCCCACCGCCCTCTGTAACCGGATTGGGGGCAGTGATGTCGGAGGAAGTCTCCGGGGCGGGCAGTGAGAGGGTACGTCTGGAGTCCGACCGAAGGACACGATCCGAAACGACCATGTCCTCCTTCGCACCCAGGGCACCCGGCCCAGCACCGTCACCCAGAGAGTCCCCGTCCCCCACCACCAGGGGAACCACCTCGCTCTGGCCCTCAGGGGGCGATGTTCCCGGAGTCTCCCCTGCTCCCTCAGCCGATGGGGCAGCACACCCCTCAATAGGACTCGTAGCCTCAATGGGGAGCATGGGCTGGGGACCCACCCCCACACTCAAGTCCCCCCCATCAATCTTCCCCTGGTCACCCTCTAAGCCAGCGGACGCAATCCCTGGGGGAACAGCCCCCTCGGGTAGTGTGTCAACACTCTCAGGTGGTCCCTGCACTACAGAGGCATCCTCCTGCCCAGAGGAAGCATGTACTGGGTACTCTGCCTCAACAGGGGAGAAACACCTCCCTTCAGGTCGCCCCTGACCTTCAGGGCCGTTCTCCGTGTCAGAGGACCCGTGCCTCCTCCTCTTATAACCACTAGCGTGCGGTGGTACAGTCAGCTCCATTGCTGAAGCCTGTTCCTCCACCCCACCATCTACCTGCTCATCCTCTCCAGCCTTCAGACCCTCAGGCTCAGAGGCGAGCTCGATAATATCTACTGCCGGGGGACCCTCATTAAGGTGACCTTCTGCCTGGCGTCCCGCTTGAACGTTCTTCTTCTTCCTTTTAGCTTTCTTACTCCTCTGTCTCTCCCAGTGCCCCTCATCCACCCCCCACACTGCACCGGCATCCTCCGCCACAGGTACGGGACATGGGGGTGGTGGGGGAATGGAGGATGGGAGCAAGGGAACAAAGTCATCATGGGCCACCGTGGTAGAACCAGCAGCCCCAGATGGGCCAGCACTGCCTTCCTGGGCCACCTTGGTGGAGCTGGCAGCCCAGTGCTTGGGACAATTCCTGCGGAAATGCCCCACCTCTTTGCATGCATGGCAGCGTGCTTGGCCCGTGTTCCAAAACACGCGATAGCAGAATCCTTCCCATTCAACCTCAAAACTCCCCTCCATATCAATCCCCTGTGCCAGCTGTATGTACACGCGGCGATTGAACGTTAATACATGCTGCATTTCGGGATCATCCAACCTATGCAACAGTTTGGTGGGCCCAGACCGCACCTCCCCCAGCTTAGTTACATGTGGGAGCAGGAGCGCGTCCGGAACATAAGGGGGAACGTTGGACAGCATGACCGGCAGCACGGGCCGTCCCCATGGGTCCACCGCCATGTAAATCCCAGCCACCGTGATCCCCCTTTCCAATGCGGTAGCCACCGACTGCTCAGTCTTTAGGATGACAACAGCCTTCCCACTGACCACCGCGCCTGCGATTATGGCCTTCTTGCCAACAGTCTCCCCCAGCGCGGTTAGCACAGCCTTGAAGGTAATGTTGCCCTGCAAGGTCACTTTCACCCCATGTATACGCCCCAACGACTCATGGCCCTTAGTCACGGAGACTGCCGACTGTACGGCAGCTGCATAATTCTTGGGGGCCGCCATCTTTAGGGCGTGGAGCAAAACAAAACGTCTCAGTATTTTATATGTCAAAGCAGTCTTTCTGCTATTGCTGCACCTCCACGCATTTGCAGCAGTTTAAAGTCTTGTGAAGGCTTTCCTGGCAAAGCAACAGAAGCAGTCTCCTCCTGATAAGATAGGGAAAAGTCCGTGCCAATCCTCCCGTCGTAGAAAATGGAGCTTCCGGAGGCTTCTTCCCCAGGTCTCGGTCGCCCTCTCGGCTTCAACGAAAATCCAATGCACTGTTGCCGTACTTACCCGGCACACCTGGACCGGGCAAAGTCGGTGTGGGAGGGAGCTTTCCGATGCTACAGACCACAAACACCGCTCTAGACTCAGCTCCCACCAGTTCAAGTGCAACTTGGCCTTCCGCCAGCCACTGCCGCTCCTACGACTTTCAGAAACACGAACAAATCCTCCCCAATTAGAGGACTCTTTCAACAAAGAGAGTCTCTGCTTTCCGACAGAAGTCCAAAAAGCAAATTCTGATTGCCTTCGTTTGTCCTCGCCAAACAAATCCTTCGAAAATAATCAAATCCTCACAGCCAGCGCCAGACAACCACGTCCGATCCTGACCACGGGTGCTGTCCGTGTGGAGTTTGCATATTCCCCCTGTGATCACGTGGGTTTCTTCCCAAATCCCAAAGACGGGCGGGTCTGTAGGTTAATTGCTTGTATACACTGGAATTTAGAAGGATGAGAGGGGATCTTATCGAAACGTATAAGATTATTAAGGGGTTGGACACGTTAGAGGCAGGAAACATGTTCCCAATTTTGGGGGATTCCAGAACAAGGGGCCACAGTTTAAGAATAAGGGGTAGGACATTTAGAACGGAGATGAGGAAAAACCTTTTCAGTCAGACAGTTGTTAATCTGTGGAATTCTCTGCCTCCGAAGGCAGTGGAGGCCAATTCTCTGAATGCATTCAAGAGAGCTAGATAGAGCTCTTAATGATAGCGGAGTCAGGGGGTATGGGGAGAAGGCAGGAGCGGGGTACTGATTGAGAATGATCAGCCATGATCACATTGAAAGGCGGTGCTGGCTCGAAGGGCCGAATGGCCTACTCCTGCACCTATTGTCTATTGTCTATTGACCTACAACTTTAAGCTGTGCACGCCATACGCAAGAAGATGATGAAGGCTGTAGGTGATGGCCCCAAAATAGACTTCCACGTCATAAGAAAATATGGAAAATGTGTTAAGCGTCAGGCAATGATCTCTGAGTCTAATCACTGCCACCTTATGAAATGCCGTCAATGTTGTATACTATAATCAGCTTTTGTACGTCACCATTATATATTTATTTCCAATCCACCTGTGATGGATTTCCTTCTCAAATCTCTGTTGCTGGCTCCCTTCCAGGCAAATACGTCTTTATCTCCTTCCAAAGGGTCTGTATCCATATAGTATCAATATATTAAACCAAACCAAACCAAACCGAACCGAACCGAACCGAACCAAACTAAACTGGAGTGACCTTACCTCAGCGATATTTGTGTTGTTTAAAGCAAAGATCATTCTCCCAGTCGTGAGTAATCTTTCATGTCTTTGCCTTTGTCATGTGTTCAGAAGCTGGGCCATGTGCTGAAGATTGCACGATGTTGAAACGCAGCAGTACATTCCAACATTTGGCAATATTTCTGACAAAACTAAATCCCCTTTGGCTAGATTTAACTCCGCACTTCTGCAGGAGAGCGTTGCAGTCAAACAGCGCAGAGACAGGCCCTTCGGCCCAACTCGTCCATGTCCATCAAAAAGCCACCTCCTCTTGCAGCTCGTTCCATTTATCCATAACCATGAATGTGCAACATTTGCCCCTCAAGTTCCTATTAAAACATTCCCCCTCTCATCTTAAACCTAGAATATACATATACGCTTCTGTGTGTGTGTGTGTGTGTGTGTGTGTGTGTGTGTGTGTGTGTGTGTGTGTGTGTGTGTGTGTGTGTGTGTGTGTGTGTGTGTGTGTGTGTGTGTGTGTGCGCGCGCACGTGTGTAAAGTAGAATACATGACAGTTCAATTTATACAGCAAGTTCCCATTGAAAGCAATGTGATAACTTGTTTGTAGTGATGTTGAAATGTCAAGAGTCAAGAGTGTTTTATTGCCGTTTGTCCCAGATGGAACAATGAAATGCTACTTGCAGTGTCAATGATCGTGAAGGCCACGTTGGCACTGCCTTGTTCCTTTCGTTGTTTCTTGGATCCTTCACATTTATCGGAGAGAGCAGTTGGGCTGCCCACCTGTCTCTACAATATTCACCATTCTCACCGGTTCCATGTTTCCTCCGATCACTTTCAAAAATAGACAATGAGCAGCATCGACTCTTGCTTGCTCCCCTGGCCTGGTGCTGCTGAAATGCCATTCTGTATCATGTATTTACTTCACTCATCAGCTCTCCCTCCTGCATCCTTTCAGGCACTTTATATAACCGGCATCTTCAGTCAACTAACGGGGTTTAACAAACGCATGTTCTCAGTTGTGTGCTATCAGTATTGTTAGATTGATGTGCTCTCTCTCTCTCCCCCTCTCTCCCCCTCTCTCCCCCTCTCTCCCCCTCTCTCCCCCTCTCTCCCCCTCTCTCCCCCTCTCTCCCCCTCTCTCCCCCTCTCTCCCCCTCTCTCCCCCTCTCTCCCCCTCCCCCTCCCCCTCGCTGTTTCCCCCTTCCCCTCCCCCTCCCTGTTTCCACCTCCCCGTTTCCCCCTCTCCGTTCCCCCTCTCCCCGTTTCCCTCTCTCCCCGTTTCCCCTCTCTGTTTCCCCCTCTCCGTGTCCCCTTTCTCTGTCTCCCCCTCCCCCCTCCCCCCTCCCCCTCGCTGTTTCCCCCTCCCCCTCCCTGTTTCCCCCTCCCCGTTTCCCCCTCTCTCCGTTTCCCCCTCTCCGTTTCCCCCTCTCCATTTCCCCCCCTCTGTCTCCCCTTTCTCTGTCTCCCCCTCCCCCTCTGCCGTCCTCCTATCTCTATCTCTCTGTTTCATTTCCCTCTATTGCTCAATCTATTCTTTGCAACACAACAGATGCAAAACTTGCAACTGACAAAAGAGCCATTTTAAATCCCCTTCTAAATGTGGCAGAAGGTTAAGTCAACAGTAATGACATTGACTGACTCGTGTTACGCAAGAACTCTTTCTTGTTTTAGCTATTGGCAGAACAGCAACAATGAAGGTAATACAAGGCAGCATTAATTGCCAAGTGCGTGTGTCAGCAAATAAAAGGGAAGTTCCCCAGAGAACGTTGGCTTTGAGTGGGTGATGCTTTGTTGCCAGTATTAATCCGTAACACTATTGCATGCAGCATTTAATCTTCAGTAAGCTGAGGTTGGATAAAAGGATTATACCCTGACAAAAGGAATGTAAAAGTGTGAAGGTGAGTGGTTCGGAGGCAGTTGAGAGTAATTATTACTTATGCTGCTTATCGCTGTAAAGCAGAGTAGTTAAGGGAGTCAAGATGGACAGTGTTTTATTGTCATATGGGGACCTGGCGTGGGGGGACCGTCGTGAAGAACAATGGGATGGTGGGTTGTGGTCGGGGTAACCTGGTTAAAAGAGGGGGAAGCGGAAGACCCATCACTACTAATGTTCCCTGTAAGACGGGGGGGGGTAGCAGTAGGACCCAACAGAGTGAGACCATGTGGTGTTGGAGTCTGATCGTGGGGCTGTGGGCCGGGTGCTGAGCCTGGAGTCTGCATCGTGGAGCTGTGGGCCTGGAGTCTGCATCGTGGGGCTGTGGGCCTGGTGCTGAGCCTTGAATGTGCATCGTGGAGCTGTGGGCCGGGTGCTGAGCCTGGAGTCTGCATCGTGGGGCTGTGGGCCTGGTGCTGAGCCTGGAGTCTGCATCGTGGGGCTGTGGGCCTGGTGCTGAGCCTGGAGTCTGCATCGTGGGGCTGTGGGCCTGGTGCAGAGCCTGGAGTCTGCATCGTGGAGGCTGTGGTGTGATCGCGGTGGAATTATTTGATAATAACTGAAAATGGCAATTCATATCCCCTTTCCATCGAAAAGGCTTTTTCTAAGCCTGGTGATGTTTTGTGGATTCCTTCATAAATTCATTGGATTCATTAAGTAAATGTTATTTACTTTTCCAGATTATTTCCCTTATAAGATGTAAGTAGAGTCTTGGGGTTGCTTAAGAATCAGAGTGCAGCCTTTTATCAAAGATTGCCCGTCATAGTGGCATCAGTTAAGACATTGCAAAGCAATAGAACTTAGAACTAAGAACATACTGTAGAACATAGCACTTAGAACATGAAACATGGAACATCGAACATAGAACATAGAACATAGAACATAGAACATAGAACATAGAACATGGAACAAGGAGCCTAGAACCTAGATCTAGAACATAGAACCTAGAACTTAGAACTTAGAACATAGAACATAGAACATAGAACATAGAACATAGAACATAGAACATATAACTTAGAACATAGAACAGAACAGAACTTAGAACGTAGAACATAGAACATGGAGCCTAGAACCTAGAACCTCGAACCTAGAAAATAGAACCTAGAATATAGAACTTAGAACATAGAACATAGAACAGAACAAAGAACATGGAACTTGGACCATAGAACTTAGAATTTAGAACTTAGAACTTAGAACATAGAACTTGGAACATGGAACATGGAACATGGAACATGGAACATGGAACATGGAATTTAGAACATGGAGCCTAGAACTTAGAACATAGAAGATAGAAGATAGAACATAGAACATAGAACATAGAACATAGAACATAGAACTTAGAACACAGAACTTAGAACATAGAACATAGAACATATAACTTGAAAATTATTACTTCGAACAGCACATGAGCAGGCCCTTCAACCCACAATGTCTGTGCTGAGTTAATCTCCTCTACCTGCACATAATCCATATCCCTCCGTTCCCCGCATATCCATATACCTGTCTAAATGCCTCTTAAATGCTACTCTAATTCGAACCACTTGCTATCTATCCTACATTAACTCATCAGGTCAGGCAGCAAGACCAGTCAGATGCTGCCTGACCTGTTGAGTTACTCCAGGACTTGGTGTGTCCTTTTGAGTATTAGCAAGCCTCTGTGATTGCTTGTTTCTACATGTTATCCTACATTATTAGATGCACAGACAAAAGTACACACTAGTGAACAAGTACACCCCTTAGATCACTAGGTTAACATTAAACATTGATGACGTTTCAGGTCATCGTGACCCTTCTTCATATAAGAGAAAACAGGAGGGTTTTTTGGACGGGGAAGATGAAAAGTAAATTTAAAATACATATTGAAAATTTGTACACGGATTTGAAGGGGTAGATGGGCAGAAAAGGCTCCCAACAGCCTGTCTGCTTGGCAGCTAGATCATACAGATGGGATAATGGCAACGGAACTGGGAAAGAGATGAGAACAGTGTTTTGTGACCCAGGGAACAGATGTGGAGTAAACAGCATAAACGAATGACACAACACATTCTCTTGTAGCTTTCAAGCAAGGATCAGTAATACTCTCGAGTATAATTGGAAATAAAATAACTTGTAAATCTATGGGAAGAAAACAGTGAAATGTGGTTGGCAGAGCTTAATCTCAATAAAATGACAGCCATTTTGGAGTAAATATCAACCATCTGTACTGTATGTGGCCAAGGCAGGGTGTTCAGTATTCCAGACTAGATGATAGTTCAAAAGTACAGGTCCAAAGAGAAAGGAGGTAAGGTGGCCCTGTTAATCAAAGCAGTATAGAGTTGTGCTGTCGAGACAGTGGATTGTGATGTAGAATTTCCTCAAGAGATGAAGTATCAGAGAACCCAAGGGGCGAAAGGGTGGCGGGTGTAAGGAGCAAGCTGCCAGATGAGGTAGTTGAGGCTGGGACTGCCACAACGTTTAGAGGCCCGCCGGAAATTGGAGGAGCAGCACCTCATATTTCGCCTGGGCAGTTTGCGGCCCGGTGGTATGAACGTCGACTTCTCCAACTTCAGATAGCTCCTCTGTCCCTCCCTTCCCCTCCCCCTTCCCAGATCTCCCTCTATCTTCCTGTCTCCACCTATATCCTTCCTTTGTCCCACCCCCGACATCAGTCTGAAGAAGGGTCTCGACCCGAAACGTCACCCATTCCTTCTCTCCCGAGATGCTGCCTGACCTGCTGAGTTACTCCAGCATTTTGTGAATAAATCGATTTGTACCAGCATCTGTAGTTATTTTCTTATAGTCAGGTACATGGATAGGACAGGTTTGGAGGGATATAGACCAAGCGCCAGCAGGTGGGATTAGTGTAGCTGGGACATATTGGCCGGTGTGGGCGAGTTGGGCCGAAGGGACTGTTTCCATGCTGTATCACCTTCTGACTCTAAACGTGGACAAGGCACCAGAACGATTCCCCTGCAGCCAAGGGTTTAAAGGAAGTGGTTCCAGAGATGGTGGACACATTGGGTGTAACGTTTCAAAACTTGTTCACCTCAGGGACGATACCAAATGATTGGAAAAGAGCCAATGTAACTCCCTTGTTCAAACCAGGGAATAAGCCGGAAGCTATGGAACTGTAGGCCAGTTAGTTTACCAACCATTGTTGGTACGATGTAGGTCAATAACCAAAGTGGATATAATGAATCATTTAACCAAGATGAATAGAATGTGTAAGAAAATAACTGCAGATGCTGGTACAAAATGCTGGAGTAACTCAGCGGGACAACAAATCAAAGGTATTTATTCACCGGAAATTGGAGGAACAGCACCTCATATTTCGTTTGGGAAGCTTGCAGCCCAGCGGTATGAACATTGACTTCTCCAGCTTTAGATAGTTCCCCTGTCCCTCTCTTCCCCTCCTCCTTCCCAAATCTCCCTCCATCTTCCTGTCTCCACCTATATCCTTCCTTTGTCCCGCCCCCCTGACATCAGTCTGAAGAAGGGTCTCGACCCGAAACGTCACCCATTCCTTCTCTCCTGAGATGCTGCCTGACCCGCTGAGTTACTCCAGCATTTTGTGAATACATACCTTCAAGATGAATAGAATCAAACTAAGTCAACATGGTTTTATGTAAGGTAAATCATTGTTAACAAATTTGCTTGACTTCTTAAAGGAGGAGTTGACAGGGGGGAACTTATAGATGTAGTATATTTAGATTTTCAAAAAGGAATTTGGCACGATGCTACCTCTGGCCACGCGAGGCCAATGTGCTGGAGGAAGTGTGCCAGCATTGACTGAAACCTGGTAGTCACATAGAAAACAGAGTGGGAATAAATGGGGTCTTTTTCTGTTCTCAAACTAAACTATGAGTACTATTTGAAAGATCAGTGTTTTGTGACCCAGGGGAACAGATGTGGAGTAAACAGATGTACCTTTAGTTTAGTTTAGAGATACAGTGTGGAAACAGGCCCTTCGGCCCACCGGGTCTGTGCCGCCCAGCGATCCCCACACATTAACACTATCCTACACCCACTAGGGACAATTTTTACATTTACCAAGCCAATTAACCTACAAATCTGTACTCTTTGGAGTGTGGGAGGAAACCGAAGATCTCGGAGAAAAACCCACGCAGGTCACGGGGAGAACGTACAATTTCCGTACAGACAGCACCCGCGGTCGGGATTGAACCCGGGTCTCCGGCGCTGCATTCGCTGTAAGGCAGCAACTCTATCGCTGTGCCACTGTGCCTATGCACTGTAATGACTCAATTCTAATCATGTATTGTCTTTCTGCTGACTGGATAACATGCAACAAAAGCTTTTCAATGTACCTCGATACATGTGACAAAAAACTAAACTAAACTGAACTAAACTACTGTAGAATTAAACTAAACTAAACTGGACTAGTGATTGCTTTAGAGGTTAGAGAGACAACGTGGAAACCGGCCCTTCGGCCCACTGAATCCGCGCCGCCCACTGTTCACGCACAGGCTCTCTGTCATCACACGTTCGAATCCTACACACTTGGGGCGATTTCCAGAAGCCGATCAACTTACAAACCTGCACAAATCTTTGGATTGTGGGAGGAAACCGGAGCACCCGGAGAAAACCCACGCAGGTCAGGGGGAGAACGTGCAAACTCCGTACAGAGGGCACGTACCTCACCGCGGTAGAAGGTTCTTCCCTCAGAAGGGGGGCGTAACCTTTGGAATTCCCTGTCCCTGACATTGATGGAGGCCAGGCCATCTGATACATGAAAGGCGAAGGAATTCAGTGCTACGGAGAACTGACACGGAAGATTAGTTGGTTAGGCAAGAGCAGCCTCTATAATCCGTATTCAATGCATAGTTTTGCTTCTCATGAACGATTCGACCTACTGACTTGAGTCATTTTTTACAGGTTCACGAAGGCACACAAGTGTATCTACTGTACAATCTATTCCATTACGTTGTTCAGCTTTGCTTAAGTGTTGTTTACAGCTAATAAGAGGCAAACCCCAGCCTTCGCCACTTTCTGTTTGGCATTTTCAGAAAGCAATTTACATGGGAATTTAACATTAACTTTACAAGGCAGAATCTTGTGAAACTGCTACTCATAAAAGTGCATTGATCCTGTTGGCAGAGTATTATTATTCATGGGTTTTGATATCTTCAGAAATCAGGAATGCTGGAGAGTGCAATAATAGAGCTTTTGTTTTTGTACATTTACAAATTGCCAAGATATATATTTTTGCAGAGGAATTATTATTCCCGATCTGAATTCAGCAAAACCATATCCATGACTCTCAGAAGAACATTACATTCCCGTATTTCAGGTTATGAACTGAGTTGGCATCTATTCCTATTTCTGAGAGAGACTTTGGGTTTTCTTTCTGTAAATAAACTTTCCCTAACTTTTCTTAAGTGCAGCGAGTCTGATGTTACAATGATCTTCCCTTATCTTACAATGTTTTGATTGTGGAAGAATTTTCTCTCTATCAATCCCCCAAACTCCAAAGAATGCAATCGAGATCAACCCTTGACCTTATTTATTCAAGGGAGAACAAGAGAAGTGTGCACAGTTTCACGATCAACCTGCAGTTATGCTTCATGCATGGGAAGGCACTTCAGATGCTGAAGATAGATACAACATGCCGGATTAACTCAGCGGGTCAGGCAGCATCTCTGGAGAAAAGGAATAGGTAACATTTCAATATAGACATATAGAAAATAGGTGCAGGAGGAGGCCATTTGGCCCTTCGAGCCAGCACCGCCATTCATTGTGATCATGGCTGATCATCCACAACCAGTAACCCGTGCCTGCCTTCTCCCCATATTGGACCCTCGAGACCCTCTAAACCTTTCCCATTTATGTTGAAAGACTGGAGCGGCTAGGCTTGTATACAGTGGAATTTAGAAGGATGAGAGGGGATCTTATCGAAACGTGTAAGATTATTAAGGGGTTGGACACGTTAGAGGCAGGAAACATGTTCCCAATGTTGGGGGAGTCCATAACCAGGGGCCAAAGTTTAAGAATAAGGGGTAGGCCATTTAGAACGGAGATGAGGAAAAACTTTTTCAGTCAGAGAGTTGTGAATCTGTGGAATTCACTGCCTCAGAAGGCAGTGGAGGCCAATTCTCTGAATGCATTCAAGAGAGAACTAGATAGAGCTCTTAAGGATAGCGGAGTCAGGGGGTATGGGGAGAAGGCAGGAACGGGGTACTGATTGAGAATGATCAGCCATGATCACATTGAATGGTGGTGCTGGCTCGAAGGGCCGAATGGCCTACTCCTGCACCTATTGTCTATTGTCTATTGTCTATTGTTTATGTACTTTAAATGCTGTTATTGGTACCTGCCTCAACTACCTCCTCTTGCAGCTTGTTCCATATGTCCATTACCATCAATGTGCAAAAGTGCAATGTACCTCAAATTCCTATTTAAACTTTCCCCCATTTTCATTTCATTTCAGAATCAGTCTGAAGAAGGGTGTCGACCCGAAACGTCATCTTTTCCTTTGCTCCAGAGATGCTGCCTGACCTGCTGAGTTATGCTAGCAATTTATGTCTATCTTCTGTAGTCATCCTTTATATGCAATAAAACTCACATCAGTTAAAGCAAAAGGAATATATTCCCATATGACTATATGGCACAGAGGGCAGCCATTCAGCCCATCGATCGGTCGGAGCTTCAAAGTGAGAGAGGCAAAGTTTAAAGGAGATGTGTGGGGCAAGTATTTTACTCCGAGGGTGATGAGCACCTAACACATGCTGGAGGCAGCAAATAAAGTTGCATTCAAGAGACTTTTGGATAATCAGGGACATGGATTATGTCGAGTATAGGCAGATAAGAGTTGGTATTGGCATCATATTGGGCACAGACAATGTGGGCCGAAGGGCCTGTTCCTGTGCTGCACTGTTCTGTGTTTTATAAGGTCAGAAATTAGAGTTTTTACTCATAGGTGGATAATGTTCAATGTAATTCCCAACTCGTTAGAAGATAAAGTAACCTTGGTTACATTCAGGCATGGGTGCATGTGTTGTGAGTAAATGTTTCCATGCAGTTCCTTCCTAAACATTACTCACAACACATGCACCCATGCCTGAATGTAACCAAGGTTACTTTATCTTCTAACGAGTTGGGAATTTCATTGAACATGGTTTCTTCATTTGGATTGCTGATTGCTGGTTTAAATCGAAGGTAGACACAAAATGCTGGAGTAACTCAGCGGGTCAGGCAGCATCTCGGGAGAGAAGGAATGGGTGACGTTTCGGGTTGAGACGCTTCAGACTGAAGAATCAGTCTGAATCAGTCTGAAGATGGGTCTCGACACGAAACGTCACCCAATCCTTCCCTCCCGAGATGCTGCCTGACCCGTTGCGTTACTCCAGCATTTTGTAACCACCGACTACCTGTGAGTAAAGTTTGTTTCATGTAGTGCAAAGCGGTGAACAGAGAAGGTCTAACAGACACAAAATGCTGGAGTAACTCAGCGGGACAGGCAGCATCTCTGGAGAGAAGGAATGGGTGACGTTTCAGGTCGACACCCTTCTTCAGACTGAACAAGGTCTTGCAGACTCCTGATGACATTCAACAGTGTAACTATTGCCAAAGTTCATAAATAAATTAAAGAACATTGACTTAAAATAAACTATTATAACAAAATATTTATGCCAAAGCTGAACTAAACATATCATATCATATCATATCATATATATACAGCCGGAAACTGGCCTTTTCGGCCCTCCAAGTCCGTGCCGCCCAGCGATCCCCGTACATTAACACTATCCTACACCCACTAGGGACAATTTTTTTATTTTTTTTTACATTTACCCAGCCAATTAACCTACATACCTGTACGTCTTTGGAGTGTGGGAGGAAACCGAAGATCTCGGAGAAAACCCACGCAGGTCACGGGGAGAACTTACAAACTCCTTACAGTGCAGCACCCGTAGTCAGGATCGAACCTGAGTCTCCGGCGCTGCATTCGCTGTAAAGCAGCAACTCTACCGCTGCGCTACCGTGCCGCCATACGCCATTCAAATTAATGGCTGATACTCTGTACAATAATAGCAATGGGTGACATTTGTGTACATATATTTGTAAGATTAGACATGACGATGAAATCTCTCCTCAGATCAGAACCAAACTGCTGCTTTTGAGTTGTAAAGAACGATATCTCGTTTTCCTGTCCCCTGACTTTCAGTCTGAAGAAGGGTCTCGACCCAGAAAGTCACCCATTCCTTCCCTCCAGAGATGCTGCCTGTCCCGCTGAGTTACCCCAGTATTTTGTGTCTATCTTCGGTATAAACCAGCCTCTGCGGTTCCTTCCTACACGGATCTCTTTAACAATCGGTGACAGAATTAGTTCGCCTGAGGAAGACAACGTTTCCCGAGTTTGTCTTTTTCCAAGTTGTCATTGAGTTTAGGAGTAAATGGAATCTTGAATAATTTCACAGACAATAATCTTTCGTGTGGGAACAGGGGAATGAAAAAGTTACGTCATCGCAGAGCATCTTTGACACCATCGTATGTACAGTGGCACAGTGGTAGAGTTGCCTGCCTTATAGGGCCAGAGACCTGGGTTTGATTCTGACTGAACGGAGTTTGCATGTTCTTCTTGTGACCACGTGGGTTTTCTCTGGGTGCTCCAGTTTCCTCTCACGTTCTAAAGATGTGTAGGTTTGTAGGTTAATTGGCCTCAGTAAATTGCCCCTAGTAGGATAGAACTATTGTTCGGGTCCCATAGAACTATAGAACGGGTCATCGTTGGTCAGCACGGACTCGGTGGGCCAAAGGGCCTGTTTCTAAGCTGTATCTCTAAACTAAACTAAACTAAACCATTGACCTTTCAGAAGAGGAGATAATACAATCATCTTGTAGACAATAGACAATAGGTGCAGGAGGAGGCCATTCGGCCCTTCGAGCCAGCACCACCATTCAATGTGATCATGGCTGATCATTCTCAATCAGTACCCCGTTCCTGCCTTCTCCCCATACCCCCTGACTCCGCTATCCTTAAAAGCTCTATCTAGCTCTCTCTTGAATGCATTCAGAGAATTGGCCTCCACTGCCTTCTGAGGCAGAGAATTCCACAGATTCACAACTCTCTGACTGAAAAGGTTTTTCCTCATCTCAGTTCTAAATGGCCTACCCCTTATTCTTAAACTGTGGCCGCTGGTTCTGGACTCCCCCAACATTGGGAACATGTTTCCTGCCTCTAACGTGTCCAACCCCTTAATAATCTTATATGTTTCGATAAGATCCCCTCTCATCCTAAATTCCAGTGTATACAAGCCTAGTCGCTCCAGTCTTTCAACATATGACAGTCCCGCCATTCCGGGAATTAACCTAGTAAACCTACGCTGCACGCCCTCAATAGCAAGAATATCCTTCCTCAAATTTGGAGACCAAAACTGCACACAGTACTCCAGGTGCGGTCTCACTAGGGCCCTGTACAACTGCAGAAGGACCTCTTTGCTCCTATACTCAACTCCTCTTGTTATGAAGGCCAACGTTCCATTGGCTTTTTTCACTGCCTGCTGTACCTGCATGTTTCCTTTCAGTGACTGATGCAATAGGACACCCAGATCTCATTGTACGTCCCCTTTTCCTAACTTGACACCATTCAGATAATAATCTGCCTTCCTATTGAAGTCTCACCTGTTCAGTACTGCCTTCAACCACTGAAGGTCACCTCACCTTCTGTCTCCTTTCTCTGTTCGTCTACTTATTTATCTATTTATTCACTTCCCTATGTTCTTTAAATCCCTGTAAAGCGTCTTTGAGTGTATGAAAAGCGCTATATAAATGTAATGCATTATTATTATTATTATTATTCTTACCACCAAAGTGGATAACCTCACACTTATCCACATTAAACTGCATCTGCCATGCATCCGCCCACTCACGCAACCTGTCCAAGTCACCCTGCAACCTCATAGCATCTTCCTCACAGTTCACACTACCACCCAGCTTTGTATCATCAGCAAATTTGCTAATGGTACTTTTAATCCCTTCATCCAAGTCATTAATATATATTGTAAATAGCTGCGGTCCCAGCACCAAGCCTTGCGGTACTCCACTAGTCACTGCCTGCCATTCTCAAAAAGGGACCCATTTATCCCCACTCTTTGCTTTCTGTCTGTCAACCAATTTTCTATCCATGTCAGTACCCTACCCCCAATACTATGTGCTCTAATTTTGCCCACTAATCTCCTATGTGGGACCTTGTCGAAGGCTTTCTGAAAGTCGAGGTACACCACATCCACCGACTCTCCCCTGTCAATTTTCCTAGTTACATCCTCAATAAATTCCAGAAGATTAGTCAAGCATGATTTCCCCTTCGTAAATCCATGCTGACTCGGAACGATCCTGTTACTGCTATCCAAATGCTCCGCAATGTCGTCTTTTATAATTGACTCCAGCATCTTCCCCACCACTGATGTCAGATCAACTGGTCTATAATTTCCCGTTTTCTCTCTCCCTCCTTTCTTAAAAAGTGGGATAACATTAGCTACCCTCCAATCCACAGGAACTGATCCTGAATCTATAGAACATTGGAAAATGATTACCAATGCGTCCACAATTTCGTGAGCCACCTCCTTAAGTACCCTGGGATGCAGACCATCAGGCCCTGGGGATTTATCAGCCTTCAGTCCCATCAGTCTACCCAACACAATTTCCTGCCTAATGTGGATTTCCTTCAGTTCCTCCATCACCCTAGGATCTCTGGCCACTAGAACATCTGGGAGATTGTTTGTATCTTCCTTAGTGAAGAAAGATCCAAAGTACCGGTTCAACTCGTCTGCCATCTCCTTGTTCCCCATAATAAATTCCCCCGCTTCTGTCTTCAAGGGACCCACATTTGCCTTGACTAATTTTTTCCTCTTCACATACCTAAATAAGCTTTTACTATCCTCCTTTACATTATTGGCTAGCTTACCCTCGTACCTCATATTTTCTCCCCGTATTGCCTTTTTAGTTATCTTCTGTTGCTCTTTAAAAGAGTCCCAATCCTCTGGCTTCCCACTCTTCTTTGCTATGTTATACTTCTTCTCTTTTATTTTTATGCTGTCCTTGACTTCCCTTGTCAGCCACGGGTGCCTCTTACTCCCCTTAGAATCTTTCCTCCTCTTTGTGATAAATTGATCCTGCAACTTCTGCATTGTTCCCAGGAATACCTGCCATTGCTGTTCCACCGTCTTCCCTGCTAGGGCCTCCTTCCAGTCAAATCTGGCCAGCTCCTGCCTCATGCCTCTGTAATCCCCTTTGCTATACTGTAATACTGACACTTCCGATTTTCCCTTCTCCCTGTACTCTGTACTGAGTCTTATTACTCATAATGACTCAGTACTTTATTTCAATAAGATCTCTCGATGTGGTATTGATTTTCCAATTGGTTACATTGCCATGCAACCTTGGCACCACTGATCACTGTTCTGCAGGGCGTTACAGATACGTCATGTTGTGTCTGCAAACCCATCCTTCCTTGCGTAGAATTCACGAGACATTGTTTTCTTTTGTTATGTTAGTTTCCTAGGAGATTATTTCCGGCAACAATCAAATTTGCCAAAAAATTGCATGTTTTAATTGCTTCTACATTAAAGTTATCTTCATATTCGGATATGGAAGAAACATGCAGATGCTGTTCAATGTGAGAAAAAAAACACAAAGTGCTGGAGTAACTCAGCAGGTCAGGCAGCATCTCTGGAGAACATGGATAGGTGACGTTTTGGGTCGGGAACTTCCTTCGGTTTGAAGAAGGGTCCTGTCCTGAAAATTGCCCTTCCATGTTTAGTTTAGTTTAATTTAGTTTAGAGAGACAGCACGGAAACAGGCCCTGCAGTTCCACCAGTCCATGCCGACCAGCGATTCCTGTGCACTAACACTGTCCGACACACTAGGGTCAATTTACAATCTTTACCAAGATGTTAGAGTGGCTGTCTTACAGCGCCAGAGACCCGGGTTCGATCCCGACTCTGGGTGGCGTCTGCACGGAGTTTGTACGTTCTCCCTGTGACCGTGTGCGTTTTCTCCGGGTGCCCTGGTTTCCTCCCACACTCCAAAGACGGACAGGTTTGTAGGTTAATTGGCTTCGGTAAAATTGCAAATTGTCCCTCGATAATTTAGGACAATAATAGTGTGGGATAGTGTACGGGGTAATCATTGGACGGCACTGTCTTTGTGGGCCGAAGGGCCTGTTTCCATGCTTATAGTCTCTGAAACAAAATAGGGCACTCATGTGATATATTTATTTCAGGTAAAATACAGCACAGGGACAACAATGATTGAGAACATTTTTGATGCAATGACACTGCCTCGTTTGACTTTCGTGTGCACTGAGATTGTTTCAATTGTTTCTTGGCTTGTATCCCATCATGGTGCATGTATAAGAAGGAGATGAACTTGATGGGCCGAATGGCCTAATTCTGCTCCCAATGACTTATGAACTTAGTGGCATGGTGGCGCAGCGGTAGAGTTGCTGCCTCACAGCGCCAGAGACCCGGGTTTGATCCTGATTACAGGTGCTGTCAGTATGGGATTTGTACGTTCTCCGCGTGACCTGCGTGGGTTTTCTCCGGGTGCTCCGGTTTCGTCCCACACGCCAAAGACGTGCGGGTTTGTAGGCTAGTTGGCGTGGTAAATTGTAAATTGTCCCTAGTGTGTGTAGGATAGCGTTAGTGTGCGGGGATCGCTGGTCGGCGCGGACTCGGTGGACCAAAGGACCTGTTTCTCCAAACTAAACTAAACTTATGAACTTAAGAACTACATACCTCACCATGTTTCCGATCTCCATCTCCAGCTGTGCACTAGTTCAAGACCTCCAGGCAATTAAATAGTTTCTGACTGTGAAGTTGGATAACATTCACCCGTGAAATAATAATTCATAAGGAAAATGTATTGGTGCACATTATTGAAGAGGACTTAATCAACCTCTGTGATGTCCACAAAGATTATAATTTTCAGCGTATTCAATACCGACATCCTGGATAGGAAATTTGACTAACATTGCTGAAGGAATAAATCAGAGGTTTATATTCTGTGATGGATAAATCAAAATCTTTGGGGCAGCACTATGGAGCTGCGGTAGAGTTGCTGCCTTACGGTAACACAATAAAGTACCTTTGAAGCATTGGATATGTTTAAAACCTAAATAAACTTAATGTGCTTTGAGTTTGGAGATTCTATTGAGAGGGTCTCCAGGAGAATATCTGTTCTTGACGATCAACCAGCTTCAATCTCCAAGTGACTTGGTTCAAAAAGTCACAATAGGATATTCCATGAAAAACAATAAATTTAAACAGGAAATTAAAAAAAAATGTATTGGCTACATTGAACAGGATGTAATAAAGTCAGGATGAGTTAATAAACAGAAATTACTGGAAATGCTTTGTGTCAGCACGGTGGCACAGCGGTAGAGTTGCTGCCTCACAGCGCCAGAGTCCGGGTTCGATCCTGACTGTGGGCGCTGCCTGTACGGAGTTTGTACGTTCGCCCCATGACTTGCGTGGGGTTTTCTCCGGGATCTCCGGTTTCCTCCCACACTCCAAAGGCGTACAGGTTTGTAGGCCATATGTATAAGAAAATAACTGCAGATGCTGGTACAAATCGATTTATTCACAAAATGCTGGAGTAACTCAGCAGGTCAGGCAGCATCTCGGGAGAGAAGGAATGGGTGACGTTAATTGGCTTCGGTAAAATTGCAAATTGTGCCTGGCGTGTGTAGGATAGTGCAAAATGTAAGGGGATCACTGGTCGGTGCAGAGTCAATGGGCCAAAGGGCCTGTTACTTCACCGTATTTCTGAAAAAACAAAATTTCCTCTACTAGGAACGCCAGCAAATAATGAGGTGCTGGACAATTCAGGAAGCGGGTGCATCTTTGCCGATATGCAAGAAACCGTCTCCTTCAGGATGGATCCAGTCTACTTGACCGGGATGGCGGGACTGTCGTATGTTGAAAGACTGGAGCGGCTAGGCTTGTATACACTGGAATTTAGAAGGATGAGAGGGGATCTTATCGAAACATATCAGATTATTAAGGGGTTGGACACGTTAGAGGCAGGAAACATGTTCCCAATGTTGGGGGAGTCCAGAACATGGGGCCACAATTTAAGAATAAGGGGTAGGCCATTTAGAACGGAGATGAGGAAAAGCTTTTTCAGTCTGAGAGTTGTAAATCTGTGGAATTCTCTGCCTCAGAAGGCAGTGGAGGCCAATTCTCTGAATGCATTCAAGAGAGAGCTAGATAGAGCTCTTAAGGATAGCGGAGTCTGGGGGTATGGGGAGAAGGCAGGAACGGGGTACTGATTGAGAATGATCAGCCATGATCACATTGAATGGCGGTACTGGCTTGAAGGGCCGAATGGCCTCCTCCTGCACCTATTATCTATTGATCCCCGCTCTCTTTCACCGGTCTATACTTCTCTCTGAAGGTCACCGGTGCATCTCAGTTAAACAGTGTAACATTCACACTAGGGCTTCAGAGATGTCCTCGTTCTTCAGGAAACGGGGCTTCCCCTCCTCCATTATAGAGGAGGCTCTCACTAGGGTCTCTTCTACATCCCGCAGCTCCACGCTTGCTCCCCCTCCCCCCACTTGCAACAAGGACAGAATCCCCCTCGTTTCTTACCCAAACCACCCCAACCCAGGGCACTTTCCCCTGCAACCCGCACGAGATGCAACACCTGTCCCTTTACCTCCCCCCTCAACTCCATCCAAGGACCCAAACAGTCTTTCCAGGTGAGACAAAGGTTCACCTGCACCTCCTCCAACCTCATCTATTGCATCCGCTGCTCTAGATGTCATCTTATTTACATCGGCGAAACCAAGCGCAGGATCGGCGATCGCTTCACTAAACACCTGCACTCGGTCCGCATTGACCAAACTGATCTCCCGGTGGCCGAGCACTTCAACTCCCCCTCCCATTCCCAGTCTGACCTTTCTGTCATGGGCCTCCTCCAGTGCCATAGTGAGGCCCACCGGAAATTGGAGGAACAGAACCTCATATTTCGCCTGGGCAGTTTGCAGCCCAGTGGTATGAACATCGACTTCTCCAACTTTAGATAGTTCCTCTGTTCCTCTCTTCCCTTCCTCCTTCCCAGATCTCCCTCTATCTTCCTGTCTCCACCTATATCCTTCCTTTGTCCCGCCCCCCTGACATCAGACTGAAGAGGGGTCTCGACCCGAAACGTCACCCATTCCTTCTCTCCTGAGATGCTGCCTGACCTGCTGAGTTACTCCAGCATTTTGTGAAAAAATACCTTCGATTTGTACCAGCATCTGCAGTTAGTTTCTTACACCATCTCTCCCTCCAAACCCCATTCTCCTGCCTTCTCCCCATAACCCTTGACACCCGCACTAATCTAGAATCTATCTATTTCTGCCTTAAAAATACCCATTGATTGACTCCACAGCCTTCTGTGGCAATGAATTCGCTCTGACCCAAGAAATTCCTCCTTCCTAAAGGAAAGTCCTTTAATTCTGAGACTATGACCTCTGGTCCGAGACTCTCCCATGAGTGGAAACATCCCACTCTATCCAGGCCTTTCTCTACTTGAAAGACCTAAGGGGTATTCACCTAAGGCGTACAAAGCCATTGAGGCGTTACCGGAGAGCATAGCTAAGGCACTCTGTATTTAGATTTCATTGTTTTGATTGCTTCATCAGGGAGTGTTGTAATCTGCAGACGACATTAATAACATCATAATTTGTCATTTCGCAATCAAAAGAGTCAGCTGGACAATACCAGTGTCCAAGCGATCCTTTACAGGAGAGGAGACGTGTGACTATGTGCAAATGTGAACGTAAGTAAAGCAATTCATTTCCTCACATAGGCAGCCTCGTAATATTGCAACTGTGGCTTGTCAAAGAATGCCTCTGTTGAAAGAAACACGTAACATCTGCACTAACTCAGCTGTTCTGCGGAGTTGAAAATGGTGGCCTTTCTCATTCATTATAAACTGAGCAGATGTTAAGCAACTGCGGAGAAAGTTGTTCAGGACAAGGAAAGGATGTGTAAATAGAATGAGCAGTCTCATTACCAGCTGTCTGTATAAACGTGCCGTCACCGTTATCAACTGAAATTGAAGATAGAACGCAAAATTCTGGAGTAACTCAGCGGGACAGGCAGCATCTCTGGAGAGAAGGAATGGGTGACGTTTCGGGTCGAGACCCTTCTTCAGTCTTCTTGAGTCACCAATTCCTTCTCTCCAGAGATGCTGTCTGTCCCGCTGAGTTACTCCAGCTTTTTGAGTTCTATCTTCAGTTTCAAACAGCATCTGTCGTTCCTTCTTACACAACAACTGAAATTGTTTAGGTTAGTTTAGAGTCGTGGCTATCCCTCGAGGTCGAGGGTGATGGACTACATCCCGATGTCAGAACAACGACGCCTGTGTTTGTTTAATGTGTACTTGATGTTGCACTCCAAGAACCACACGGTCCTTCACCAATCAATCAGCTGATTCCAATGGCAAGGGAACCAAGACAATTGGAGCTGATAGACCTGTTGCAGCCTTCATCCGCCTTCACAGCCGTTGGGTTCAAGATAGCTTTGTCCGATCCGCCTGGTCTGCCGTTGAGGTCTTGTACGTTGGATCGTTCTTAGCCTGGACCCCCACCCTCGACCTTACCGCCATGGGTGGCCCGACCAGAAGCTGGTGCTTCCGACAGCATCGCTCTCGGAATCATAGGGGGCACGCAAGCCCCTTCACCACAACAAGGTGAACGACCCGAAGAGGTTAGAGATATAACAGTTTAGTTTAGAGATATAATATGGAAACAGGCCCTTTGGCCAACCCGGTCCACGCCAACCATCGATCACTTGTTCATATGTTATCTCACTTTCACATCCACTCTAGACACATTCGGGGCAATTTGCAGGACAGAATCAACTTATAAACCTGTACGTCTTTGAGACGTGGGAGGAAACCGGAGCACCCGGAGAAAATGTACGCGACCACAGGGAGAACGTCCAAACCCCGTATTGACAGCACCTGAGGCCAGGGTCGAACCCGGGTCTCTGGCGCTGTGAGGCAATAACTCTACCGCTGTGCCACTGAGCTGCCCTACCTCAGCCTTTGATTGAGCCTGGAAATGGATGGCTGGCATGATCTTATTGTTAAATAAATAGAAACCTTATATTATCTTTCAACAGCTCAGTGGCACAGCAGTAGAGTTGCTGACTTTCAGTGCTGGAGACCCTGGTTCGATCCTGACCTCGGGTGCTGTCTGTGTGGAGTTTGCCCGTTCTCCCTGTGACCACGTGGGCTTCCTCCGGGTGCTCTGGTTTCCTCCTACATCCTAAAGATGTGTGGGTTTGTAGACTAATTGTCTTGTGTAAATTGCCCCTAGTGTAATTGGGTGGCCAGTGGTTGGTGTGGACTCGGAGGGCTGAAGGGCTTACCTCCATGCTGCATCTCTGAACTAAACTAAACTGAAAGGGGTCCTATATTTCATGCAGTTTAAAATCCCATGTACCCTTCTTCAGATCCCAAACCAAAACATTGTCTTCCATTCCCTCCCTAGATGCTGCCTGACCCGCTGAGCTTCTCCAGCACTTTGTGTTTCACTAAGTTTGTGGAAAATGATACCTGTGGAACACTATCGAAAGTATTTATTCACAAAATGCTGGAGTAACTCAGCGGGTCAGGCAGCATCTCAGGAGAGAAGCAATGGGTGACGTTTCGGGTCGAGACGTCACCCATTCCATCACCCAGACTTCGGGTCTGAAGAAGGGTCTCGACCCGAAACGTCACCCATCTGACCTGCTGAGTTACTCCAGCATTTTGTGAATAAATACCTTCAATTTGTACCAGCATCTGCAGTCATTTTCTTACACTACCTGTGGAACACTCCACCTGCTGGTTGTAAGTGGTACTTCATGGTCAGCCGTGAATTAGTCCCATCCACCCAAACGTCACACCTCAAAGTTTCTGAACATCAAGATTTTCCAAAATTGGCTTCTTCCGGATGTCTCCTAAATTGATAAACTAGTTTAGTTTATTTTATTTTATTGTCGCGTGTACCGGGGTACAGTGAAAAGCTTTTGTTGCGTGCTAACCAGTCAGCGGAAAAGACAGTACATGATTGCAGGTAGACACAAAATGCTGGAGTAACTCAGCGGGTCAGGCAGCATCTCGGGAGAGAAGGAAGGGGTGACGTTTCGGGTCGAGACCCTTCTTCAGACTGATGTCAGGGGAAGGGGGCGGGAGAAAGATAGGATGTAGTAGGAGACAGGAAGACTAGTGGGAGAACTGGGAAGGGGGAGGGGAAAGAGAAGTCAACGTTAATACCGCTGGGGTGTAAACTGCCCAAGCGAAATATGAGGTGCTGTTACAATCGAGCCATTTACAGTGTGCAGATACATGGTAAGGGAATAATGTTTAGTGCAAGTTAAAGCCAGTAAAGTCCAATCAAGGATAGTCCGAGGGTCTCCAATGAGCTAGATAGTAGTTCAAATCTACTATGTTAATCACAACAAAATGCGATTTTTATATGTCAATTTCTTGATGATTCTAAATCAAAATCACTATTCTGTATCTGTACACCTACAGATGGATTGATTGTGATCATTTATAGTCTTTCCGCTGACTGGATAGCACGCAACAAAAAAGCTTTTCACTGTACCTCAGTGCATGTGATAATAAAGCTATAACTAAAGAAAACAGTTAAGTGAATACAATTCATTCAAAAAATGTTATATTGATTGAAACTTTTTTATCTCCCTCATGGCTATTCCTCTCCAATGAATTAGCAGAGTTAGTATATCTGTACAAAATTGCACCTATATCATAATAGAAGATAGACGCAAGATGCTGGAGTAACCCAGAGGGAGATGTTTCGGGTCGAGACCCTTCTTCAGACTGAAGTAGGGTCTCGCCCCGAAACATCACCCATTCCTTCCATCCAGATGCTGCCTGTCCCGTGGAGTTACTCCAGCATTTTGTGTCTATCTTCAGTGTAAATCAGCATTTGCAGTTCTTTCCTACACACTACATCACAATAGTGTCACTAATAATGTCCTATCAGTGAATTTGGGACTTCTACTTTTACAAAGGAGAACCTGGTTTACTATATTGAAATACAGAGGGTATGCATTGTGTCTGTACTTCAGGTCTCATGACTCGAAGAACTAAGAAGTACAAAGATTCCTGTGTGAAAATCTGTCTACACCCAAATTAATTTAATAAGGACAATTATGGTAACGAACTGGCTAATCCCTAATTAGTGGGAGTGAGCATACAAAAAAATTAACTTTGTCTGTGTACAAGATGATCTCAATGTTCTACATATGCTCAATGTCTGAAGAAGGGTCTCGACCCGAAACGCCACCCATTCCTTCTCTCCCGAGATGCTGCCTGACCTGCTAAGTTACTCCAGCATTTTGTGAATAAATACCTTCGACTTGTACCAGTATCTGCAGTTATTTTCTTACACTCAATGTTCTACATATTTGAACAATATACCTAACCTTTTTATTATCACTGATATTAAGAAACCTAATAATAATGATGATAATAATAATAAAAACAGCTGTTATCTGGCAACAGAGAGCAGTGCTGGGCTACTATCTATCTCTTTGATGACCCTCGGAGTATCCTTGATCGGACTTTGCTGGCTTTACCTTGGACTAGATGTTATTCCCTTACCATTTATCTATACACTGTAACTGGATCGATTGTAATCATGTATTGTCTTTCTGCTGACTGGTTAGTGCGCAACAAAAGCTTTTCACTGTACCTCGGTACACATGACAATAAACTAAACGGTAAAATAACGGTAAAACAATAAAAGGTCATAGTATCAGAATTAAACGGCGCTCTTTTAGAAAGGAGGTGAGGAGGAACTTCTTTAACCAGAGGGTAGTTAATCTGTGGAACTCATTGCCAGTGAGGGCTGTGGAGGTCAAGTCAGTGGATATTTTTAAGGCAGAGATAGACAAATTCTTGATTAGAACGGGTGTCAAGGGTAATGGGGAGAAGGCAGGAAAATGGGATTACGATGCAGAGATCAGCCATGATTGAGTGGCGGAGTGGACTCGAGGGGCCGAATGGCCTAATTCTACTCCTATAACTTGTGAACTTGTGAACTGAATCCTACTTATTATCACTGATACTAAGAAAGCTAATGATAGATCATCCCATTGACATTCAAATGTAATCGTATGCTTGAATCATACATGAAATAGGATTGGGGAAACGTGACTAATAAATAATGATTGATAGAGTCAAACGCCCGTACTTTTTAAATCTTTATTCATTTATGAACTATTATTCCATTTCTGCTGTCGCTTTAAGGAGGTTTTCAAAGATGTTGGCTAAGCTCGGGCTGGGATTTGCAAACAGCTTAAAACGCAACAAGACCACTGTGATGCGAAAAAAAAGGGGTGGGCCCCAAAAATGGATAAGTGCCAACGTTAATGTAGAAATTCAGGATTCCAAATATAAAACGTCTGGTTTGTGTGCTCTACCTCCACTGACAGAAAGTCACGGGACAAGTCGGACCTGTTGCTATCAGAGTTTAGAATTAAAGCACTCAGGCGCAACAAAAACATCTCCATACCGCACGCAGCTAGAGAAGAGCGAAGAACCAAATCCAGGCCAAAGATGCAGTGGTTTGTTCTGCCCTCCATTGCAGCCATTCTACTGATTGTTCTCTATCTTATCCGCAGAAGAAGCAGGTAAGCCAAGCAACTTGAAATGTATGATTTATTTTCCACCTTCGCCGAGAAAGAAGTGAATGTTTACATTTGTGTATTGGAATTTAACCAGAGAGGGTAAACACGATGATGTATTTTGTGTGCTTGTTAAACCCATTTAAGTATTTAAAATTAATGTGAAAGTAAAAGAGGAATGCTACACACTGATATAAAACTGTGTCGTGGAATGAAATGTTAATTCATGATGTGCTGTTGTGTGTTTTTGTGATGCTCAATCTCACAAATTTATGATGTGCAGATGTTCGATATAAGGAGACTTAATATTACAAATAATTTTCAAGAATAACAATCTGAACAATTTGAAGGATACTGATTTTTTCTGATACTCACCTCACAAACTTATGACGTGTAGTGTTGGCTATAAGGAGGCTCAATATTACAAATAACTTTCAAGAATAAGCATCTAAACAATTTGAAGGATACTGATTTTTTCTGATACTCATCTCACAAACTTATGATGTGCAGATGTTGGATATAAGGAGACTCAATATTATAAATAACTTTCAAGAATAAGCCTCTGAACAATTTGAAGGACACTGATTTAGCAAAAAAGCAGTGCTATTCCTGCGTTATAATTCCTCAACTCAATTTGAAAAAAGAATGTTTTGCTTAATATCAACCTGTGTAGTACTTTGAATCAATTGGATCAAACATACTCAATATACAGAAGAAGCTAAACATTTTATCCGCTGTAACTCACGATTATGTTTTGTTTAGGGGAGGTTCTTTGTTATTAATTTCAAATATACTTCTGGTCTTATATTTCTGGCCATTGTTTTATTATAGATTTCCAACTAATGGTGTAAATACCATGAGTTGTGTGAGGTGAAGATGTAGTTTTGTGAGCTGCTGTCTTTTGCATGTGGCATTCTTGTGGCATGTGATATATATTAATATTGGGTATCCATCAAACATAAGGTGTATTTCATTTCATTTAAAAGAAGCTGAGATCATAGCAATGTAACAATATAAGAAGTAAGACACAAAGTGCTGGAGTAACTCAGTGGGTCAGGCAGCATCTCTGGAGAAAAAGGATGGGTGACGTTATGGGTCGGGACACTTCTTCTGACGTGTGGGTCTGAAGAAGGGTACCGACTTGAAACGTCACCCATCCTTAATCTCCAGAGATGTTGCGTGATCTGTTGAGTTACTCCAGCGCTTTGTGTCAATGTTTGATGTAAACCAGCATCTGCAGTTCTTGGCTTCAATAATGTAAGAAGTAAATCTGCCAAAATGCTAGAATTTTCCATTGTGTCATTCGATCCGGTGAAATGAAATCCAAGTCAAATAACTTAAATGATTGCAGGCCGTACCAGTACATCCTCCAGTATGTTCAGGATGTTGTGGGAGATGTGGGAGTCAGGCATCAAATAGCTATAGACAAATACATCAGATCCTGTGGAAAATATCAGGCGGTGAGGAAGAAGAAGGGTCTCGACCCGAAACGTCACCCATTCCTTCCTTCAGAGGTGCTGCCTGTCCCGCTGAGTTACTCCAGAGTTTTGTGTCTATCTAGGTGGTGAGGCGGGAGGGGTTCTGTGGGTGCCATGAAGATTGGAACGAAAAATATTGAGTGGGAAGTTTTAACGTCATAAGGTTATAAGTATGGGTGCTCCTCAACTTACAATGGGGTAACGTTCTGATAAACTCATCGCAAACTGAAATATCGTGCGTCGAAATGCGTTTAATACGCGTGACCACGTGGCCGGAGGCGAGCTGCGGGTCGCTGCCGTTGCCCAGCGTTGGCACCATTGTAAAGTCAAAATGTCGTAATTCGAAGCATCGTAAGCTGAGGAGCACCTGTAATAGCAGCAGAATTGGGCCATTCGGCCCATCAAGTCTACCCCGCCATTCAATCATGGCTGATCTATCTCTCCCTCCTAACCCCATTCTCCTGCCTTCTCCCCATAACCCCTGACACCCACACTAATCAAGAATCTGTCCCTCTCTCCCTTAAAAATATTCACTGACTCGGCCTCCACAGCCTTCTGTGACAAAGATGGCCTTGAGGGAGCCCTGGGACTGAGGCTGTAGATAGATGGGAGGTTGGATTGGTGGGTGGTGAAGCTTGAAAAAGGGTCTGTTGCTACATCTCGAGGTCTGATGTAAGAACTACTATTGCCTAATGTGTCAACAGTAGCAGTAAGTGGTCATGCAGTCAATGAATGTTCTAGCAAGGGATGAGTCTTCTGGATTCCCCTTGTTATCATCATCCGGTCATTTACATCCTTGCATCATCTGAGAAGAATTAAGTCTCAGTCATTGGAAAGGATGTTGAGGTATATAATGTGAAATCAAATTCTTCTCTTGTACACCAGAACAATTCCTAGTTTTCACGTAAGTGAGCCAGTGGCCAAGCGTAATTCAATGATACAATTTTTTCTTTGCTCAGTTCAGTTTATTTGTTGTCACGTGCACTGAGGTACAGTGAAAAGCTTTTGTTGTGTGCTATCCAGTCAGCAGAAAGACAATACATGATTACAAACATGTTCCCAATGTTGGGGGAGTCCAGAACAAGGGGCCACAGTTTAAGAATAAGGGGTAGGCCATTTAGAACTGAGATGAGGAAAAACCTTTTCAGTCAGAGAGTTGCGAATCTGTGGAATTCTCTGCCTCAGAAGGCAGTGGAGGCCAATTCTCTGAGTGCATTCAAGAGAGAGCTGGATAGAGCTCTTAAGGATAGCGGAGTCAGGGGGTATGGGGAGAAGGCAGGAACGGGGTACTGATTGAGAATGATCAGCCATGATCACATTGAATGGCGGTGCTGGCTCGAAGGGTCGAATGGCCTCCTCCTGCACCTATTGTCTATTGTCTATTGTCTACAATCGAGTCGTATACAGTGCACAGATACATGATAAGGGAATAACGTTAAGTGCAAAGTAAATCCAGCAAAGTCCGATCAAGGATAGTCCGAGGGTCACCAAAGAGTTAGATAGTAGCTCAGCACTGCTCTCTGGTTGTGGTAGGATGGTTCAGTTGCCTGATAACAGCTGGGGAAAAAAATGTCCCTGAATCTGGAGGCGTGCGTCATCTCACCTCTGTACCTCTTGGCTGATGGGAGAGGGGAGACGAGGGAGTGGCCAGGGTGCGACTCGTCCTTGATTATGCTGTTAGCCTTGCGGGCCTTTTTGCACACAATCCACAAAGTATTTAATGAACAAGCGAGCAATAAAAACTATACTGCAATTGAATATTTTTATGAACATTAATAACCTGGTGCTGAAACAAAGTGCGTTATTCTGCATTTTTTTAAAAACAACTAGTCCACATTCCCAGGTGAAGTGGATATGACCTGTTTCTCAAGTCAGTTACACAGCTATGTTGAAATGCTCCACAGCTATTTTAAGATCCCCACTTCACCACCATTGCTCTCTCTCCAGGTGCCAACTATAAGAGCGGTGTAGATTGCCTGAGGGAACCTTCTTGTGTCATGTGTGCCTTTGAGCAGAAGAGTCATGTGTATTACTTAATCATTTCGTTCAGTTCAGTCCAGAGTCACGCCATGGAAACAGACTCTTCAGCCGAGTCCGAGCCGACCGTCGATCACCCATTCACGAGTTCTATCCTACACATGAGGGACAGTTTACAGAGGCCAATTAACCTAACATTTCCAACGAAACCGGAGCACCCGGAGGAAACGCACACAATCACAGGGGGAAAGTGTAAACTCCACACAGACAGCACCCGTAGTCAGGATCAGGATAGTGTAAGGCAGCAACTCTACCGCTGCGCCATCGTGCCACCCTAATTTCAAACATAGACTCATATTTGTGTAATTGCTACCATTATCATAACAATGTTTAGGCGATATTATTAAACAGTCATTACTGTGGCTCATTGAGGCCAATTATCATTGATCAATACCTTTTATTTGGCACTGTAGAAACACGGAACTGCAGATGCTGGTTTACAAAAAAAGACACAAAGTGCCGGAGTAACTCAGCAGGTCAGGCAGCATCTCTGGAGAACATGGATAGGTGATGTTTTGGGTCGAGGCCCTTCGTCTTGAGTATGGAGAAGGGACCCGACCCAACACATCACCTTTCCATGTTCTCCAGAGATGCTGCCTGACCTGCTGAGTTACTCCGGCACTTTGTGCCTTCTATATAATGGTAGAGGAGGGCAACTGATTGACTAATTCAGATGTAATGAGGCAAAATTGGCTTCCATCCGCGATATATGTTTCCTTTAATCCATGAGAGGTGAGCGAAATTCTTTAAGTTCCTATTGTGAAGAATGTGAAATAGATTTAGATTTTTTTAGATTTAGAGATACAGCGCGGAAACAGGCCCTTCGGCCCACTGAGTCCGCGCCGCCCAGCGATCCCCGCACACTAACACTATCCTACACACACTAGGGACAATTTTTTATTTTACATTTGCCCAGCCAATTAACCTACATACCTGTACGTCTTTGGAGTGTGGGAGGAAACCGAAGATCTCGGAGAAAACCCACGCAGGTCACGGGGAGAACGTACAAACTCCGTACAGTACAGCGCCCGTAGTCGGGATCGAACCTGAGTCTCCGGCACTGCATTCGCTGTAAAGCAGCAACTCTACCGCTGCGCCACCGTGCCGCACTTAGAAAGAGATAGAAAGTGACAGCAATCAATTGAAAGGGTAGAGATAAAAAGCATTCTGCCTGCAAGATTTCAAATAACTTTAAATACTATAAGATGCTTAAAGGATTCAAAAGATTAACTGAAAGGTCAGAGTGTTCAAGTTATTTAAGGGTGATGCAGTTCACCAGCCATTGTATGCAGGGATCACAAAATGCTGGAGTAACTCAGCGGGTCAGGCAGCATCTCAGGAGAGAAGGAATGGGTGATGTTTTGGGTTGAGTATGCAGGGATGTCTGTAGATTAGATAGTCACTAAACCAATTTTTTCTTCATTTTCAATGCCTTGATCACTACTTTTCCCTTTGTTATTACAGCAGTGAACAGGCAAGTACACATGAAACTTACGTTTAACGTAAGGCATTGAAGCTCAAATTTCCACTTTTCCAGAAAACCTACTTTGAATTTTTCCATTTTAGAAGAATAATTAGCACAAGAACTAGTTTTACTTTTGTATCCTATCACTTGGCATTTCGTGAAGGAGCTAAAAGCATTGGGCGTATTCCATTATATCAACGATAACATAATGTCTTATTATATGCTAGCAATAAAGTTAATGCTGACATGAAAGGCGGCACAGAGGCACGGCGGGTAGTGCAACTACCTCACAGCCACAGAGCCCGGGTTCGATCCGGACCTACAAACCTGTACCTCTTTGGAATGTGGGAGGAAACCGGAGCACCCGGAGGAGACCTCGCGCGGTCGCAAGGAGAACGCGCAAACTCCACACAGACAGCACCCAAAGCCAGGATCGAACCGAGTTGCGAGATGTGTCGGAAGGAACTGCAGATGCTGGTTTAAACCAAAGACGGACACAAAAAGCTGGAGTAACTTAGCGGGACAGGCAGCATCTCTGGAGAGAAGCAATGGGTGACGTTTCGGGTTGAGACCCTTCTTCAGACTGGTTAGGGGTAAGGGAAGCGAGAGATATAGGCGGTGATGTGGAGAGATAAAAAACAATGAATAAAAGATACGCACAAAAGTAACGATGATAAAGGAAAGAGGCCGTTGTTAGCAGTGTCCCTACAAACCCCATACCCTACAGGCGGCTAACAATGGCCTGTTTCCTTTATCATCGTTACCTTTTTACATATCTTTTATTCATTGTTCTTTATCTCTCTATATCATCGTCTATATCTCATAATCATAAACATAATCATAAACATTCTTTATTAGCCAAGTACGTTTTGTAACATACGAGGAATTTCTCGTTTCCCTTATCCCTAACCGGTCTGAAGAAGGGTCTCGACCGGAACCGTCACCCTTCTCTCCGGAGCTGCTGCCTGAGTTACTCCAGCATTTTGTGTCTCTCTTCGAGTTGTGAGGTCGCAGCTCGACCAGCTGTGATTGGTTTCATCGCAGGGCTCTTTGCACCCATGATGGTGAAGGCTCCTGCCAGGTATGGTATTGACTCTAAAATCTTGGCCAAGTTGGGATCGGTGCAGTCCTGATGTGTCTGGTCTAATGTTCACACATGGGTCAGTCCTGAAGGCTGAAATTGGACGCCAATGATATCCAACAGGTCACGTAGTATCTGTGGACAGAGGGCGAGTTGATGGATCAGAATGTATTGAAATTGAACCAATAATTCAGTTGTAGACCACCGGTTAGTTTCGTTTAGAGATAGGGCGTGAAAACAGGCCTTTCGGCCCACCGGGTCTGCGCCGACCAGCGATCCCCGTGCACGAGTACTATCCTACACATTGGGGACAATTTTACAATCTTACCGAAGCCAATTAACCTACAGGTCTGTACGTCTTTGGAATGTGGGAGAAACCGGAGTAGCTGGAAACTCTACCGCTTAGCCATTGAGCCGTCTAGTTAATTAACGTGCATTTTCCAGCTCGTCTTTGCCTTCCGCTGCACTTATATTTTACGATTCATTTTGAACTCATTTGAAGTTTCTCTGAGACTTTGAGATGTTTGAAAACAGTTAAAATGGCCAGGAGGATGTGCCAATGAATAGATGCTCGAGAGACATGGCCAGCAGGGAACATCGTGGAACCCAAATCAATTAAACCCACGCAGTCACACAAAGTATGTATGGCCGTGGGATGTGTCCTGGGGCGCTGGCAAAGTAGCAAGCAGGATATGGCCCTTGCTTAAAGCTGATGACTTTGCATCTACACTGGATCAGAGACCCATGGCGATGAAAATGGTCAGGTTAGCTCGCAACCCGCGACGGTAAGGAAGTCTGAACAACAGATGCTGGCAAATGGGAGAAACAAGGAACCGCAGCTGCTGGTTTACGAAAGAAGACACGGAGTGCTGGAGTAACTCAGTAGGAGCGTGGATAGGCAGCGTTTCAGGCCGGGTCTGAAGAAGGGCGGCTCGGCGGCATGGGGGTAGAGTTGCTGCCTCGCGGCGCCAGAGAACCGGGTTCCATCCTAACCACGGGTGCTGTCTGTACGGAGATTGTACGTTCTCCCCGTGACCGTGTGGGTTTCCTTCGGGCACTCCGGTTTCCTCCCACACAGGACAGGTTTAGAGGGATATGGGCCAAACGCAGGCAGGTGGGACTAGTGTGGATGGGACATGTGGGTCGGTGTGGGCAAGTTGGGCCAAAGGGCCTGTTCCCACACCATGTGACTCTATGACTCTATGACTCTATAACTGAGGCATTCACAACATCGGCAGGTTAACATCACCTATTCTCAAGAGGTTTTGAACGAAAATAATGAGATGAAAATCCAGAGTGCTTCAGCCTAAAATTGAGTGGGAGGTGGGTATTTCCTAGCCAAACCTGTTAAATATCTGAAGATACAGACAAAGTGTTGAAGTAACTCAGCGGATTAGGCAGCTGTTCTACCTGACCAGCTTAGTTACTCCAGCACTTTGTGTCCTCCTTCGGTGTAAACCAACGACTGCAGTTCCTTCCTACATAACTGTTAAATGTCTGGGCGGGAGAAGCAAACGACCGTAGTGGCGGAATGTGGAGCAAATAAAAAACTAACAGAAGAACTCAGAGGGTCAAGCAGCACCTGTGGAGGCAGGGGGATGGGCAATGCTTCAGATCAAATCTCTGCATCAGTGGTGAGGCTGCTTCTCATTCTGCTTCTTGGAACTGTGGACAGGAATGCAGATTTGCTGGCTTTTGGCTTGCTGCTCCAAACATTCCCTCCCCATCTTTTCAATCGCCGCTGTCTTCTTCCCACTTCCCCTGCATTACATCTGAAGAAGGGTTCCAACCCTGAAACGTCACCTGCCCATTTCCACCAGAGAAACTGCACTTTGTGTTCCCTGCAAGATCCCAGCATCAGCACTTCCTTGCGTCTCGATGTTAACGATGTTAAGGATGCTCTGTTCCAACAGAGGTGCTACCTCTTGTACGATATATTAAAGCAAGGGGCTGGTTGCTTTTGTGTACACAAGAGTTTGCAGATGTGGCAACGTGAAAGAATGCACTGCTGCGGGTTTTGCAAAATTACAAAGTCAAACCTCGTTGTGGTTTGCTGGCGATATGCAACACCGCAATTGACATTGATGGATTAGGTCCTCTGTTTAGAGCAGGCAAATGTCAAAGATCCCTCATCACTACTTTGACGAAGAACAGGAAAGTTAATCCCGGAGCCATGGCCAATGTTAATCCCTCCATTAACGTGACTTGAACAAATGACCACGTTGGTGCTTGTATGAACTCGCTGCGTGCAAGGGCAGCATGGCAGTGCAGTTATACCTTGCCAAGTCAAGTCAAGTCAAGTCAAATTTATTTGTCACATACACATACTCGATGTGCAGTGAAATGAAAGTGGCAATGCCTGCGGGTTGTGCACAAAAATAATTACAGTTACAGCATATAAATAAAGTTAATAAGTTACTAAACATAGCACAAAAAGTGTCGACAAAAATTTAGTCTCTGGGGTTATCAAAGTTGACAGTCCTGATGGCCTGTGGGAAGAAGCTCCGTCTCATCCTCTCCGTTTTCACAGCGTGACAGCGGAGGCGTTTGCCTGACCGTAGCATCTGGAACAGTCCGTTACTGGGGTGGCAGGGGTCCCTCATGATCTTGCTTGCTCTGGATCTGCACCTCCTGATGTATAGGTCCTGCAGGGGGACGAGTGTAGTTCCCATGGTGCGTTCTGCCGAACGCACTACTCTCTGCAGGGCCATCCTGTCCTGGGCAGAGCTGTTCCCAAACCAGACTGTAATGTTGCCGGACAGGATGCTCTCTACAGCCCCAGAGTAGAAGCAATGAAGGATCCTCAGCGACACTCTGAATTTCCTCAGTTGTCTAAGGTGGTAAAGGCGCTGCTTAGCCTTACCCACCAGTGCGGCAATGTGCGTTGCCCACGTCAGATCCTCTGCGATGCGGACTCCCAAGTATTTGAAACTGCTCACCCTATCCACAATAGACCCATTTATCTCCAGTGGCGTGTACGTCCTTGGATGTTTAGCCCTTCTGAAGTCCACAATCAGCTCCTTTGTTTTAGTGACATTCAAGAGGAGGCCAAGGGCACAGGTTCCATCCTGACCACGGGTGTTGTCTGTACAAACGGAGTTTCCCCGTGACCTGCGTGGGTTTTCTCCAGGATCTCCGGTTTAGACAATAGACAATAGGTGTAGGAGGAGGCCATTCGGCCCTTCGAGCCAGCACCGCCATTCAATGTGATCATAGCTGATCACTCTCAATCAGTACCCCGTTCCTGCCTTCTCCCCATACCCCCTGACTCCACTATCCTTAAGAGCTCTATCCAGCTCTCTCTTGAATGCATTCAGAGAATTGGCCTCCACTGCCCTCTGAGGCAGAGAATTCCACAGATTCACAACTCTCTGACTGAAAAAGTTTTTCCTCATCTCTGTTCTAAATGGCCTACCCCTTATTCTTAAACTGTGGCTCCTTGTTCTGGACTCCCCCAACATTGGGAACATGTTTCCTGCCTCTAATGTGTCCAATCCCCTACTTATCTTATATGTTTCAATAAGATCCCCCCTCATCCTTCTAAATTCCAGTGTATACAAGCCTAATTGCTCCAGCCTTTCAACATACGACAGTCCCGCCATTCCGGGAATTAACCTAGTGAACCTACGCTGCACGCCCTCAATTGCAAAGTGCTGGAGTAACTCAGCGGGTCAGGCAGCATCTCTGGAGAAAAAGGATGGGTGATGTTTTTGGTTGGGACCGACTGCCTGAAGAAGGGTCACAACCCGAAACGTCACCCGTTCTTTTTCTCCAGAGATGCTGCCTGGCGCGCTGAGTTACTCCAGCACTTTGCGCCTGTCTTTGGTATAAACCAGCATCTGCAGTTCTTAGTTTCTACGTTCTCTCAGATTCGTGTATGTTTCAAAGATGGCGTCTCTCGTTCTGCTCTGTCTTCCTGTGTTTGGGTCCGACCTGCTCAGCCCTTCTTCATACATCAGTTTAGCTCAGAGATACAGCATGGAAACAAGCCAGTGGTGCAGAGTTGCTGCCTCACAGCGCCAGAGACCCGGGTTCGATCCTGACTACGGGTGCTATCTGAAGGGAGTTTGTACATTCTTCCTGCATGAGTTTTTTCCGGGTGTTCTGGTTTCCTCCCACACTCCAAAGATGTGCAGGTTTGTAGGTTGCTTTTGCCTTGGTAAAATTGTCGTGAGTGTGTAGGATGGCGTTAATGTACAGGGTGATCGCTGGTCGGCGCAGACTTGGTGGCTGAAGGGTCTGTTTCCGCACTGTACTTCTAAAAGTCTAAAACAAAAGTCTGCATACAGAATAGTGAAAAGGCTTGTACAGAGTGGATGTGGAGAGGATATTTCCACATTTGAGTGGGAGAGTCTTGGACCAGAGTCCTTTAGTCTCAGAATTAAAGGACGTTCTTTTAGGAAGGAGATGAGAAGAAATGTCTTTAGTCAGAGGGTTGTGAATCTGTTGAATTGTTTGCCACAGAAGGCAGGAGAATTGGGTTAGGAGGGAGAGATAGATCAGCCATGATTGAATGGCGGAGTAGACCTGATGGGCCGAATGGCCTAATTCTACTCCTATCACTTATGACCTTATGACCTTAAAAAAGTCTAACTTAGATGTAACAACAGAGTAGGAAGTGGCATATTCTGTTGACTGAGAAATCCTGTACAATGAATCATTATGTTGTGTATTTCCATGGTTTCTCAACATTATATAAACTCTATGTTCAAAAGATTATATATAATTGAAACAAATTGGAGTAGGGTTGAAATTATTTCTATCAAGACAGGAAATCCCATCTTAACCTCATACTCTGATGTGTCCACATATGGAAATTGAGGCCTTCAGTTGCACAATCTTTCAGCAATATCCTGGTTATCATAATTTGTAAACTCTTCTTCCTTCTCCACTGCGTCACAGACTATGAAACATTCATTAATTAGATGAGAATTTTGTGAGGTGCAAATTAACTTGTTAATTAACCTGGGAGATGATCCTATTTACCTGAATTTCATAAGAAGGTACAAGACACTTAGACAGGTACATGGACAGGAAAAGTTTGGAGGGATATGGGCCAATCATGGGCAAATGGGACCTGCTTAGATGAAGTACCTTGGTTGGCGTGGAGGAATTGTACTTGTTGTAGTCATACATCGTGGAAATAGGCCCCTCGGCCCAACTTTCCCACACTGACCAACGTGTCCCATCTACAACTACTCCTACCTACCTGCATTTGACCCATAACCCTCGACACCTATCTTATCTATGTACCTGTCTAAATGTTTCTTAAATGTCACGATAGTATCTGTCTCAACTATATCTTCCAGCAGCTCGTTCCATATACCCAACACCCTTTGGTGTGAAAAAGTTACCCCTGAAGATCCCATTAAATCTTTCCCCCTTCTCCTTGTTGTAGTCATACATCAGAAATGAGAAAGGTTTAGCAACACTTATAGGGGTGTATTATAGACCGCCAAATAGGGAACGAGAATTGGAAGAGCAAATATGTAAGGAGATAGCAGATATTAGTAGTAAGCACAGAGTAGTGATTGTGGGTGATTTCAATTTTCCGTATATAGGCTGGGAATCACATTCTGTTAAAGGGCTGGATGGTTTGGAGTTTGTAAAATGTGTGCAGGATAGTTTTTTGCAGCAATAGGTAGAGGTGCCTACCAGAGAAGGGGCAGTGTTGGACCTCCTGTTGGGAAATGAGACGGGTCAGGTGACGGAGGTATGTGTTGAGGAGCACTTTGGGTCTAGTGATCACAATGCCATTAGTTTCAATATCATTATGGAGAAGGTCAAATCTGGACCAAGGGTTGAGATTTTGGATTGGAGAAAGGCTAATTTTGAGGAGATGAGAAAGGATTTAAAAGGAGTGAAATGGAACTTTTTGTTTTATGAAAAGGATATAATAGAGAAATGGAGGATATTTAAAGGTGAAATTTTGAGAGTACAGAGACTTTATGTCCCTGTTCGGTGGAAAGGAAAGAATAATAATTTGAAAGAGCCGTGGTTTTCCAGGGAAATTGGACACTTGGTTCGGAAAAAGAGGGAGATATACAATAAATATAAGCGGCAGGGAGTAAATAAGGTTCTTGAGGAATATAAAGAATGTAAAAGGAATCTTAAGAAGGAAATTAGAAAAGCGAAAAAAAGATATGAGGCTGCTTTGGCAAGTAATGTAAAAGTAAACCCCAAGGGGTTCTACAGATATGTCAATAGCAAAAGGATAGTGAGGGATAAAATTGGTCCATTAGAGAGTCAGAGTGGACAGCTATGTGCTGAGCCGGAAGAAATGGGGGAGATATTAAACAATTTCTTTTCTTCGGTATTCACCGAGGAGAAGGATATTGAATTATGTGAGGTAAGCGAAACGAGTAGAGTAGTGATGGAAATTATGAGGATTAAAGAAGAGGAGGTACGGACACTTTTGAAAAATATAAAAGTGGATAAGTCTCCAGGTCCTGATAGGATATTCCCTAGGACATTGAGGGAAGTTAGTGCAGAAATAGCAGGGGCTATGACGGAAATATTTCAAACGTCATTAGAAACGGGGATGGTGCCGGAAGATTGGCGCATTGCGCATGTTGTGCCTTTGTTTAAAAAAGGTTCTAAAAGTAAACCTAGCAATTATAGACCTATTAGTTTGACGTCTGTGGTGGGAAAATTAATGGAAAAGATACTTAGGGATAATATATGTAATTATTTGGACAAACAAGTCCTGATTAGAAACAGTCAACATGGATTTGTGCCTGGAAGGTCATGTTTGACTAATCTTCTTGAATTTTTTGAAGAGGTTACCAGGGAAATTGATAAGGGCAAGGCTGTGGATGTTGTCTATATAGACTTCAGTAAGGCATTTGACAAGGTTCCACATGGAAGGTTGATTAAGAAGGTTAAATCGTTGGGTATTAATAGTGAGGTTGCAAGATGGATTCAACAATGGCTGAATGGGAGATACCAGAGGGTAATGGTTGACAATTGTATGTCAGGTTGGAGGCCAGTGTCTAGTGGAGTGCCCCAGGGATCTGTGTTGGGTCCACTGTTGTTTGTCATTTACATTAATGATCTGGATGATGGTGTGGCAAATTGGATTAGTAAATATGCAGATGATACTAAGATAGGTGGTGTAGTTAGTAATGAAGTAGAGTTTCAAAGTCTACAGAGAGACTTGGGCCTTTTGGAAGGGTGGGCTGAAAGATGGCAGATGGAGTTTAATGCTGATAAGTGTGAGGTGCTGCATTTTGGTAGGACAAATCAAAATAGGACGTACAGGGTAAATGGTAGGGAATTGAGGAATGCAGTGGAACAGAGGGATCTGGGAATAACTGTGCATTGTTCCCTGAAGGTGGAATCTCATGTGGATAGGGTGGTGAAGAAGGCATTTGGTATGCTTGCCTTTATAAATCAGAGCGTCGAGTATAGAAGTTGGGATGTGATGTTGAAATTGAACAGGGCATTGGTGAGGCCGAATCTGGAGTATGGTGTGCAGTTCTGGTCGCCAAATTATAGGAAAGATGTCGACAAAATGGAGAGGGTACAGAGGAGATTTACTAGAATGTTGCCTGGGTTTCAGCACTTAAGCTACAGAGAGAGGTTGAACAGGTTGGGTCTTTATTCTTTGGAGCGTAGAAGGTTGAGGGGGGACTTGATAGAGGTTTTTTAAAATTTGAGAGGGACGGACAGAGTTGACGTGGGTAGGCTTTTCCCTTTGAGAGTGGGGAAGATTCCAACAAGGGGACATAGCTTCAGAATTGAGGGACAAAAGTTTAGGGGTAACATGAGGGGTAACTTCTTTACTCAGAGGGTGGTGGCTGTATGGAATGGGCTTCCGGTGGAAGTGGTGGAGGCTGGCTCGATTTTATTATTTAAGAGTAAATTGGGTAGGTATATGGATAAGAGGGGATTGGAGGGTTATGGTCTGAGTGCAGGTCGATGAGACTAGGTCAGGGAGAGTGGTCGGCGTGGACTGGAAGGGCCGAACGGGCCTGTTTCCGTGCTGTAGTTGTTATATGGTTATATGGTTATATGGTTAAACCCAAGCCCTCTGGTTCTCCGATTCCCCTATTCTGGGCAAGAGACTCTGTGTGTTTACCTGATCCATTCCTCTCCTGATTTTGTACACCTCTAGAAGATCACCCCTCATCCTCCTGCGCTCCAAGGGATAGAGGCCCAGCCTGTTCAATCTCTCCCTTTAGCTCAGGCCCTCGAGTCCTGGCAACATGCTCATAAATCTTCTCTGCACACTTTCCAACTTGACAAGTAGTGTAGGAAAATAACTGTAGATGCTGGTACAAATCGAAGGTATCACAAAAAGCTGGTGACTCAGCAGGTCAGGCAGCATCTAGGAGAGAGGGAATGGGTGACGTTTCGGGTCGAGACCCTTCTTCTGACTGAAGAAGGGTCTCGACCCGAAACGTCACCCATTACCTCTCTCCTAGATGCTGCCTGACCTGCTGAGTTACTCCAGCATTTTGTGATACCTTCCAATTTGACAACATCTTTCCTATAACATGGCACACGAAACTGAACACAATGCTCTAGGTGTGGCCTCACCAACGTCTTATATAACTGCAACATGACCTCCCAACCGACATACTAAACATTGGGCTGAAGTCCCTGTTTCTGAGCTGTGTGACTCCTTAACCTGTGTATCTGCAAACATTACTCTGAATTACTATCTGCAACTTTGAAATTTCTGTCTTGTCACTCATGCCCTGCAGCTTTTGAGCTAATGATTCTGGTAACTTTACTAACTCCATTACAAGGATGGACTCTTCAATAAACAGATTGTTAGTTCTTGTTCTTTTTTGTTTTTTGTTTCAATTTATTTAAATGTTTTAAATAGTTTTAGATATTTTAGTTTCCTTCTTTATTTTGAAATATGAGAAATATATTACTGTTTCAATAGTCTTTGAATGTTTTCATTGTTATTCGCTGGCTTTTGATAGCTGTCTGATGAGCCCATTCTCAAGCCGTGCGGGTTATTTTCTTGTGCACGAAGGAACTGCAGGTGCTAGTTTACAAAAAAAAACACAAAGTGCAGGAGGAACACAATGGGCCAGGCAGCCAGACCCTTCTTCAGACTGATGTCAGGGGAGGGGGCAGGACATACTAGGTTAATTCCCGGAATGGCGGGACTATCATATGTTGAAAGACTGGAGCGACTAGGCTTGTATACACTGGAATTTAGAAGGATGAGAGGAGATCTTATCGAAACGTATAAGATTATTAAGGGGTTGGACACGTTGGAGGCAGGAAACATGTTCCCAATGTTGGGGGAGTCCAGAACAAGGGGCCACAGTTTAAGAATAAGGGGTAGGCCATTTAGAACTGAGATGAGGAAAAACTTTTTCAGTCAGAGAGTTGTGAATCTGTGGAATTCTCTGCCTCAGAAGGCAGTGGAAGCCAATGCTCTGGATGCTTTCAAGAGAGAGCTAGATAGAGCTCTTAAGGATAGCAGAGTCAGGGGGTATGGGGAGAAGGCAGGAACGGGGTACTGATTGAGAATGATCAGCCATGATCACATTGAATGGTGATGCTGGCTCGAAGGGCCGAATGGCCTCCTCCTGCACCTATTGTCTATTGTCTATTGACAAAGATAGAATGTAGTCGGAGACAGGAAGACTAGTGGGAGAACTGGGAAGGGAGAGGGGATGGAGAGAGGAAGCAGGGACTATCTGAAGTTAGAGAAGTCAATGTTCATACCGCTGGGGTGTAAACTGCCCAAGCGAAATATGAGGTGCTGTTCCTCCAATTTGTGCTGGGCCTCGCTCTGACAATGGAGGAGGCCCAGGACAGAAAGGCCAGATTGGGAATAGGAGGGGGAGTTGAAGTGCTGAGCCACTGGGAGGACGAGTAGGTTAAGACGGACTGAGCATCTGAACCTAAAACCCACGCAAGTCACCGGGAGAACGTACAAATTCCTGTAGTCAGGATCGAACTCGGGTCCCTGGCGCTGTAAGGCAGCAACTCTACCGCTGCGCCACCGTGCCTTGAAACCATTAATTGTTTCATTGATTCGGGGTGGGGTTCTGAGGTGGTTGCTAGGGCCGGGGTTGTTGATTCATGGTGAGGTGTTGGCTCTGGGTGCCACCAGGAAATTGGGAGGTATGGGAGAGAACATTGACTACAACAGATGTGGGTGCTGGAATTGTAGGTGGTGTGGTTTATTTCATGCGCAGGCTTGGTGAGGCAGGCGTCGGGTGAGGTGTCCTGGGAGCACTCAACAATAACAGCACTTTGACAACATTGTCCACGTTCCCATGAGGTTCTCCACGAGGAATGGTTCCCATGGAAGGACATCATCCTGTGAGACTCCAGTTCAAAACTTCAATGAGAGTCACAAGGATAGTCAACAATATGAAATATGTATTCAAACTTTCCTAACGATGTGAATGGTCCATAAGTGATTGTTGTTGCAAATGGTAACATTTTGTATTTTTTTAATACAGTTTTTTAAATCAATTTCTGTTAATTATTTGTTTAAGGTGTTCAGCTATTATCCCTTTCATTAAACAGCATCTGTTTTGTGCATTAAACAGATGCTGGTTAATGCACAAAGTGACACAAAATGCTGGAGTAACTCAACAGGTCAGGCTGCATCTCTGGAGAACATGGACAGGCGACGTTTAGGGATGTGATCAGAAGCATCACCTACCCATGCCTTCTAGAGATGCTGCCTGACCTGCTGAGTTAGAAACATAGAAACATGGAAATATTAAAAAACTGGTGCAGGAGTAGGCCATTCGGCCCTTCGGGCCAGCTCCGCCATTCAATATGATCATGGCTGATCATCTAAAATCAGTGCCCCGTTCCTGCTTTCTCCCCATATCCCTTGATTCCTTTAGCCCTTAGAGCTAAATCTAAGTCTCTCTTGAAAACATCCAGTGAATTGGCCTCCACTGCCTTCTGTGGCAGAGAATTCCACAGATTCACAACTCTCTGAGTGAAAAAGTTTTCCCTCATCTCAGTCCTAAATGGCCTACCCCTGATTCCTAAACTGTGACCCCTGGTTCTGGACTCCCCCAACATGGCGAACATTTTTCCTGCATCTAGCCTGTCCAATCCCTTAAGATTTTTACATGTTTCTATAAGATCTTCTCATCCAGCACCTTGTATCCATTTATCAATATTGACAGCAGTAATTGTAATTGTTAGTTAATTGATCATTTGAATGATTCTTTTAGGTTACCGAATGAACCACCTCTGGATAAAGGGCTGATCCCTTGGCTGGGACATGCGCTGGAATTTGGAAGGGATTTTGCCAAATTTTTATTGAAAATGAAGACAAAACACGGAGACATTTTCACAGTAAGCTTCCTCCTTTAATTTCATTTCCACACTTGCCTAGAATTTGGAATTTGCTCTCCCTTTAATGCACTAAACATGCCCTCCAGCTCATAGGTGATAGGAGCAGAATTAGGCCATTTGGCCCATCAAGTCTACTCCGCCATTCAATCATGGCTGACCTATCTCTAAGGCAGCAACTCTACCGCTGCGCCACCGTGCACACAAAGTTCTCGCCTCTTCTACTAACAGAACAGAAACAATTGCTAAAGGTAGACACAAAACGCTGGAGTAACTCAAAGGGACAGGCAGCATCTCTGGAGATAAGGAATGGGTGACGTTTCGGTTTGAGACCCTTGCTGCCTGACCCGCTGAGTTACTCCAGCTTTTTGTGTCTATCTTCAGTTTAAACCAGCATCTGCCGTTCCTTCCCACACAGAAACAATGACTAGTCTGATCTGATGTGCATCGTAACTTTAATGTGTGATTTGCACATAAAAACAAGAGGAAATAGTTGCAATTTTGAGGCATATACAATACATGTACAATCTTTCAAACATTCTTGCTTTGATTTAAGGCTGCTTTTGGAATAACTTGATTGCTGATATTATTTTTATTGTCATGCCTACGCCAACACCAGAGACACTTCACTTGCAAGGGTGCATGGGTATTTAGCCTTTTAGATTCGCACTACTTACAATTTCCTAATCAAAGAACAACTCTCTTCTGTACAGAGAAAATAGCCCCAGAATGTAGTACAGCACAGGAACAGGCCCTTCGGCCCACAATGCCAAGGTAAACCTATCTCCTTTGCCTGCACTAGTGGGAGAGTCTAGGATCAGAGGGCACAATCTCAGAATGGCAGCACGGTGGCACAGCGGTAGAATTGCTGCCTTAAAGCACCAGAATGTCAGGTTCGATCCGGACTACGGTTGCTGTCTGTACAGATTTTGTACATTCTCCCCGTGAACTGCGTGGGTTTTCTCCGGGTGCTCCAGGTTCGACCTACATTCCAAAGAAGTGCAGGTTTGTAGGTTATTTGGCTTCAGTAAAAATTGTAAATTGTCCCGAGTGTGTGTAGGATAGTGCTTATGTATGGTGATCGCTGGTCAGTGCGGACTCGGTGGGCCGAAGGGCCTGTTTCCGAGCCGTATCTCTAAACTACATTAAATTGAAAGGACATACCTTTAGAAAGGAGTTGTGGAGATATTTCTTTAATCAGAGGGTGGTGAATCCTTAATCCGTCCATTGCCACGGATGGCTGTGGAGGCCAAACTTTGGGTATTTTTAAAGTGGAGATTGATAGGTTCTTGATTAATAAGGGCGTCAAAAATTACGGGGAGAAGGCAGGAGAATGGGGTTGTGGGGGAAAGTAAATCAGCCAAGATTGAATGGCAGAGACTTGATGGGCCGAATGGCCTCATTCCCCCTCATGCATATTCATGTACATATCATGTACATGCATATTCATGTACATATCTAAAAGCTTCTTAAATTCCATTAACGTGTAGAGGCATTGTAGTGAAACAAAAACACATAGTTAACACTTAAATATCCGAACATAACATATGATCCGATTTATACCATTCTGGGGTGAAGAATTTTGAAAGGAAAAGTGGTAATATAAATAATTGAAGATAGATTGCTGGAGTAACTCAGTGAGACGGGCAGCATCTGTGGAGAAGAGGAATTCCTTCTCTCCAAAGATGCTGCCCGTCCCGCTGAGTTACTCCAGCATTTTGTGTCCATCTAAAGGTGTAAATCAGCATCTGAAGTACCTCCCTACACACTATAAATCATTGCTTGACAAGACACTTAAAAAATAGTTTTCTAGTTGCCATTGTTGGTGCTGAGCCAGTTCCTGTAATGTTTTCACCCCACTCTTTGGAAAATAAAGTTACTCCTAACTAGGGTTGCCAACTTCCTCACTCCCAAATACGGGAGAAGGTGACATCACCGCCCCGCGCCCCAAGTGACCTCACCCAGCCAGCGGCCACATGCTCCCGCTCCACCAATAGCGGCCGCCCGGCCCGGGAGCACGTGGCCGCTGGGCTGGGTGAGGTCACGGGGGGGCGCGGGGCGGTGACATCAAGTCAAGTCAAGTCAAGTTTATTTGTCACGCACATGCACAAGACGTGCAGTGAAATGAAAGTGGCAACGCCTGCGGATTGTGCGAAACTACAAAACAGAATAGGAAAAAAAAATGTTAACACAAAAAATAAATTAATACAGTAAATTAAATTAGTCCCTGGTGATATGAGAGTTAACAGTCCTGATGGCCTGTGGGCAGAAACTCCGTCTCATCCTCTCTGTTTTCACAGCGTGACAGCGGAGGCGTTTGCCTGACCGTAGCAGCTGGAACAGTCCGTTGCTGGGGTGATAGGGGTCCCCCATAATGTTGCTGGCTCTGGATCTACACCTTCTGATGTATAGGTCCTGCAGCGGGGCGAGTGTAGTTCCCATGGTGCGTTCAGCCAAACGCACTACTCTCCGCAGAGCCTTCCTGTCCTGGGCAGAGCTGTTCCCAAACCAGATTGTGATGTTCCCGGACAAGCTGCTTTCTACAGCCCCGGAGTAGAAGCACTGAAGGATCCTCAGAGAGACTTTCAATTTCCTCAACTGTCTGAGGTGGTAAAAGCGCTGCCTTGCCTTACTCACCAGTGCGGCAATGTGTGTTGTCCATGTCAGATCCTCTGTGATGTGGACTCCCAGGTATTTAAAGCTGCTCACCCTATCCACAGTAATCCCATTTACCTCCAGTGGCGCGTACGTCCTCGGATGTTGAGCCCTTCTAAAGTCTCCACTCAGCTCCTTAGATTTTGTGACATTCAAGAGGAGGCTGTTGTCCTGTTGTCCTCACCCTTCGTCCCTTATTTGGGAGTGAGGAAGTTGGCAACCCTACTAATACGGGACAAGGGCGGTCCCGTACGGGACAAACTAAATTTAGCCCAAAATACGGGATGTCCTGGCTAATACGGGACAGTTGGCAACCCTACTCCTAACAGGAATCCAAACAGAAGGGTAACACTGCTGCCATCCAGTGGTACAAACAAGAAGCAGCAGGGCCGAACAAGAGAACGGAAGAAAATAAGTTGGAAACCTAACTCTACTTTGGGCGTGACCTGCCCCAAACCACTCTTGCATCATTACTGGCTTCTTAAAGTTGAATCTGAGTCATTATTATGTCTGAGTTGACATGAAAATAACAGAGACTGCAAGGTTCATCTGCAGTGTTGGAAGTAATACTTATTTTTGCGACAGGCTTAGTTCAGGTTTATTATCGTCACGAGCACAGGGATGCAGTAAATAACTTTACTGTTAGGGCGGCACGGTGGCGCAGCGGTAGAGTTGCTGCCTTACAGCAAATGCAGCGTCGGAGACCTGGGTTCATTCCTGACTACGGGTGCTGTCTGTACGGAGTTTGTACGTTCTCCCCGTGACCTGCGTGGGTTTTCTCCGCGATCTTCGGTTTCCTCCCACACTCCAAAGACGTGCAGGTTTGTAGGTTAATTGGCTGGGTAAATGTTTTAAATAAATTGTCCCGAGTGGGTGTAGGATAGTGTTAGTGTGCGGGGATCGCTGGTCGGCGCGGACCCGGTGGGCCGAAAGGGCCTGTTTCCGCGCTGTATCTTTAAACTAAACTAAACGAAACTTTATTTTGCATGCTATCCAGATAATGCTACAATACTGCTTTTAGTCGAATTTAGAGATACAGCGCGGAAGCTGTGTGCTTCGGCTCACTGAGTCCGCGCCGACCAGCGATCCCCGCACACCAACACTATCCTCAAGGCAATCAAGTCAAACACAAGCACAATAGGAAGAGTGATGACGAAGACAATGTCCTTGCTGTAACATTGGCGTTGAGTTATTATTTATTAGAAGCCCGCTAATAGAGAGGTTTCTGAGTCTGGCAGTGCACGCTTTCAAGCTTTCTGCCAGGTTGGAGTGAGGAGAAGAAGGAATGACCAGGGTGGGACAAGTCTTTCATTGTGTTGGCAATTTTTCCGAGGCAGCATGAAGTGTAGATGGAGTTAATGGTGGGGTTAGACACAAAATGCCGGAGTAACTCAGCAAGTCAGGCAGCATCTCCGGAGACAAGCAATAGGTGACGTTTCAGGTCAAGACCCTTACAATACAATACAATATATCTTTATTGTCATTGTACAGGGGTACAACGAGATTGGGAATGCGCCTCCCATACGATGCAATAATTTAATTAGCTAGTCAGTATTAATTTAAACAACCCAACGAAACAAATTGTAACAGTTTTAAAACAGAATAAAGTGCAAGTAGATCTGTGCCGGTTCACTGTGCGATGTGACCATCCGGCTCAGCAGGACCGGTTCATAGCAGCTATGGCCCTGGGGATGAAGCTGTTCCTGAGTCTGGAGGTACTGGCGTAGAAGTTCGAACAGACTGTTGCAGGGGTGTGAAGAGTCCTTGTGGATGCTGGTGGCTTTTCTGAGGCATCGTGTGTTGTAGATGCCCTCCAAGGCTGATAGTTGTGTTCTGATGGTCCTCTGAGCTCTATGGACTACCCGCTGAAGAGCTTTCCTCTCATCATAAGGTCATAAGGTCATCATAGGGTCATAAGTGATAGGAGCAGAATTAGGCCATTTGGCCCATCAAGTCTACTCCACCAGTCAATCATGGCTGATCTAACCTTCTCCTTCCTTCTCCCCACCACCCTTGACGCCCGTACTAATCAAGAATCTATCTATCTCTGCCTTTAAAAAATCCATTGACGGCCTCCACAGCCTTCTGAGGCAAAGATTTCCACAGATTCGCCACCCAGACCTGGTCTGATGAATGGTGGGGTCTGCTCCATGTGAGGGACTTTATTATAGTTTGTGTTATCTGAACCTTAAATTCACGTGACTAAGCTTGGTGCCAACGTTTGTGGCGACTTTCACAAAGTGTTTCCGCTGTTCTAATGATCATGTCTTCCTTTCACTCAGGTCCAAGTAGCCGGGCGATTCGTAACATTCCTATTTGATCCTCATTCATTCGACACAGTTTTATCAGAATCCAGTGCAAAGCTGGACTTCAGAAAGTACTCATTGGCTTTGATGGATCGAATCTTCAATCTTCAGCTTCCTGACTATGATCATGTTGAAGAGAGAGCTTTGATGAAAATGTAAGTACAGTACCTTTAACTCGATACATCCTGATAGCCGGTCCAAATAACTACTATATCGTGTGAAATTTCACAATGTAAAAATTCTGATTTTAAAATGTATTACCATTTCCAGATTTGTAAATTCATGAGATAACCATAAATTCATAAATTCATAATGCATTCATAAATTAAATTCATAAATTTTTGTTCATTAAGTTTAAGAATAAGGGGTAGGCCATTTAGAACGGAGATGAGCGAAAACGTTTTCATTCAGAGAGTTGTGAATCTGTGGAATTCTCTGCCTCAGAAGGCAGTGGAGGCCAATTCTCTGGATGCTTTCAAGAGAGAGCTGGATAGAGCTCTTAAAGATAGCGGAGTCAGGGGGTATGGGGAGAAGGCAGGAACGGGGTACTGATTGAGAATGATCAGCCATGATCACATTGAATTGTGGTGCTGGCTTGAAGGGCCAAATGGCCTCCTCCTGCACCTGTTGTCTATTGTCTATTGTCTAATTTAAAAGCAAGTGATTTTATTTTTAAACTTGCTATATGTTAATGGTGTCAATCCATTTTTTAAAGAATTATTGGCCATAGAAATATTTCTGCATTTGTTTTCCGAAGCATAGTTTGGGGCTATTAAAGTCGAGGAAATATTTTTAAAAATTAAAATTGAGTTGGGTGAACTAATTGACACGGTGTGAAATTAAATGGCATGAGATGTTAAAAGTTGTGTTTGAACAAGGAGTTAAGGCGTTGGTTGCAACCTGTTGAAGTTGAATTGAATTGAATACTTTATTATCACATGTGACATGTTACGGTGAAATTCGTTGTTTTAAATATCATACCCAAGGTATGCAAAGATGCTGCCTGACCCGCTGAGGTACTCCAGCATTTTGTGACCACCTTCGATTTAAAGCAGCATCTGCAGTTCTTTCCTACACAGGTATGCAAAGAGTGGCCATGTATAGGGCGTTGACAAACCTACAAAGTGTTCAATGTGGTCCCAACGTGGTCTCTTCATTCTTGCCCCCCCCCCCCCCCCCCCACCACGCTGGGTCCCCCTTAATGCCATGGTGATCCCACAGCTATGCAGAACTGCAAATTAACACCACTCCTCACTAAGCTGTAAAGAGTGCAGGGAAGATTTATAAGGATGTTGCCAGGCCTCGAGGGCCTGAGTAATAGGGAGAGGTTGGGCAGGGTAGGACTTTATTCTTTGGAGTGCAGCGGGCTAAGGGATGATCCTACCGAGGAGTATAAAATCATGAAGGGTATTGATAGGGTCAATGCACAGAGTCCTTCGTGAGGGAATCAAGAGCCAAAGGGCATGGATTTTAGGTGAGAGGGAAACGATTTAATTGGAAACTGAGGGACAACTTTTCACACAGAGGGTGGTGGGTATATGGAACGAGCTTCCAGAGGAGATTGTTAAGACAGGTACGATAACTACCATTTAAATGGCACTTGGATGGGAATGGTTTAGAGGCAAATAGGACTTGGTTGGATGAGGCATTTTGGTCGGAATGGACAAGTTGGGCCGAAGGGCAGTTTCTGTGCTGTATGACGTCGTGACTGGACTCTGGAAAGGAGAGAGGCAGAATGTGATTAGCAATCAGGAAATGAGCCTAACAGCTGACTTTGGGGGGGGGGGGGGGGGGGGGGAATGATGAAACCTGGTTTTTAAGGAGGTATTGGGAGGACATCTATAAAATTGTAAGACAATTAAGCAAGTCAACTATGGCTTTATGAAAAGGAAGAAATGTTTGTCAGATTTGCTGGAGTTTTGGGGAGACGTAACACGCAGGATAGATAAAGAAGAACTGTACTTAGACTTCTGGAAGGCATATGATAATGTGCCAGATTAAACGTTTGAGCATTGATAGAAATTCAGGGGTGGGGGGGAGGGAGGGCAGTGTAAGATATTGTCAAGGATATGGGAGTTAGTCACCTAAAGAAAACAGAGGTTGGGATAAAGAGCTGTAACTAAGGGCGGTGGATGTATGGAACGAACTGCCGGAGGAGGTAGTTGACTCAGGGACTAATGCAACGTTCACAAGCCAATTAGGCAGGCACATGGATAGGACGGGTATAGAGGTGTATGGGCCAATTGCAGGCAAGTGGGACTGGTGTAGATGGGGCATGTTGGTTGGTGTGGGCTGAGGGGCCTGTTTCCACACTCTATGACTCTATGACTCTATGTCTATGAGGTATGAAAGTGAACTGTCTTATCAGGTCTAGAACGTGAGCCAATACATGTTGTACCAACTTAATCTGGGTGTAATGTGTACTGATTAGGTATTAATCAGAACCTTCACCTTCAAAGACCATGCTGAATCATATCGTGGTGGTTGACTCTGACTCTATTTGTTCTGTTCCAACATGTTTTACCAGCTATGTCCAAATCCCCCATCGGCCATACAAAATATAACCTGCTACAATGGAATCTCTCAGTAATTAATTCAGACAAGAATAATTTGGATTCATTTAGCAGGCTGACATAGAAAAAAATAATGAATACGTCCTCGTTAACTTCTGCAGGAGCATTAGTAAGCATACCTTGATAGATTGAAGATAGACGCAAATTGCTGGAGTAACTCAGCGGGACAGGCAGCATCCTTGGAGAGAAGGAATGGGTGACGTTTCGGGTCGAGACCCTTCTTCAGACAGCGCCCTATAATGCCTGTGCGGATCAAGTCCCGAGTCACGAGTTGCCCTGGGCCAGTGAGTCATCGTTCTGCAGAGATTGACTGCAGTGTGAGCCCGCTGCTGTGTGTGTGTGTGGCTGCAGCAATCACTGAAACCCAGGGATGACACACACAACATATGTCCTACATTAAAAACACACGCTGGCAGATGCAAGTAGTTAAATATTGATGTTCTGTTTGACTTGCTGTGAGATTGACTTATTTTACAAACAGAAAACCTGCAAGATGCACATAGGCAACAGAGTGACAGAACTAATAGAGTGACGAATTCCACCGGGTGGCGCCGTCAGCAATGGCAGCCTCGCCAACGGTCTGCCTTTTTTCGTCTTTTTTGTTATTTTTATGACCTTATTTTTATAAATGGGGAGCGGGACATTTTGTGAATGTAAACGTCAGCCACTGTTTTGAACGCTGACGTTACCTAGTTTTATTTCTGACAGGCATCTCCAAGGAAAGAATGTATCTTCACTCACTCAGGCAATGTTCTCTAACCTTAAATGCTTGCTGGTGACAGAAGAAAATGGCACCACAAACAGCTGGAAGCAGGAAGGGCTGTTCAACTTCTGCTATGGCACAATGTGCAGGTAACATTTTAGTGAGCTCCGATGCCTTTGTGTCTGTCATTTAGCCCAGTTTATTATTGTCAAGTGTACCGAGGTACAGTGAAAAGCTTTTGTGTTGGTTACTATCCAGTCAGCGAAAAGACAATAACATGGTTACAATCAAGCCGTCCACAGTGTACACATACAGGATATAACGTTAAGTGCAAGATAAGGTCCAATTTAATACAATTAAAGATAGTTCGAAGGTCTCCAATGAGGTTGACGGGAGGTCAGGACCGCTCTCTAGTTGGTGAAGGGACGTTTCAGTTGCCTGATAACAGCCGGGAAGAAACTGTCCCTGAATCCCTGCGGCACGGTGGCGCAGCGGTAGAGTTGCTGCCTTACAGTGAATGCAGCGCCGGAGACTCAGGTTCGATCCTGACTACGGGCGCTGTCTGTACGGAGTTTGTACGTTCTCCCCGTGACCTGCGTGGGTTTTCTCCGAAATCTTCGGTTTCCTCCCACACTCCAAAGACGTACAGGTTTGTAGGTTAATTGACTGGGTAAAATGTAAAAATTGTCCCTAGTGTGTGTAGGATAGTGTTAATGTGTGGGGATCGCTGGGCGGCGCGGACTCAGTGGGCCGAAGGGCCTGTTTCCGCGCTGTATCTCTAAATCTAAAATCTAAATCTAAAATCTGGAGGTGTGCATTTTCAAACTTCAGGAGGAGGCCATTCGGCCCTTCGAGCCAGCGCCGCCATTCATTGTGATCATTGTGATTGTGCACTTGAACGAAACCTTTGAAAATGCACTTGGATTTATAAAAACGTCAAAGAAGTGGCGTTACAAATGTGGGGTGTTATTTGAAAATGAAATGTTTTCCATGGATTCCGAAGCATATTTAAATAATTTGGGAGGGAGAGTTGAGAATCCTTGTTGACACTCTGTACAGGGATGTGATGCTAAGGCTCTATAAGGTGCTGGTCTATCTGAGGAAGGATGTGCTGGCTCTGGAGAGGGCCCAGAGGAGGTTTACAAGAATGATCCCAGGAATGAGAGGGTTAACATATGATGAGCGTTTGTCAGCACTGGGCCTGTACATGCTGGAGTTTAGAAGAATGAGGGGGGACCTCATTGAAACGTACAGAATAGTGAAAGGCTTGGATCGAGTGGATGTGGAGAGGATGGTTTCCAATCGTGGGAGAGTCCAGGACCAGAGGGCACAGCCTCAGAATTAAAGGACGTTCTTTTAGGAAGGAGATTAGGAGAAGTTTCTTTAGTCAGAGGGTGGGGAATCTGTGGAATTCTTTGCCAAGTCAGTGGATATTTTTAAGGCAGAGATCGATAGATTTTTGATTAGTACAGGTGTCAAATGTTATGGGGAGAAGGCAGGAGAATGGGGTTAGGAGGGAGAGATGGATCAGCCATGATTGAATGGCAGAGTAGACTTGATGGGCCGAATGGCCTAATTCTACTCCTATCACTTATGACCTCATGACTTAAGACCACCGGATATAATGATATTTTATTTGCTTAATCAGGGCAGGTTATCTCACACTGTTTGGAAATGTAGCTGCACAAAGTCAGGGGCAAACATCCAAGATTAAAGATAAAATTAATTCATCTGAGGTCTACAACGTGTACAGAAGACTGGACCAGCTCTTGATGAAACTAGCCCGCTCCTCGTTATCAGCAGGTGAGCACATTCATGCAAGTAATGATATTAAAGGAGAAATAATAAACCAAACGGATGGCCCAGTGGGGCTGCTGGTAGATCCTGACCTGGGATGCTGTCTCGGTGGAGTGTGCATGTTCTCCCTGTGACCGCGTGAGTTTCCTCCGGGTGCTCCGGTTTCCTCCCACATCCCAAAAGACCTGCTGGTTTGTAGGCTAATCGGCCCTCCGTAAATTGCCCCCTAGTGTGTAGGGAATGGAAGAGAAGGTGGGATAACATCGAACTGCTGTGAACAGATGTGTAGGAAAATAACTGCAGATGCTGGTACAAATCGAAGGTGTCACAAAAAGCTGGGGTAACTCAGCGGGTCAGGCAGCATCTCAGGAGAGAAGGAACGGGTGATGTTTTGGGTGGAGACCCAAAACGTCACCCATTCCTTCTCTCCCGAGATGCTGCCTGACCCGCTGAGTTACTCCAGCATTTTGTGATAACAGCATGACAATAAATAGTTATTCTTTTTCTCCCTGGGCAGCTGAGAAAAAGGAGTCTGCTTTGGTCAAAGAGCATCTTTGGCAATTGCTGTCTGTGGAGAATCTGAGCTCAAGAGTGAACAGAAGCAGCTGGATTCAAACGTACTGCAGCCACCTACAGCAGATCGGCCTTGACAAGGACATGCAGGCCCGAGCGATGGTGTTACAACTGTGGGCCACACAGGTAGGGAAAAACAGTTCAGTTCAGTTCCGGAAAAAAAACTGCAGATGCTGGTCTCAATCGAAGGTAGACGCAAAATGAAGGAGTAACTCAGCGGGTCAGGCAGCACCTTGGGAGAGAAGGAATGGGTGGCGTTTCGGGTCAAGACCCTTCTTCAGACTGATGTCAGGGGACTTAGTCCCGCCCCCTCCTCTGACATCAGTCTGAAGAATGGTCTCGACCTGAAACGTCACCCATTCCTTCTCTCCAGAGATTCTGCCTGACCCCCTCTGAGTTACTCCAGCATTTTGTGTCGACCTTCAGTTCAGTTTATTTATTGTCTTGTGTACCGAGGTACAGTGAAAAGCTTTTGCTGCGTGCTATCCAGCCAGTGGAAAGACAGTACATGATTACAATCGAGCCATTCACAGCGTACGGGTGCGTGATAAAGGGGATAACGTTTAGTGGAAGATAAAGTCCGATCAAAGATTGTCCGAGGGTCTCCAAATGAGGTGGATAGTCGTTCAGGACTGCTCTGACAACAAGACAGGTACATGGACAGGATATGGGTTTAGCGGGATATGGGCCAAACGCAGGCTGGTGGGACCAGTGTAGCTGAGGCACGTTGGTCAGCGCGGGCAAGTTGGGCCGAAGGGCCTGTTTCCATTCTGTGTGACACTCTGACTCTTTGACTCTTTGACCCTGCAACCCATACAATGAATAAATGAATGAATGAATGAATAAATGAATAAGTTTATTGGCCAAGTATGTGCATACACAAGGAATGTGCCTTGGTGCTCCGCTCACAAATGACAGCACAAACATACAGTTAACAATTAAGAATAAAAGATAAACACATCAAAACAATAAGGGTAGCAATAATGGAGCTCTCAGCACTGCTGCAGACCCATGTTTACATTTTAATACTGTGCAGGATCTATGCAGGATATCGGGAAGAGTTTTTTACCCACACTCGCGGTGTCGAGAACCGCAGCACATAGGTTTCCAAGGTGAGAGGGGCAAGATTTAGAGTGGTAGAGAGTTACAGAGACGACAGATGGATCAGGAAGAATTTGCACCTTCTTCGTCTATAACGTGGACTCGGTGGGCCGAAGGGCCTGTTTCCTAAACAGGAAAGCTGCATCTCCAAAACTAAAAATAACCGATCTAGAACACCTTTGGAACTGATCATTGTGCCCGTGTCTTACAATACATTTTTAGACGCTAGGGGGCCGCATGGGAGATCTGTGCGGTCACACGTTGCTGGATCCTGTTTCCTGGCACACTAAAGGACCTTGTATGATATTGTCATTCATTCCTCGGCAGCAGGGACGACTCAGGAAAGCACTGAGCAGCCCGGAGCCACTGCTATTTTAAACGTGGTTGTGGTAGATCCTGTCTCAACGGGCTGTGTCGTTTGCCCCTCTGTCGTAAAACGATCCTCAGCTATTTCTTGCCTTTAAAGATCTCCCCCTGATCGTTCTTTCATTTCATGGTTATTTCAGGCATAAATATTGAGGAAGGAAAGGATGTGCCTGTCAGGAAAAATCTGATAGCTTCTGAAGTGGCTGCAGGGTTCGCTGGAGGACCCGACAGTGAGCCAGCGATTCCCACTTTGTCACAGCTTCTCCAGGCAGCAACCGTCCAAAGGCAAAGTGTTGCTGCCTCCTGAAATCATAGAGTCATAGAGTGACACAGCGTGAAAACAGGCCCTTCGGCACAACCTGCCCACACTGGCCAACAATGTCCCAGCTACACTAGTCACACCTGCCTGCGCTTAGAACATATCCTTCCAAACAAGTGTTGGGATAGTCCCTGCAATGTGGTCTCTGCCACTTGATACAAAATCTACAAACTTTTCCTATCAATGTATCTGTCTAACTGTTTCTTAAACATTGGGATAGTCCCAGCCTCAACTACCTCCTCTGGCAGCTTGTTCCGTACACCCACCACCCTTTGTGTGATAAAGTTACCCCTCAGATTCCTATTAAATTTTTTCCCTTTCACCTTGAACCTATGTCCTCTGATCCTCGATTCCCATACTCTGGGCAAGAGATTCAGTGCATCTACTCGATTTATTCCTCTCATGATTTTGTGCACCTCAATAAGATCACCTCTCATCCTCCTGCGCTCCAAGGAATAGACCCAACCTACTCAACCACTCCCTATAGCTCAAACCCTCTAGTCCTGGCACCATCCTTCCGACAAGATGGTGCCCAGAACTGAAAACAATACTCTAAATGTGGTCTCACCAACGTCTTATACAGCTGCAACATGACCTCCCAACTTCTATACTCAATACTCGGACTGATGAAGGCCAATGTGCCAACATGCCAATGTGGCACAATGTGCCAATGTGCAATCATGGCTGATTAGTTCAGCAGTGTTTAGTTTAGTTTAGCTTTGTGTTGACTATTGAGGAACTGACAACATTCATAGTAGGATGGTTACACGATAATCCTCTAATCCATGATTCCAATGGGCAAGGAACTGCACAATGAGCCCGACCTTCCAAAATTCACTTCTTCATTCCATATATATGACATTGAGTGATAAAATATTTATTTAGTTATCACTCAAACATTTAGCTGAGCTCCTTGTGTTCAAATTAGCAATGTCACTGGAGACACAAGGTTCGAGTGAACTGATTCACATTAACAAATTCAGACACTTAAAAAAACATTTACATAAAACATTGAGAAAGGAACAGAACACCACAGAAACAGGCCCTTCGGCCCACAATGTCTGTGCCAGATGTAATGCTGACATACAAGGAACAAGGAACCTCAGATGCTGGTTTACAAATGAAGGACACAAAGGTCTGGAGTAACTCAGCGGGTCAGGCAGCATCCCTGGAGAACATGGATAGGTGGCGTCTTGGGTCAGGACCCTTCTTCAGAATGCCAAGATAGACTAACCTCCTTGGTGATCCCTATCCCTCCATTCCCTGCATATCCATGTGCCTATTGAAAAGCCTCTTGGGCGACACGGTGGTGCAGCGGTAGAGTTGCTGCCTTACATCGCTTGCAGCGCCAGAGACCCGGGTTCGAGCCCGACTACGGGTGCCGTCTGTATGTCCTTTGTATGTTCTCCCCGTGACCGCCTGGGTTTTCTCCGAGATCTTCGGTTTCCTCCCACGTCTCACTCCAAAGACGTAGAGGTTTGAAGGTAAATTGGCTAGGTAAATGTAAAAATTGTCCCTAGTGTGTGTAGGATGGAGTTAATACGTGGGTATCACTGGTCGGCATGGACCCGGTGGGCCGAAGGGCCTGTTTCCGCACTGTATCTCTAAGCTAAACGAAACTAAACTAAATACCACGATCATATCAGCGTCCACCACCACTGGGTTCCAGGCTCCCACGACCCTCTGTGTAAAAAATAACCTGCCACGCACATTTCCTGTAAACATTGCCCTTCTTACCTTAAACCTATGTCCTCTAGTATTTGATTACTTTTAGTTTAGTTTAGTTTAGAGATACCGTGCGGAAACAGGCCCTTCGGCCCACCAGGCCCGCGCCGACCAGCGATCCCCGCACACTAACACTATTCTATATCCATTAGGGACAATTTACATTTTAAGCAAGCCAATTAAACCTACAAATCTGTACGCCTTTGGAGTGTGGGAAGAAACCGAAGATCCACGCAGGTCACGGGGAGAACGTACAAACTCCACACGGACAAGCATCCCCTAGTTGGGATCGAACCCGGGTGTCCGGCGCTGAAGAGCTGTAAGGCAGCGACTCTACCGCCGCGCCACCGTGACCGCTGCGCCGCCGATATCAGGACGATATTTCCATCCTGGGACAATTACACAGATGCAGTGTCCAAAAATAAAAACATCTCTTGGCGAGCAGGGAGCGGATGGGTCTAATGTGGCAGACGAGTGTGGAAGCTTAATTAAGCACACAATCCTTTTTAGTTTGTCATCTGAGCAAGCTGCAAGTGGAGGAAATGATCTTGTTTCACTGTTGTAACTTGTTTTTCCAACATCATCAGCAGTCACAATCTATCTTTATTGAATGATAAGCGCAGGGCAGCTTCACTTTGTCATTTTGACCAGCATCTCCCCACTGGTCTGCAGCAAAAGGTACAGACAGATTTATTGATCTTTACTCTCAATGCCTTTTGGAAGATCTTGATGTTTATAGCCGGTCAGCCTTGTTGACATCTGCAATTAAATTCATTGCACTTCATTGTATTAAGATGTATCCACGATGCGTGGGATGGTCCGGCCTGGATATCCACAGTCGCCAGTGCAATGCACAATCCAAAAACCAATGGGTGAAATGCATGCAACATGTTGGTGAGGCCGTATTTGAAGCCTTGAGCTCAGTTTTAGTCACCCTACTACAGCTGAGATGTCGTTAAGCTGGAAAGAGCGGCAGGAAAGATTGACAAGAATGTTGCTAAGATTAGAGGGCCTCCAGGGAGAGGTTGGGCAGGTTAGGACTTTATTCCTTGGAGCGAAGGAAGAGAGGGGTGATCTTATAGAGGTGTATAAAATCATGGGGGGAGTAAAAGTCATAAGGTCATAAGTGATAGGAGCAGAATTAGGCCATTCAGCCCATCAAGTCTACTCCGCCACTCAATCATGGCTAATCTATATCTCCCTCCTAACCCCATTCTCATGCCTTCTCCCCATAAACCCTGACACCAGTACTAATTAAGAATCTATCTATCTCTGCCTTAAAAATATTCATTGACTTGGCCTCCACAGGCTTTTGTGGCAAAGAATTCCACAGATTCACCACCTTCTGACCAAAAAAAATCCTCCTCATCTCCTTCCTGAAGGAACGTCCTTTAATTCTGAGGCTATGGTCCTAGACTCTCGCACGAGTGGTAGCATCCTTTCCACATCCACTGAGTAATAGACAATAGACAATAGACAGTAGGTGCAGGAGGAGGCCATTCGGCCCTTTGGAGCCAGCACCACCATTCAATGTGATCATGGCTGATCATTCTCAATCAGTACCCTGTTCCTGCCTTCTCCCCATACCCCCTGACTCCGCTATCCTTAAGAGCTCTATCTAGCTCTCTCTTGAATGCATTCAGAGAATTGACCTCCACTGCCTTGTGCGGCAGGAGCTCTATCTAGCTCTCTCTTGAATGCATTCAGAGAATTGACCTCCACTGCCTTGTGAGGCAGAGAATTCCACAGATTCACAACTCTCTGACTGAAAAAGTTTTTCCTCATCTCCGTTCTAAATGGCCTACCCCTTATTCTTAAACTGTGGCCTTTCTAAATAGGTGAATGTGCAGATTATTTTACCCAGAGCAGGGGAATCGATAACCAAGGGACATAGATTTAAGGTGAGAGGAAAAATACTTAAAAGGAACCTGAGGAGCACCACGTTCACACTAGGTGCAGTGGGTGTATGGAACGAGCTGCCAGAGGAGGTAGTTGAGGAGGTAGTTGAGGCATGTACTATCACAACATTTTTACAGGACAATTGGATGGGTACATGGATAGGAATGGTTGAGAGGGATATGGGCCAAATGTGGGCAGGTGGGACTGGCATAGATGGAGCACGGTGGCGCAGCGGTAGAGTTGCTGCCTTGCAGCGCCGGAGACTCAGGTTCAATCCTGACTACGGGCGCCGTCTGTACGGAGTTTGTACGTTCTCCCCGTGACCTGCGTGGGTTTTCTCCGAGATCTTCGGTTTCCTCCCACACTCCAAAGACGTACAGGTATGTAGGTTAATTGGCTGGGCAAATGTAAAAACTGTCCCTAGTGGGTGTAGGATAGTGTTAATGTGCGGGGATCGCTGGGCGGTGCGGACCTAGTGGGCCGAAGGGCCTGTCCCGCGCTGTATCACTAAATCTAAAATCTAAGCATCTTGGTTGGCATGGACAAATTGGGCTGAAAGCAGTTTTACTCTATGATTCTCTAAGGTGAAACCTTGACAGTTTTGAAGTGGATTTTGGTGACCTTGACCATGGTGCTGAAATCTCAGCTGGTAAAACATTCAGTTCCTTCAGTGTATTGTACATGACAGTTGTCTGTTATCATTAGTATGATGTATTCACATTTCCCCTGGATGTATGTTTTGAGGAGTCAAGTTATTGTTTCTATTTTTGGACACTTGAAAATGTAAGCCAAGGTCACATCAGATTGAATTTCTTTGTTACATACCATACACATTCCTTCTGAACTTGCAGAAAATATTATGATGATTTTAAGAAATCAGTCGTAATTAAAATTAAAATCGAATAGATTAAAAGAGAAATCTCTCCAGTTGTGTGGGCACAGTCATCTATCCGAGAAGCAAAACCAAAACACTTTGCAGATCATATTAACTCCTTACAGTGCAGGAAGGAACTGCAGATGCCGGTTTACACCGAAGATAAACACAAAATGCTGGAGTAACTCAGCGGGTCAGGCAGCATCTCTGGAGAGAAGGAATGGGTGACGTTTCGGGTCGAGACCCTTCTTCAGACTGAATTCAGAAGGATATTCTTGCTATTGAGGGTGTGCAGCGTAGGTTCACTAGGTTAATTCCCGGAATGGCGGGACTGTCGTATGTTGAAAGGCTGGAGCAATTAGGCTTGTATACACTGGAATTTAGAAGGATGAGGGGGGATCTTATTGAAACATATAAGATAATTAGGGGATTGGACACATTAGAGGCAGGAAACATGTTCCCAATGTTGGGGGAGTCCAGAACAAGGGGCCACAATTTAAGAATAAGGGGTAGGCCATTTAGAACGGAGATGAGGAAGAACTTTTTCAGTCAGAGAGTGGTGAAGGTGTGGAATTCTCTGCCTCAGAAGGCAGTGGAGGCCAGTTCGTTGGATGCTTTCAAGAGAGAGCTGGATAGAGCTCTTAAGGATAGCGGAGTGAGGGGGTATGGGGAGAAGGCAGGAACGGGGTACTGATTGAGAGTGATCAGCCATGATCGCATTGAATGGCGGTGCTGGCTCGAAGGGCTGAATGGCCTACTCCTGCACCTATTGTCTATTGTCTATTGTCTATTGACCTGAAAAGTCACTCACTCCTTCTCTCTGGAGATGCTGCCTGTCCCGCTGAGTTACACCAGCATTTTGTGTCTACCTGACTCTATATAATGCTTTTGTGTGATGGTACAGCTGTGAATTCAATGTTATTATTTAGTTTTACAAATATGTTTATTAATCACTGGCATTTTTTTTTTGGTACCCAAATAGCAATGACTTTATTATTGCAAATAGGAAGGGGATGTTTTTTTTAGGGGTGGCACAGCGGAGTTTACACGTTCTCCCTTGTGACTGCGTGGGTTTCCTCCAAGCGATCTAGTTTCCACATCCCACATCCCAGAGACGTGCGGGTTTGTAGGTTAATTGGCCTCTGTAAAATCTGTCCCTAAAGTGGCGGGAGTGAATAAGAAAGTGAAATAACATAGAACCATTATGAACAGGTGGCGGCACGGTGGCGTAACGTTAGATCTACTGCCTCACAGCGCCAGAGACCCAGTCGATCCTGACTACAGGTGCTGTCTGTACGGAGTTTGTACGTTCTCCCTGTGACCTGCGTGGGTTTTCTCCGAGATCTTCAGTTTACTTCCACACTCCAAAGGCGTACAGGTTTATAGGTTAATTGGCTTGGTATAACTGTAAATTGTCCCTAGTGTGTGTAGGATAGTGTTAGTGCGCGGGGATCGCTGGTCGGCGCGGACTCAGTGGGCCGAAGGGCCTGTTTCCGCGCTGCATCTCTAAACTAAACTAAACTAAAGGTGGTCAGAGGTCGGCAACTTCAGTGCGACATCTGTGCTGGACGTTTTGAGTTGGACATGAAGTCTAATTCAATATAGTAAATGCAGGGCTGAGTCAGTCCTGTAGCGTGAGAGTTCTTATCTCACGTCTAATCACAAACTATATCTCCGCCACTATTCTCACAATGCAAAACTGTGCTGGAGTAACTCAGCGGATCAGGCTGCACCTCTGGTCAACATGGAGATGTGACCTTTTAGGCTCCTTGGTTATCGATTCCCCTGCTCTGGGTAAAATAATCTGCGCATTCACCTATTTAGAAAGTCAGTGGATGTGGAAAGGATGTTCCACTCATGGGAGAGTCGAGGATCACAGGCTCAGACTTAAAGGACGTTCCTTCAGGAAGGAGATGAGATGGAATTTCGTTAGTCAGAGGATGGTGAATCTGTGGAATTCTTTGCCACAGAAGGCTGTGGAGGCCATGTCAATGAATATTTGTAAGGCAGAGAGAGAGATAGATTCTTGATTAGTGCGGGTGTCAGGGGTTATAGGGAGAAGGCAGGAGAATGGGGTTAGGAGGGAGAGATAGATCAGCCATGATTGAATGGCAGAGTAGACTTGATGGGCTGAATGGCCTAATTCTGCTCCTATCACTTACGACCGTATGAGTTTTATTCCCCCCATGATTTTATACACCTCTGAAGATAGATTGTCAGGGTGGGGAGGAGGGGGAAAGGAAGCTGGAAGGGAGGAGAGGTAGCTCAAAGCGTGGCAGGCGATAGGTGGATGCAGGCGAGGGTGGGAGTGGGGGGGAGGGGGGATGGTGATAGGCAGATGGTTGGAACGAAGGCTCGAGGATGGAATGAGAATGGAAAACATCACAAACAATTATTTGAAGGGGGAAGGGTGGATTATTTGGAAAATATATCAGCTTGAACCCGCATTGTTAAAAGTGGATTAAAAGTGGGCGGCACGGTAGCGCAGCGGTAGAGTTGCTGCTTTACAGCGAATGCAGCGCCGGAGACTCAGGTTCGATCCTGACTACGGGTGCTGCACTGTAAGGAGTTTGTACGTTCTCCCCGTGACCTGCGTGGGTTTTCTCCGAGATCTTCGGTTTCCTCCCACACTCCAAAGACGTACAGGTATGTAGGTTAATTGGCTGGGTAAAGGTAAAAATTGTCCCTACTGGGTGTAGGATAGTGTTAATGTGCGGGGATCGCTGGGCGGCACGGACTTGGTGGGCCGAAAAGGCCTGTTTCCAGCTGTATATATATGATATGATATGATGATATGATTGACTGGCCATGAATCTTGTTGTTGTTTGTCACAGCTGCTGTCATCATTCCCTAATTATAACAGTAGCCAAACTCATCTCAAGAAAACTTAATTGGCCATGACGCATTTTGAACCATTTTGACACTCACCGTATAAAAAAAGATTAATTTTACTTCCATAGAAGGGTTCCCAACCCGAAATGAGTCTATCCGTGTTCTCCAGGGATACAATCTGACCGGCTGAGTTACTCCGAAGGTGGACACAAAATGCTGGAGTAACTCAGCGGGTCAGGCAGCATCTCAGGAGAGAAGGAATGGGTGACGTTTCGGGTCGAGACCCTTCTTCAGACTGATGTCAGGGGAGTGGGCGGGACAAAGATAGGATGTAGTCGGAGACAGGAAGACTAGTGGGAGAACTGGAAAGGGGTAGGGGAAAGAGAGGGACAGAGGAACTATCTGAAGTTAACTGAGTTACTCCAGCACTTTATGTCTTCTATCTGGCCTGGTGATTAATTGGAAATCAAAGAAAAGTTGTTGGTTGTATTTTGAGCGATCTACTTGTTTAGACTCAGTGCCACACCAGTTGAACAACAGGAAACCAACAAAGCTAATACCAAGAAACAAGGAACTGCAGATGCTGGTGTACAAAAGAGTGCTGGAGTGGCTCAGCGGGTCAGGCAGCATCTCAGGAAAACATGGATACATGACATTTCGGGTCGGGAACCCTTCTTCATTTTGTGTGTTTTAGTTCAGTTCAGTTTAGAGACACAGTGTGGAATCAGGCCATTCCCCATCCCGAGTCTGCATTGACCAATGATCACAGGTACACTAGTTCTATCCTACGCTCTAGGGACAATTTACAGAAGCCAATTAGCCTACAAACCTGCACTTCTTCGGAATGTGGGAGGAAACCGGAGCACCCGGAGAAAACCCACGCTGTCGCAGGGAGAACGTGCAAACTCCGTACAGGCAGCACCCCCCAGATCGAACCCGAGCTGAAGGCAGCAAAGGCAGCAACTCTAACACTGTGCCAACCTTCGTTGACCCCAAATCTGACCTTTCTATTACAAGCTTCAATCTTCTTTAAAAAAATCGATCTTTTACGTCACAGACATCAAATAACCAGTACGCACGAAATCTGTCAGGCGCGGGTAAAGATTAATTTTCAGAGACGACGTAGAGGTATTCAATTTCTGTGTTGATTAACAGGATGTGTTTTTTTTCTGACCCAGTGACCCTTTCAACAAAGACTGACAAATTCTGTTCTACATGTGCAGTACAAGCAGTTGTCACCTTAGTGCGGGTGTCAGGGGTGATGGGGAGAAGGCAGGAGAATGGGGTCAGGAGGGAGAGATAGGTCAGCCATGATTGAATGGCGGAGTGGACCTGATGAGTTGAGTGGCATAATTCTACTCCTATCACTTATGACCTTCTAACATGAAGCTGTGTACTGAACCACCTGATCAATGAAACCTTCCCTGTCAAAAAATGTGATATAATTCAATGCATTTGATTCTTTTTAGGGTAACATCGGGCCTGCAGCATTTTGGCTACTTATATTTCTGCTAAAACACCCAGAGGCAAGATTTGCCGTGCAGGAGGAACTAAATGACATCTGTTTTAACCAGTCAATGTCTTCGATTAGTCACGATCTTCTCTACAGCACACCTGTCCTCGGTATTTAAAAAAATCCTTTTTATAATATCACTCTATTCATCCTTTGTTTTAATATCATTATTCATTTTATAATTACCCTGTTAATAACCCTTTATCAAAATATTTTAATTGGCTCTAATTTAAACTGTAGTTACTTGAACTTTATGATTAATTTTATATGTCTATAAGTTCATTACATTTTTATTCAATGCTATATTTTCTTTCTAATTGTCATTTAGTTTGACTAATTATGTTTGGACTTAGTTTCATATTTGTTTCAATTTCATACGACTGTAAAATATTTGTCTGAAGAAGGGCCCCGACCCAAAACGTCACCTATCCACATTCTCCAGGGATGCTGCCTGACCCGCTGAGTTACTCCAGCACCTTGTGCCTGTATTTCATATTTATTTCCTTTGTAGTGACGTTTTTGTTAAAATAAAATGCAAGGCAACATGGTTTATTCATTTGGTTGGGTGTAAAGTCAAGCATCGGAAAACATTAATATATCTGACATCCCACTGGAAATGAAAAAGTGCTGATTATTGAGAGAGTGTCTGGTCAAGTTATAATTAATCTTTATGCCTGAATCATTATTTAAACTAAACATAGTGCAACAATAAAATATCTTAGAGATTTAGTAAACCAACAACTCGCTGCAAAGTCCTTTCAATGAGATGATTTGTATTTGATTTGTCAAAGTCATGAACTGAAATTATATTCTTTCGATTGGCGTAAAACCTTATAAATAGGGTGAAATTGGGACATTTGGGCCAGTTTCTTTCTGGTAATCCATCCTAACATGGGAAAGGGAGACACAAAAATGCTGGAGTAAATCAGCGAGTCAGGCAGCATCTCGGGAGAGAAGGAATGGGTGACTTTGGGGTCGAGACCCTTCTTCAGACTGATGTCAGGGGAGGGGGCGGGACAGAGATAGACTGTAGTCGGAGACAGTAAGACTGGTGGGAGAACTGGGAAGGGGGAGGGGATGGAGAGAGAGGGAAAGCAAGAACTATCCCAACATGGGAAAGCACAAACTTAAAGACCTCTGACATCTCAAAGGAGGTAAAGACCTCGCGGAAACCAGGAACTTTCGAAAGGAAAATAACACAAAGCGGCTGAGTCGCTGCCTCAGAGCATCAGAGACCCGGGTTCGATCCTGACTACGGGCGTTGTCTGAGTGGAGTTTGTGCCTTCTACCTGTGACCGCGTGGGTTTTCTCCGGGAGTTCCGGTTTCCTCACATTCCAAAGACGTGCAGGTTGTCGGCCAGTTGGCTTCTGTAAATTGCTGCTAGTGTACAGGATGCGAAAGTGGGATAGCATAGAACTAGTGAATGGGTGATCGATGGTCGGCATGGACTTGGTGGGCTGAAGGGCCAGTTTCCACGCTGTGGGACTAAACTAAACTAAACTAAAGTAAACTGAATTACAAGTGCTGTAGTAACTCAGTGGGTCAGGCAGACATGAACAGGTGATGTTTTTGGTTGGGACTTTTCTTCAGACATTCAGACCTTCAGGTAAGGACCTCTTTTGGATGCTGCATTAATACTGCATCTGGTTATGGATGAAATCTCCCGCTAGTCGGCTGTCAGTTAATTTTTCTAATCAATCTAAAAATAAAATTTATGCCAGGGTGAAAATGATTATAAAATGGGCAGCTTACAACCCAGCGTTGATTTCTCTCATTTCAAGTAACTCCTGCATTCTTTCTCCCTTCCTCCCCCACTCTAGTCATCCTACCAGTTCCACTGTTCACATCCTTGCATCCCTCTTGTTATCACACCTTCCCCAGCCAACAATGGGCCATTGTGGGCTCCACCCTTCCTGAGCTCATCTGTTGCCGGCCTTCATTTATTCTGGCCTTCTCTCACCTCCAGTTTATTTCCCCCCTTCCACCTCCGCTCTCCGTCTGAAGAAAAGTTCCGACCCGAAACGTCACCTATTCCTTCTCTCCAGAGATGCTGCCTGACCCGCTGAGTCACTTCAGCACTTTATGTCTATCGTCGGTGTAAACCAGCATCTGCAGTTCCTTCCAGCATAAAATGGTTCTGCTTGATGGAACCATCCTTCGCTGGAAGATTGAAAATAATGGACAAACCAGGTGGACGTGTTGATCTTAATTTGGAAAAAACCCAAGTAACAATACTCTCTTTTGTCCACAGATAGTGTTTTAAATGAGACCCTAAGACTGACGGCAGCGTCATTCATCACGAGAGAAGTTCTTCAGAATATGACCCTGCGACTTACAGATGGCAGAAACTATGACCTCCGAAAGGGAGACAGATTGTGCCTCTTCCCTTATTTAAGTCCCCAGATGGACCCAGAAATCTATGAAGAACATGAGGTCAGTTCCATTCTTCGGACAGTTCACTTGATAAGAATGTTTTAATGTGTGGGAATCGCTGCCGACCAGCGGTCCCCGCACACTAACACCACTCTACACACGCTAGGGACAATTCACAATTTTACCAAACCCAATTAATCTCCAAACCTGTACGCCTTTGGAGAGTGGGAGGAAACCGGAGCACCCGGAGAAATCCCACGCGATCACAGCGAGAATGTATAACACCACTCTACACACACTAGGGACAATTTTCAATTATCAATTATCAATTATCAATTATCAATGATCAATTGTCAATTGTCAATTATCAATTGTCAATTATCAATTATCAATTGTCAATTGTCAATTTACAATTAGGGAATGTATAACACCACTCTACACACACTAGGGACAATTTATAATTTTACCAAACCCAATTAATCTCCAAACCTGTATGCCTTTGGAGAGTGGGAGGAAACCGGAGCACCCGGAGAAATCCCACCCGGTCACAGGGAGAATGTGTAACCTCCTAACAGACAGCACCTATGGTCAGGATCGAACCCGGGTCTCTGGCGCTGTAAGGCAGCAACAGCTGGCTGAGGGAAATGTCTTATTCTTCAGTGAGGAACCTATAGGGTTTAAAATGCATGACTGAAGCCAAACGACCGCCAGCTGTGACTTAATTATTCAGCAAATGAAGCAAATTACACTTTACAGCCTGGTGCCAAAGCATCACCATTCCTGCACTTCAGTCTAGTGTCGGGAACACATCTGATACCTCGACGTCAATAATTAATTGCAGTCCCTGCTATTCCCGACGTCTTGTTATTGCACGTTTGACTCCCAAGTAAAGGATGAGATGGTGGAGAAACACATTTATTTTTGTATACAGTTGTTAAGTGAATTCAAACATATTTATAAGGCCCAAAACGTCACCCATTCCTTCTCTCCAGAGATGCTGCCTGTCCCGCTGAGTTACTCCAGCTTTTTGTGGCTACCTTAGATTTATAAGGCTCTTGAATAAGATCACGCACTTGAACACTGCAAACTAAGCTACGAAAATAATCTCCCGGTTGCTAAACACTATCTCCCCTTCCCATTCCCACACTAACCTTTCTGTCCTGGGCCTCCTCCACTGTCACAGTGAGGCCACACGCAAATTGGAGGAACAGCACCTCATATTTCGCTTGGGTAGCTCACACCCCCGCGGTATGAGTTTTGATTTCGCTCGAGTAACCTCACTCTCTGTCCCTCCCCCACGCTAGTCATCCGACTAGTTTCACTGCCATCCTGCTTAGTTTCACTGTTTGTACCACCCTCATTATCAACTCTTCCACAACCAACAATGGACCATTGTGGGCTCCAAGGGCTTTCCTTGATCATCGTTGCTGCCTTTGATTTGTTCTTTTCATACCTTTCATTCTTTTGTTCTTTGTGCCTCCTCGTACCTCCAGTTCCCCTCTCCCCTGACTCTCACCCTGAAGAAGGGTCTCGACCCGAAACGTCACCCATTCCTTCTCTCCACAGGTGATGCTGCCTGTCCCGCTGAGTTACCCCAGCATTCTGTGTCTATCTATGATTGATAAGGAATTTGGATGATGCTGGTTCCCTGCACCTGATATCATCATCCTTCATGGTGGCAGAGGTTCTGGATTTATAGACAATGGACAATAGACAATAGGTGCAGGAGGAGGCCATTTGGCCCTTCGAGCCAGCACCACCATTCAATGTGATCATGGCTGATCATTCTCAATCAGTAACCCCCCCCCCGTTCCTGCCTTCTCCCCATACCCCCTGACTCCGCTATCCTTAAGAGCTCTATCTAGCTCTCTCTTGAATGCATTCAGAGAATTGGCCTCCACTGCCTTCTGAGGTACTGTTGACAGTGCCATCGAAGAAGCTTTGTTGAGTTCCAACTGAGCTGACGATGGGTGCTGCCCGTACGGAGTCTGCACGTTCTCCCCGTGACCCCGTGTCTTTTCCGTGCTCACTGACGAGCGTGTCCATAACCAATGACCAATTCATTGTTGTAATCTGGTTTTATCGCTGCACTTTGCGCCAGGATTGGTGATTTAATTCCACAACATTCTCTGATTCCACTTACAGAAATTTAAGTACGACCGGTTTCTGCACAAAGACGGGACGAAGAAGACGAATTTCTTCAAGTGTGGGAAACAGTTGAAGCATTACACATTGCCGTGGGGCGCAGGGACTAACGTCTGTATTGGACAAACCCTTGCAATCAACAGCCTAAAAATGTAAGTGCGGTAGAGATTTACTATATATGTTTCCATCCTGGGTCTCGCACATGAGGCAGAGGATCGATCCCCTGTCCCGTCCTTTTAAGGAAGTTGAGAGCCTCTACTGTACAAGCCTTAATAGACAATAGACAATAGACAATAGGTGCAGGAGGAGGCCATTCGGCCCTTCGAGCCAGCACCGCCATTCAATGTGATCATGGCTGATCATTCTCAATCAGTACCCCGTTCCTGCCTTCTCCCCATACCCCCTGACTCCGCTATCCTTAAGAGCTCTATCCAGCTCTCTCTTGAATGCATTCAGAGAATTGGCCTCCACTGCCTTCTGAGGCCCCTTGTTCTGGACTCCCCCAACATTGCAAACATGTTTCCTGCCTCTATCGTGTCCAACCCCTTAATAATCATACGTTTCGATAAGATCCCCTCTCATCCTTCTAAATTCCAGTGTATACAAGCCTAGTCGCTCCAGTCTTTCAACATATGACAGTCCCGCCATTCCTGGAATTAACCTAGTAAACCTACGCTGCACGCCCTCAATAGCAAGAATATCCTTCCTCAAATTTGGAGACCAAAATTGCACACAGTACTCCAGGTGCGGTCTCACTAGGGCCCTGTACAACTGCAGAAAGACCTCTTTGCTCCTATACTCAACTCCCCTTGTTATGAAGGCCAACATTCCATTGGCTTTCTTCACTACCTGCTGTACCTGCATGCTTCCTTTCAGTGACTGATGCACTAGGACACCCAGATCTCGTTGTACGTCCCCTTTTCCTAACTTGACACCATTCAGATAATACTCTGCCTTCCTATTCTTACCACCAAAGTGGATAACCTCACACTTATCCACATTAAACTGCATCTGCCATGCATCCGCCCACTCACACAACCTGTCCAAGTCACCCTGCAACCTCATAGCATCTTCCTCACAGTTCACACTACCACCCAGCTTTGTATCATCTGCAAATTTGCTAATGGTACTTTTAATCCCTTAAAAGGAATTTAAGTCATACACTTGCTCGCTGATGTACTTAAGATGTTAGGGAAGTCAGTATCCCCGTAAAACTGGATCATCCTGAATCAGAGTGGTTCCTGCCATCTCAAACTCGGTGAACTTTACAGCATTCTCTTGAAAATACATCGGCCACTAGATGAACACACTCCCCTGGTGCAGAGGGGAGAAAATACAACTGCAGAGGAAGGAATTGTAGATGATGGTTTACACCGAAGACAGACGCAAAATGCCGGAGTAACTCAGCGGGAAAAGGCAGCATCTCTGGAGAGAAGGAAGGAGAGAGACTGAGGAAGGGTCTCGACCCGAAGCCTCACCCGTTCCTTCTCTCCAGAGATGCTGCTGTCTGTCTTAAATACAACTGTAGATGTAGATTTAGATATATTTTTTTAGATTTAGAGATACAGCGCGGAAACAGGCCCTTCGGCCCACCGGGTCCGCGCCGCCCAGCGATCCCCGCACATTAACACTACTCACTAGGGCCAATTTTTACATTTGCCCAGCCAATTAACCTAGATACCTGTACGTCTTTGGAATGTAGGAATATGAAATGTCCAATGGGGGCCTTTCCATGAAACCAAAGGAGATGCTTCGAGGGCAGTGGAGTGGTGCAGCCGGTAGAGCTGCTTTACTTTAGACTTCAGAGATACAAGGTAGAAACAGGCCCTTCGGCCCACTGCATCTGTGCTGACCAGCGATCACCATACAACCGCACTATCCTACACGCTCGGTTAATTTACAATTATACCAAGCCAATTAACCTACAACCCCTGTACGTCTTTGGAGTGTGGGAAGAAACCGGAGGACTCGGAGAAAACCCACGCAGGTCACAAGGTACAGACTCTGTACAGTCTGCACCAGTGGTCGGGATCATACCCGGGTCTCTGGCGCTGTAAGGCAGCAACTCTACCGCTGCGACACTGTGCCGCCCCGACAGCACCAGAGACCCGGGTTCAATCCCGACTTCTGGAGCTTTTCACTGTACCTCAGTACACATGGCAATAACAGGCTTGTTCCCTCTGTGATCACACGGGTTTCCTCCGGGTGCTCCGGTTTCTTCCCACATCCCAAAAGACTTGCGGGTCAGGAGGTTAATTGGCCACTGTCAAATTGCCCCAAGTGTGCTGAGAGTGGATGAGAGAGTGGGATGACATCGAACTAGTGTGAGCAGGTGATCGATGGTCAGCATGGACTCGGCGGGCTCAGATGTGTCCGGTGTCTTTCGTTCTTTCAATTAATTAATGAATCAATCAGTCAATCAATCAATCAACCAATCAATCAATCTAAACTGCATGGGAGATTATATCAAAGGATTAAACTGTATTGTGATAATTTTACTGAACGTAATTGAAATGAGTTTTTTTTTTCTTTTGCAGGTTTGTCTTTCTAATGTTAAGGTGCTTTGATTTTGAACTTTCTGATCCAAAGACACCAGTTCCAGCCTTTGACACATCCAGATATGGGTTTGGGCTGGTGCAGCCCATAAACGACGTCACGTTTCGTTATAAGTTCAAGACTGAATAACTCAAGGTCGCACATTCCAGAATTATCAAGGATGCTGGGGAATGTTGGCAGTGCTTCTTCCCTGGCTAGAACTGTGCAATATTTGTGTAAGAAGGAACTGCAGAAGCTGGTTTAAAATGAAGACGTCTCGACCCGAAACGTCACCCATTCCTTCTCTCCAGAGATGCTGCCTGTCCCGCTGAGTTACACCAGCATTTTGTGTCTATCTTTGTGCAAAATTTATGTCTGCCGCCACATGGAACTTTATTCCAACAAACCGAATGGCCTTGACTCATTGCAACTTCCACAAGATCCATCGTCTTCATTTCCAGATTGTCCATTCGTTGACCAAACTGCACATGGAGGCATCTAACTGAGGCAGCTGGTTTAGGATTAGGTTTGTTATCCCCCCCTCCTCCCCCCACTGACCCACTCCATCCCCCCTGCCCACCCTCACGTGTCCCTCCCCTGCCCTGCCTCCACCCCCATTTGCCCCTTCCCACCCCTATTCCCCCCTCCCCCTCACCCCCCACTCGCCCCCAGCTCCCTCCCCTCCCCCTACTCCCACTCTCCCTGCCCGCACCGCACTCCCCCCTCCACCCCCAATCTTCCCTCCTCCCCACCCCCACTCCCCCCACCCCCACTCTTTCCTCCTCCCCACCCCACCCCCACTCTCTCCTCCCCCCATTCTCTCTTTGTCTCTTTTCATACATTACAATGCTGACTTTGTTTTTAAAGGACATAATTGGCTGTAAAACACTCTCGGGTATCCTGGGGGGGTTCATAGAAAGTGCTTCATAAATTCATAATTTTTTTTAAAAAAACAGATATAATCATGTTTTGATTTAGTACTGCAGTCAGAACCTATTTCCCGGGTTGGGAATATCAAGTACTCGAGGGCGTGGCGTTAAGGTGAGAGGGGAAAAGTTTAAAGGAGATGTGCGGGCCAACTTTTTTTTACTCGAAGTGTTGGCGGGTGCCTGGAGTAGGGTTGCCAACTGTCCCGAGTATTTTGCCGGGACATCCCGTGTTTTGGGCTAAATTGGTTTGCCCCGTACGGGACCGCCCTTGCCCCGTATTAGTAGGGTTGCCAACTTCCTCGCTCCCGAAGAAGGGACAAAGGGTGACGTCACCGCCCCACGTGACCTCGCCCAGCCCAGCGGCCACGTGCTCCCGCTCCACCAATGGCGGCCGCCATTGGTGGAGCGGGAGCACGTGGCCGCTGGGCTGGGCGAGGTCGCGTGGGGCGCGGAGTGGCAGTGACATCACCCTTTGTCCCTTCTTCGGGAGTGAGGAAGTTGGCAACCCCAGCCTGGAATGCAATGCCAAAGTTTGGTGGTGGAGATAGATACTGACTGTGGTGGCATTCAGGAGACTTTTGGATCGGTATATGAGGAATGGAGGATTATGAATTATGTACAGGCAGATTAGGATTGATTTCATGTTCAGTGTAGACATTGTGGGCCGAAGGGCCTGTTCCTGTGCTGCTAGATAGTGCTCTTAATGATAGCGGAGTCAGGGGGTATGGGGAGAAGGCAGGAATGGGGTACTGATTGAGAATGATCAGCCATGATCACATTGAATGGTGGTGCTGGCTCAAGGGGCCGAATGGCCTACTCCTGCACCTATTGTCTATTGTCTATTCTATGTAACGCAATGAAAGCAGTATTAAACCAGATGCGCACAGTATATATTGATAATATATATCCAGTTACTTTTTTTATTTAACCTATTTAAATATTGAGTTTGTATTTGTAGTTTTATTTATAGATTTTAAAGAATGAATGAGAGGTAAGGATGGAAAAGGAGAATTTTAGTAGTAAACAGCATTTTGATTTGGATTCAGAAGGATTCTTAAAATCGAAAGGAATTGAAAATGAATTCCAGATTTAGCTTAGGCCGATTTCAATGTATGTACAGAATGTTCTGCAGAGATAGACGCAAAATGCTGGAGTAACTCAGCGGGACAGGCAGTTTCAAGAGAGAGTTAGATTTAGCTCTTCGGGCTAACGGAATCAAGGGATATGGGGAGAAAGCAGGAACGGGGTACTGAGCTAGATAGAGCTCTTAAGGGCAGCGGAGTCAGAGGGTATGGGGAGAAGGCAGGAACGGGGTACTGATTGAGAATGATCAGCCATGATCACATTGAATGGCGGTGCTGGCTCGAAGGGCCGAATGGCCTACTCCTGCACCTATTGTCTATTGTCTATTGTTTCTGGCTGATCAACCATGATCATATTGAATGGCGGTGCTGGCTCGAAGGGCCAAATGGCCTAGTCCTGCATCTATTTTCTATGTTTCTCTGGATAAAAGGAATGGGTGATGTTTTGGGTCGAGACAACGTTTCCAGAGAAGCAGGTTGCTGCTTATGGTAATAAAAAGAGACTATTTGATTAAGATTTTCACTGGGACTTTATTTAACAATATATGTTTGAATTTAATTGGCTTTCCTGAAACTTACCATTAAAACAAAGCATAAAATAATTGAAATTATTCACAGCGATCACTATAATCAGCAGAAAGGTCTCAACCCGAAACGTTCCTTCGCTCCAGTGATGCTGCCTGTCCCGCTGAGTTACTCCAGCATTTTGTGTCTAACTGTAGTCAGGCAAATGGCCATCAAGGTGTACCCAGCGTTCATGGGTAATTAGAAGGAACTACAGATGTTGGTTTAGACCAAAGATAGAAACAAAATGCCGGAGTAACTCAGCGGGACAGGAAGCATCTCTGTCTGAAGAAGGGTCCCGACTGAAGACGTCACCCATCCATTTTCTCCAGAGATGCTGCCTGACACGCTGAGTTACTCCAGCTCTTTGTGTCTACCCAGAATTCCTAGTTGTTTACTTACCTCCCATTGGGAAAGGATTTGTTGAGATAGCTTATAACAAGAGGCTAATTTATGCTTTGGAGATATTGTGATACAAGTATGGATGAGTAAGAACATAGTCCATTGTGATTGTTCACTCAGCCGGCAGGACTATTGAGTCGAGTGACAAACTTGCCCTTCCCACATTTGTTCCGGCATGTAGAGGTTGAAAGGATTTACCAGCAGAAAAAAAACAACCCACGAACAATATCATCGTTGATATTTTCTAAAGTTATCAAAGAAATAGCCGAGCATTAAATAAGAATGTGTACATTTTTCATTTCAATTTAGTGCCATTGCATTTAATGTCATTGTCTCCGTTTCTGTTACTGTGATGAGACTGTAAGTTATGATTGGAAAGATGTTATTTTATGGTCAGCATAAGCTCTATGTTAGCAAAAGCTCGTTGCTATTGAGCACACCAATTATGTAAGTGAATAGATTTTGGTCGTGCAGTAAGCAAGTAATTTATTCTTCCAAGAGCTACTAAAATACATTCATTGCTAACTTACAAAATACTGTTGATGGGAAACTTGGTGAACTGCATAATGTTTCTCTAAGGCATAAAAGTATGGAAATCAAGATGCTATATATCAAAAGCTAATGGAAACAAGGCTTGAGTATTGAAAACCTATACACTGGATGAAGAAATTATAAATTTTCAAGTGAAATGATTTTTATTATCTTCATGAAAGTATTTTTCTTTTGTTCGTTACTTATATTAATTCATGTAGTAAAAACTTGCTTGGAAAATCAAAGCCTTATGTGTTATGAAAGTATATCAGAATGTAGAAATACTTTGAGTTGTATTCATAGTAAATTATTTATGTTTTGGATTAACAGAAAATAAAATATCTTTTGGAAAATAATCCAATAGTCTGAGCCTTATATCATGTGCATTTTGTTTTAAGATTTTATTCTATGTGAAATATTTGGAGTTTAGAGATACAGCATGGAAACAGGCCTTTCAGCCCACCGACTCCACGCCGACCATCGACCACTGGTTCAATGTTATCCCACTTTCCCATCCACTCGCAACACATCAGAGTCTTTTTTTTTAAAACAGAGGCTGATTAGTCTAAATAAAACACATGTCTTAAGGATGCGGGAGGAAACCGGAGAACCAGGAGGAGACCCACACGCTCACAGCGAGAACGTACTAACTACACACATTCCACATCCAGACCTAACACTGGCTATAAGAAGCTGCGGTTTTGGAGGTGATAGTTTTCAATTTGTGGGTGAAACTGTGCTGCGTTATGTCAGCCACATCTCACATTTGCCAGCTTCTGTAGAGATGAACTGGGAATCGTAAGAAGCTGGGCAAAGCCACATCAGCCTTTACATTTTTTTTTTAGAGATACAGCGCAGAAACAGGCCCTTCGGCCCACCGGGTCCGTGCCGCCCAGCGATCCCTACACATTATCACTATCCTACACCCACTACGGACAATTTTACATTTACCAAGCCAATTAACCTACAAACCTGTACGTCTTTGGAGTGTGGGAGGAAGCCGAAGATCTCGGAGAACACCCATGCGGGTCATGGGGAGAACGTACAAACTCCGTACAGACGGCACCCGTAGTCAGGATCGAACTTGAGTCTCCGACGCTGCATTCGCTGTAAGGCAGCAACTCTACCGCTGCGTAATAACGGCAATATTATTATTGGCTCATTAAACTTCCTTGTTACCAGCCTAACTATCAAAGAGCAAAGAGTGGGGATAAATGGGTCCCTTTCGGAATGGCAGGCAGTGACCAGTGGGGTACCACAAGGTTCGGTGCTGGGACCCCAGCTATTTACGATATACATTAATGACTTAGACGAAGGGATTAAAAGTACCATTAGCAAATTTGCAGATGATACTAAGTTGGGGGGTAGTGTGAATTGTGAGGAAGATGCAATAAGGCTGCAGGGCGACTTGGACAGGTTGTGTGAGTGGGCGGATACATGGCAGATGCAGTTTAATGTAGATAAGTGTGAGGTTATTCACTTTGGAAGTAAGAATAGAAAGGCAGATTATTATCTGAATGGTGTCAAGTTAGGAGGAGGGGGAGTTCAACGAGGTCTGGGTGTCCTAGTGCATCAGTCAATGAAAGGAAGCATGCAGGTTCAGCAGGCAGTGAAGAAAGCCAATGGAATGTTGGCCTTCGTAACAAGAGGAGTTGAGTATAGGAGCAAAGAGGTCCTTCTACAGTTGTACCGGGCCCTGGTGAGACCGCACCTGGAGTACTGTGTGCAGTTTTGGTCTCCAAATTTGAGGAAGGATATTCTTGCTATGGAGGGCGTGCAGCGTAGGTTCACTAGGTTAATTCCCGGAATGGCGGGACTGTCGTATGTTGAAAGGCTGGAGCGATTGGGCTTGTATACACTGGAATTTAGAAGGATGAGGGGGGATCTTATTGAAACATATAAGATAATTAGGGGATTGGACACATTAGAGGCAGATAACATGTTCCCAATGTTGGGGGAGTCCAGAACAAGGGGCCACAGTTTGAGAATAAGAGGTAGGCCATTTAGAACGGAGATGAGGAAGAACTTTTTCAGTCAGAGGGTGGTGAAGGTGTGGAATTCTCTGCCTCAGAAGGCAGTGGAGGCCAGTTCGTTGGATGCTTTCAAGAGAGAGCTGGATAGAGCTCTTAAGGATAGCGGAGTGAGGGGGTATGGGGAGAAGGCAGGAACGGGGTACTGATTGAGAGTGATCAGCCATGATCGCATTGAATGGCGGTGCTGGCTCGAAGGGCTGAATGGCCTACTCCTGCACCTATTGTCTATTGTCTATTGTCTATAAAATATATGTACACACACATTTATATAGATGTATATATACATTTATATATATATAAATGAAAAAAAGGTGAGTATAGGTTATATATTGAAAGTTAGGCTGGTGACATAGATGGTTTTATATAAATATCCACACACTAACTTTTTTTTCTTGTTTACTATTCAGTTTACAGTGTACGGTGTTTACATATTCTGTTGTGCTGCAGCAAGTAACAATGTCATTGTTCTGTCTGGGACACACGACAATAAAACACTCTGGACTCTTCATCCAAGTATCGGCCATCCTCAGGTTATGAAAGGGTTGTCTTTTAACAGATGATGACAGCTGCCTTTGTCCATGGTTCCAAAAGACATAAACTCTAGTTGATACTTAACCATTCTTGCAGTTAGTTAACTAGGTTTAAATTTAGGATTAGGTTTATTATTGTCATGTGCACCGAGGAATAGTGAAAAGCTTTTCATTCATTTTAAGATAATATCTATATACTAAAACTCTCGTTTGTTATCTTGTTTGTGACTGAACTTCAGCCAAAACGGTACACGGTAGCGCGACAATTTTAGGCCCACCTTACTCACCATTGTCATTTTAGTGATAATGCAAGTAGTTTTATTGAAATCGGTCTTATATTTTTTAAGTTATTCACATTTTAAAGTTTAAAACGAGGGGAGGGGGAGGAGAGGAGGGAGGAGGGAGGAAGGGGGAAGGAGGGAGTGGGGGAGAAGAGAGAGGGGAGGGGGGGTTGAGGAGAGAGGGGAGGAGGGGAGGAGGGGAGGACAGGGTGCTGCACCAATGCAGGAGAGGTTTGGGCCCAACGGGGCACTTGGTCTAGTTATACATAAATACAATCAAGTCAAATTCAAGTGCAATAGGTAGAGCAAAGGGGAAGATAGAGAGAGCAGAATATAGTTCTCAGCCTTGAAATGCTTTAGGACCGTGGACAAAGTCCAATGTCCGCAATGGGGTAGAGGTGAATGGGGTAGAGGTGAATGGGGTAGAGGTGAATGGGGTAGAGGTGAATGGAGTAGAGGTGAATGGGGTAGAGGTGAATGGAGTAGAGGTGAATGGGGTAGAGGTGAATGGGGTAGAGGTGAATGGGGTAGAGGTGAATGGGGTAGAGGTGAATGGGGTAGAGGTGAATGGGGTAGAGGTGAATGGGGTAGAGGTGAATGGGGTAGAGGTGAGCTTATGGAAGGACCGTTCAGAAGCCTGCTAACAGAGGGGAAGAAGCTGTCCCTGAGTCTGGTGATGTGCACTTTCTATGAACTGCTGTGAACTATCCTTGGCTGTGCAACGGACTGCATTTTACTGTAGTATGTAATTAATTAGTTATTAATTTATTGCATTTTTTAAAATGTATGATACCATCAGTGTGCATTGCGTTTACGGGCCTGCTAAGATGCTGCTAGTAAGACTTTCATTATTCTCTGTCAATTAAACACTCCCGACTCAAAATTATAAATGGGGCAGCTAAGCTTGCAGGCAGACATACTGCTATCAAACAAAAAGAAGATTTTTATGTCAGACGATTTATTGCAAAGTCGCCAACAGATGATAATAGAGGATAAAATTAAGGTCCTCCACTTGCTATTGAGGGCGTGCAGCATAGGTTTACTAGGTGAATTCCCGGAATGGCGGAACTGTCATATGTTGAAAGGCTGGAGCGACTAGGCTTGTATATACAGGAATTTAGAAGGATGAGAGGAGATCTTATCGAAACGTACAAGATTATTAAGGGGTTGGACATGTTAGAGGCAGGAAACATGTTCCCAATGTTGGGGGAGTCCAGAACAAGGGGCCACAGTTTAAGAATAAGGGGTAGGCCATTTAGAACTGAGATGAGGAAAAACTTTTTCAGTCAGAGAGTTGTGAATCTGTGGAATTCTCTGCCTCAGAAGGAAGTGGAGGCCAATTCTCTGAATGCATTCAAGAGAGAGCTAGATAGAGCTCTTAAGGATAGCGGAGTCAGGGGGTAATGGGGAGAAGGCAGGAACGGGGTACCGATTGAGAATGATCCGCCATGATCACATTGAATGGCGGTGCTGGCTCGAAGGGCCGAATGGCCTCCTCCTGCACCTATTGCCTATTGTCCATTGTCTATAAATCCAGAACCTCTGCCACCATGAAGGATGATGATATCAGGTGCAGGGAACCAGCATCATCCAAATTCCTATTGTCCATTGTCTATTGCTTTACATAAAGAAATCAGCTTCAGTGGTGGCATAATAGCAGGTCACAAGGTTAACTGCAGAGACAGGACACTCGCTCTCTGTAATCTGATAGATCTGAGAAGCATCCTCCGCGTGTATTTGGCGATATATTCTGACATGAATCCACAAACAAGCAAATTAGTTGGGGTTTTTTCTGTCTCACTCCCCCCCCACGCACAGTTTGATTAACTACATCGCTTGCTACAGGGAGCTGCAGATGCAATTACGATCACTTATCCCGGCGGGAGTGCTGCACACAGCTGCCGTCCTGTGCTCTGTTACGGCCCTTTGCTCGCCCCCTCGGCTTAACTCATGCTATTGTGTGATAAAGTGTTGTCACTGACACTCAGGGCTGAGCGGAGCTCAAGGATGACTCAACGAGTTTCAGATTGTTTCGGGAACTTTGCCTTGTAGAAACATAGAAGGGTCTCGACCCGAAACGTCACCCATTCCTTCTCTCCTGAGATGCTGCTTGACCCGCTGAGTTACTCCAGCATTTTGTGTCTATCTTAGAAACATAGAAAATAGGTGCAGGAGGAGGCCATTTGGCCCTTCGAGCCAGCACCGCCATTCATTGTGATCGTGGCTGACCATCCACAATCAGTAACCCGTGCCTGCCTTCACCCCATATCCCTTGATTCCAATAGCACCTAGAGCTCTATCTAACTCTCTTTGAAATTCATCCAGTGAATTGTCCTCCACTGCCTTCTGAGGCAGAGAATTCCACAAATTCACAACTCTCTGGGTGAAAAAGTTTCTTCTCACCTCAGTTTTAAATGGCCTTCCCTTTATTCTTAGACTGTGGCCCCTGGTTCTGGACTCCCCCAACATTGGGAACATTTTTCCTGCATCTAGCTTGTCCAGTCCTTTTATAATTTTATATGTCTCTATAAGATCCCCTCTCATCCTTCTAAACTCCAGTGACTACAAGCCCAGTCTTTCCAATCTATCCTCGTATAACAGTCCTGCCATCCCAGGGATTAACCTCGTGAATTTACGCTGCACTGCCTCAATAGCAAGGACGTCCTTCCACAAATTAGGAGACCAAAACTGCACACAATATTCCAGATGTGGTCTCACCAGGGCCCTATACAACTGCAGAAGGACCTCTTTGCTCCTATACTCAAATCCTCTCGTTATGAAGGCCAACAAACCTCTAGTTTTCTTCACTGCCTGCTGCACCTGCACGCTTACTTTCAGTGACTGGTGTACAAGGGCACCCAGGTCTCATTGCACTTCCCCTTTACCTAATCTGACACCATTGAGATAATAATCTGCCTCCTTGTTTTTGCCGCCAATGTGGATAACCACACATATATCTATATTATACTGCATCTGCCACGCATCTGCCCACTCACTCAACCTGTCCGAGTCACCCTGCAACCTCCTAACATCCTCTTCGCAATTCACACTGCCACCCAGCTTTGTGCCATCTGCAAACTTGCTAGTGTTGCTTCTAATTCCCTCTTCCAAATCATTAATATATATGGTAAACAGTTGCGGCCCCAACACCGAACCTTGCGGCACTCCACTCGCCACTGCCTGCCATTCTGAAAAGGACCCGCTTATTCCTACCCTTTGCTTCCTGTCTGCCAACCAATTCTCTATCCATGTCAATACCCTACCTCCAATACCATGTGCGCTAATTTTGCTCACCAACCTCCCGTGCGGGACCTTATCAAATGCTTTCTGAAAGTCTAGATACACTACATCTACTGGCTCTCCTTCGTCCATTTTACTTGTCACTTCCTCAAAAAATTCCAGAAGATTAGTCAAGCAGGATTTCCCTCTCATAAATCCATGCTGACATGGACCAATCCTTTTACTGCTATCCAAATGCGCCAATATGGATTGGTAACCTACAATTCTTTTCCTGTCTGAAGATACTCAGGCCAATTGTAAAGACAAACCATAATTCAGCTAATAATCTGTATAATCTAGAAACCTTTGGATCCAATTTAGTTTAGTTTTGTTTATAGTTTACTTTAGTTTAGTTAAGCTAAGTTTAGTGTAGTGTTGTTTAGACAATAGACAATAGGTGCAGGACAATAGACAATAGGTGCAGGAGTAGGCCATTCAGCCCCTCGAGCCATCACCACCATTCAATAGACAATAGACAATAGGTGCAGGAGGAGGCCATTTGGCCCTTCGAGCCAGCACCGGCATTCAATGCAATCATGGCTGATCATTCTCAATCAGTCCCCCGTTCCTGCCTTCTCCCCATACCCCCTGACTCCGCTATCCTTAAGAGCTCTATCTAGCTCTCTCTTGAATGCATTCAGAGGAGTAGGCCATTCAGCCCTTCGAGCCAGCACCGCTTAGTTTAATTTATTGTCACGTGTCCAAGGTACAGTGAAAAGCTTTTTTGTTGCATGCTATTCAGTCAATGGAACGAGGAAACATAATTACCATCAGGCCATCTACAGTGTACAGATACTGTACAGGATAAAAGGAATAATGATTCATGTAAGAATCCAGTAAAGTCTGATTAAAGCCAGTCTGAGGGTCTCAAATAAGGTAGATGGGAGGTCAGGGATGCCTTCTAGTTGGTGATAGGATGGTTCAGTTGCCTATTCACGTATAAAGCCCTAAATGGACATTCCCCCCCCTACATCAAAAATCTTCTAACCCCCCTCTCTAACTCCAGGTCCCTCAGGTCGGCCGACTTGGGGCTACTCACTATCCCGCGGTCTAGGCTTAAGCTCAGGGGTGACCGCGCTTTTGCGGTTGCAGCTCCTAGACTGTGGAACAGCATCCCTCTCCCCATCAGAACTGCCCCCTCCATCGACTCCTTTAAGTCCAGGCTCAAAACCTATTTCTACTCCCTAGCGTTTGAGGCTCATTGAGGAGGCGCTGTGAACTGTTTGCGTGCTACTGTATGTTTCATTTTTTTTCCTTAGTACCTAATCAGATGTACAGCACTTTGGTCAACGTGGGTTGTTTTTAAATGTGCTATACAAATAAAATTGACTTGACTTGACTAATAACAACTGGGAAGAAGCTGTCCTTGAATCTGGAGGTGTGAGTTTTCAAACTTCTCTACCTCTTCCTCAATCTATGCATGATAAGTCATGCAAGGCATTGGAAAATGCATTGATTATTTTTGTTTGCGGGAGGGGTTAATTAATCGAGGGCAGGTTTTCTCTGACTGATGTTATGGGCCAGGAATTGGGACAGTAAAATAGAGGTGATAGTTCCTCCCGCTGAGTCTCTGCCCAATTTGCATGTGATCCATATTCTCGGGGCGCAAGAGTGGAAGCAGAAATCTTTCTAGAAATAGACTGGATCATTAAACCATCACAAGACTTGCAGAAAGGATGGCATGGGCAGGAGAAGAGTAAGAGATATATTTTAGACACAACATGGAAACTGGCCCTTCGGCCCACCGAGTCTGTGCCGACCCACGATCACTGGTTCTATCTTACACACGAGGGACAATTTACAGAAGGCATTCATCTACAAATCTGCACGTCTTTGGGATGTGGGAAGATACCTGATCACCTGGAGAAAACCCATGTGTTCACAGAGAGAACATACAAACTCCATACATACAAGCACCCGAGGTCAGGATCGAACCCAGGACTCTGGCACTGTGAGGCAGCAACTCTACCGCTGTGCCACCGTGCTGCCCATGCCACTCATTTTGTGCTGCATATTTCCAGGAGTTGAGTAAAAGTACAGCAGCTTAGTAGGTCTTGGGACAAATTATTTTCTAGGAACATGGAAGGTGTGAGCGTCGGGGCGATCGAAGCTCCCGCGTCGGGGCGATCGATGCTCCCGCGTCGGGGCGTTCGAAGCTCCTGTGGCTTGGAGCTCCCGAAGTCGGTCTCTAATCAGAGACCGTGAGCTCCACGATATTAAAGTCCGCAGGCTCCCGCGGTTGGAGCTCCAAGGTTGGTTCCCGACAGGGAGCGCCAGCTCCGCGATGTTAAGTCCCGCAGGCTCCTGCGGTTGGAGCTCCCGAAGCCGGTCTCCAGCAGAGGCCGCCAACTCCTCGATGTTAGGCCGCAGCGCGGACGGAGTTGCGATACGGAAAAAAATCGCATCTCCGTCGAGGTAAGATTTTTTTTTAAATCCCCCAAACCCCCCCCCCCCCCCCCACATAAAACAAGCTAAAGAACACTAAAAACATACATTCAACACATACTAAATAAACAACAAAGAAAGAATGGACAAGACAGACTGTTGGCGAGGCAGCCAATGCTGGCGCCACCTGGTGGTTGTATACTACCTAACTACATGAAACGATTGTCTGCTTATACATGACATTTAATGACAAATGGTTGTTACTTGGTTCAATTACTAAGAAGTTTGTGCAAGGAAGATCTTTAAAAATATATTTTTGCATCTGATGTAAATGTGCAATTCTGTTGAACTGCCTTGTCACCTGAAATCTTACTGACACTGTCAGTGCTGAAATTTATTTTGATCACTGAGAATGTATTCAAAGTTGTGACTTTGCAATTTTAAGAGTTGTTAATGTTAAAATACCTCACGCTGCCTCGGCAAGGCCAGCAGTATAATCAAGGACGAGTCGCACCCCGGCCACTCCCTCTTATCCCCTCTCCCATCAGGCAAGAGGTACAGAAGTGTGAAAACGCACACCTCCAGATTCAGGGACAGTTTCTTCCCAGCTGTTGTCAGGCAACTGAACCATCCTATCACAACCAGAGAGCAGTGCTGAACTACTATCTACCTCTTTGATGACCCTAGGACTATCCTTGACCGGACGTTGCTGGCTTTACCTTGTACTAAACGTTATTCCCTTATCATGTATCTCAACACTGTAAATGGATCGATTGTAATCATGTATTGTCTTTCTGCTGACTGGTTAGCACGCAACAAAAACTTATCACTGTATCTCGGTACACGTGAAAGTAAACTAAACTGAAACTGAACTGAAACTGTGTCAAACAATTAGCACAGATCCCAGACATAGGGAAGAGAAAGCAAGTGAAACAGGTCAAGGGGTATTTCAAAGCTTTGTCTTAAATCAAGGGGAGCGCTGCAATTTATATTGCTTTATAGCTGTGACCTCGTAGCTTAAAAGTAAGACCTGTCAGCTGCCAAGATGACATTGGAAGCCATGTTTCTTTGGATTTTTGAAAGGTTACATAGAAACAGAAACATAGAGAATAGGTGCAGGAGGAGGCCATTTGGCCCTTCGAGCCAGCACCGCCATTCATCGTGATCATGGCTGTTCATCCACAATCAGTAACCTATGCCTGCCCTCTCCCCATAGCCCCTAGAGCTCTATCGAACTCTCTTTTAAATTCATCCAGTGAATTGGCCTCCACTGCCTTCTGTGGCAGAGAATTCCACAAATTCACAACTCTCTGGGTGAAAAAGTTTCTTCTCACCTCAGGTTTAAATGGCCTCCCCTTTATTCATAGACTCTGGCCCCTGGTTCTGGACTCCCCCAACATTGGGAACGTTTTTCCTGCATCTAGCTTGTCCAGTAACCTTCATAATTTTAAGGTTAACCTTAGAGCACATGGTATTGGGGGCAGGGTACTGACATGGATAGAAAATTGGTTGGCAGACAGAATGCAAAGAGTGGGGATAAATGGATCCCTTTCAGAATGGCAGGCAGTGACTAGTGGGGTATCGCAAGGCTCGGTGCTGGGACCGCAGCTATTTACAATATACATTAATGACTTGGATGAAGGGATTAAAAGTGACATTAGCAAATTTGCAGATGACACAAAGCTGGGTGGCAGTGTGAACTGTGAGGAAGATGCTATGAGGTTGCAGGGTGACTTGGACAGGTTGTGTGAGTGGGCGGATGCATGGCAGATGCAGTTTAATGTGGATAAGTGTGAGGTTATCCACTTTGGTGGTAAGAATAGGAAGGCAGATTATTATCTAAATGGTGTCAAGTTAGGAAAAGGGGACGTACAATGAGATCTGGGTGTCCTAGTGCATCAATCACTGAAAGGAAGCATGTAGGTACAGCAGGCAGTGAAGAAAGCCAATGGAATGTTGGCCTTCATAATGAGAGGAGTTGAGTATAGGAGCAAAGAGGTCCTGCTGCAGTTGTATAGGGCCCTGGTGAGACTGCACCTGGAGTACTGTGTGCAGTTTTGGTATCCAAATTTGAGGAAGGATATTCTTGCTATTGAGGGCGTGCAGCGTAGGTTTACTAGGTTAATTCCCGGAATGGCGGGACTGTCATATGTTGAAAGACTGGAATCACTAGGCTTGTATACACTGGAATTTAGAAGGATGAGAGGGGATCTTATTGAAACATATAAGATTATTAAGGGGTTGGACACGTTAGAGGCAGGAAACATGTTCCCAATGTTGGGGGAGTCCAGAACCAGGGGCCACAGTTCAAGAATAAGGGATAGGCCATTTAGAACGAAGATGAGGAAAAACGTTTTCAGTCAGAGAGTTGTAAATCTGTGGAATTCTCTGCCTCAGAAGGCGGTGGAGGCCAATTCTCTGAATGCATTCAAGAGAGAGCTAGATAGAGCTCTTAAGGATAGTGGAGTCAGGGGGTTTGGGGAGAAGGCAGGAACGGGGTACTGATTGAGAATGATCAGCCATGATCACATTAAATGGTGGTGCTGGCTCGAAGGGCCGAATGGTCTACTCCTGCACCTATTGTCTATTGTCTATTGTCTAAGTCTGTTGTGGATATACGCAACGGTTCAGCTAACGGTCTGGATGGCACTGTGTGGCGCAGTTGGTAGAACCACTGGCTCCCAGTGCCAGAGACCTCAGATCTATCCAGACCTCACATGCTGTCTGTGTGGAGTTTGCTCGTTCTCCCTGTGACCGTGTCGTTTTCCTCCAGATGCTCCAGTCTCCTCCCGCATCCCAAAGACGTGCAGGTTTGTAGTTTAATCATCCCCTGTGAATTGTCCCTGCAGTGTACAGGGAGTAGATGAGAAAGTGGGATCATGTAGAATTATTGTGAATGGGAGATCGATGGTCAATGTGTGGACTTGGTGGGTCGAAGAACCCGTTTCTGTGCTGCATCCAAACTAAACAAATAGCTTTGATCTGTTGTTTTCTCGCCTTACCCTTCCATATCTCTAGACTCCCTCTGACCCGACTCTCAGTCTGAAGAAGGGTCTCGACCCGAAACGTCACCCAGTCCTTCTCTCCAGAGATGCTGCCTGTCCCGCTGAGTTACGCCAGCATTGTGTGTCTATCTTCGGTCTAAACCAGCGTCCACAGTTCCTTCCTAAACAAATAGCATGATGGGGTTGAGAGAAAAGGGAACGGTATCCTGGATGTAAATCAAAAAAACTCGGTGCTGAAATAAAAACAAGAAGAGCTGGAAAATCCTAGCAGCTCAGGCAGCATGGGCAGAAACAGAAACAATTCAAAATTTCATGTTGAAATTTTTCAACCGTCCTTTAAGCAGTCCTTTAAGGAGACAGCGGTCATGTTAAGATTACTATAATCCGGGCAGATCAGGTGCAGGTAAGAAAAATTACTGTTTTAACTTTAACCCATCCAGTTAAAATCAACTGGATGTCTTCTTCACAAATGAATGGAAAGAGAGATCATAATATTAATTTGCCCACACCGACCAACATGTCCCATCTACACCAGTCCCATCTGCCTGTGTTTGGCCCATGTCCCTCGTATCCATGTACCTGTCTAAATGTTTCTTAAACTTTGCCTCAACTACCTCTTCCGGCAGCTCGTTGCATACACCCACCACCCTTTGTGTGAAAAAGTTACCTCCCTGGTTCCTATTAAATCTTTTCCCCCCTCACCTTAAACCTACAGTATTTCCTCTGGTTCTCGATTCCCCTACTCTGGGCATGAGATTCTGTGCATCTGCCCGATCTATTCCTCTCATGATTTTGTACACCTCTATAAGATCCATGTAACATCGACCATAATGCAATGAAAACACACTTGTGCAAGGGATTGTGCTGATATATTCTCCTGCCTGGTGGAGCCTGGTGGAGCCTGGTATCCCCAATGAAGAACTGATCTATATATAATCCTTTTCCAATATTACCCTGTCAGCTTAAAATCCTCCCACATCCTGGGGCCCGTGCCAATGCTTTCAGGATTTCAAAAGAAATGTAATAAATTTTCGTCACTGGCTTTTAGCTACTTTTTTTCTCCATTAAGTTTAAAAGCTTTAAAGCAGATATCTCGAGTGAGATGCAGGTTTTTATATTTTCCTAAAGCAAGCAAACTGTGAGGGGAAAATCTCTGCTGTGACCCAGCCTGTGTGCGGTAAGGCACAAAGTACATAGGTTTGTAACCACGGGCCTACCTACACGAGATCACACTGTTGTCAGGAATCTTTCCCTCCCTTGTGTATAACAGGTATCGTTGTCACATTCCCATAATACAGTCATAGTCATACAGTGGGGAAAAAGGCCCTTCGGCTCAACTAGCCCACGCCAGCCAATATGCCCCATCTACACTAGTCCCACCTGCCCACACTTGACCAATAACCTTCTAATCCTATCCATGTACCTGTCCAAATGTCTCCAAACACAACGATTCCTGCCTCAACCACCTCCTTGTCCCATACACCCACCACTCTTTGTGTTAAAAAGTTTGTAGGTTTAAATGACTTCTGTATATTGTTCCTAGTATGTAGGATAGTGCTAGTGTATGGGTGGTCGCTGGTTAGCACGGACTCGGCGGGCCGAAGGGCCTGTTTCTACGCTGTGTCTCAAAACTAAACTAAACTAAATTAAACCCCTCAGCCTTCTGTGCTCCAATGTGGGCCAAAACTCTTGAAATCCCTTTGGAGTCCCAACATTAGATGACTTGCAGCTGTTCAAGAAAGCTGCCACCAGCATCTTCTCAATGGCACTCAGGAAGAACTGATAAGAGCTGACCTTCTCATCTCATGCAGGGTTTTTTTTCCAGTCACAGCACTATTGATCTGCAGTTCCAGCGTTCAACTTCCAGTCAATGATGAAGGTCATTTTTAAATGTCCACTCTGACCCTACATTCCCTCTTTAGCATCTTGACAGAAATAGAAGAGTACCCTCAAAAAGCAGATTCCTGAAACGTGGCCATGATGATATATTGGGTTTGACAACATGAAGTGCCGCAGAGGTAGAATTACTGCCTCACAACATCCAGAGACCCCGGTTCGATCCAGACTACTGGTGCTGTCTGTACGGAGTTTGTACCTTCACCCAGTGACCTGGGTGGGTTTTCCCCAGGTGCTCCGGTTTCCTCCCACACTCCAAAGACGTTCAGGTTTGTAGGTTAATTGCTTTGGTAAAAATCGTATATTATTCCTAGTTTGTTGAATAGTACAAGGATGGCGCGGACTCAGTTATCCGAAGGGCATGTTTCCACGGTGTATCTCTAAACTAAACTAAGCTAATGAGATTATACCTTAAACTTCCATATCTCCGTGTCTCCCTCTCCCCTGACTGTCAGTCTGAAGAGGTGTCTCGACCCGAAACGTCACCCTTTCCTTCTCCCCAGAGCTGCTGCCTGTCCCGCTGAGTTACTCCAGCATTTTATGTCCACCTTCGTTGTAAAGATTTAGATTTAGATTTAGAGATACAGTGCGGAAACAGGCCCTTCGGCCCACCGGGTCCGCGCCGCCCAGCGGTCCCCGCACATTAACACTATCCTACACACACTAGGGACAATTTTTACATTTACCCAGTCAATTAACCTACATACCTGTACGTCTTTGGAGTGTGGGAGGAAACCAAAGATCTCGGAGAAAACACACGCAGGTCACGGGGAGAACGTACAAACTCCGTACAGACGGCGCCCGTAGTCAGGATCGAACCTGGGTCTCCGGCGCTGCATTCGCTGTAAGGCAGCAACTCTACCGCTGCGCCACCGTGCCCCCCTCCAGCATTTGCAGTTCCTTGCTACACAAAGAAATTAGGGGCAAAGAATTAAATATATGAAGGATATTCAAGGGTTTCCCAATCTCAGGATAGCCGCAAGCTACAGTCTGCTAAGCAAGGTGATTCCGCAGTCTATGTATCCACCCATTATTATTACAAGTGGTGCTAATTCATCAACTTTTTTTTTAATGTTGGCAGAATGAGATTAAAATTTATGGTTCTCATTTAGGACTGACAAGAGCATTGCTTAAACACCCAACTTTTAAGACTGCTCTCAAGGTTATAGGAAAGAAATTCAAAACATTTCTACCTGTGATATAAATAGTTGCATTATAAATACCAGGCAGCGATTTTCTCAAAGAAAGCGGAGATCTGAGAGATTTCACACATTAACAACAGGCGCCTCATATAAAGAAAGAACTGCAGATGTTAGTTACTACACAAAAGGACACAAAGTGCTGGAGTAACTCAGCGGGTCAGGCAGCATCTCTGGAAAAGAGACGCAAAAATCCGGAGTACCTCAGCAGGTCAGGCAGCACCTCTGGAGGAAAGGATTAGGTGATGTTTATGGGTCGTTCAGGAGAAAAGGAGAAATTTCTTTAGTCAGAGGGTGGTGAATCTGTGGAATTCTTTGCCACAGAAGGCTGTAGAGGACAGGTCAATGGATATTTTTAAGGCAAGAGATAGATAGATTCTTTGATCAGTACAAGTGTCAGGGGTTATGGGGAGAAGGCAGGAGAATAGGATTAGGAGGGAGAGATACAACGATCAGCCAAAACATTATGACCACCTGCCTAATATGCTGTTGGTCCTCCATGTACAGCCCATACACAGCAGGGTGCGATGCACTGTGTATTGTGACACATTCCTCCCGTGACCACCATTAACATTTTCTGTGACTTGTGCCATAGTAGACCTTATGTCGGTTCGGACCAGATGGGGTAGCCTTCGTTGCCCTCGCGCATCGATGAGCCTTGGGCGCCCAACACCCTCTCACCGGTTTGTGGTTTGTCCCTCCTCGGACCACTGTCGGTAGGTACTCACCACTGCTGACCGGGAGCACCCCACAAGCCTTGCCATTTCAGAGATGCTCTGACCCACAGAGTGCTGGAGTAACTCAGCGGGTCAGGCAGCATCTCTGGAGAACATGGATAGGTGACGTTTCACAGAGTGCTGGAGTAACTCAGCGGGTCAGGCAGCATCTCTGAAGAACATGGATAGCTGACGTTACGAGTCAAGACCCTTTTTTCAGACACATAAATGTGGTGGTTTTTGAAGACAGTCCTTTTGCAAAAGTAGGGAATCAAGAACTTAATGGCATTGGTTTAAGGTGAGAGGGGAAATATTTAATAGGAACCTGAGAGGCAATGTTTTCACAAAGATGGTGGTGGTGGGTATATGTAGCGAGCTGCCAGAGGAAGTAGTTGAATCAGGTACAATAGCAACATTTGGATTTGTACATGGATAGATAAGATTTAGAGGATATGGGCAAGTGGGACTAGCTTGGATGGGGCATCTTGGTCAGCATGGATTCATTGGAACAAAGGGCCTGTTTCCATACTGTAGGGCTCTCTGACTCTATGATTCTATCACCTGAACAGCTACATTCTAAAGAAGATGCGTTGTTCGACTAACTTTGCAGAACATAAGTTTCCGGAAGAGCTCTGCAGGTAAAACAACATCAGAGGAAAGAAAGGGATGGTTGGAGTTTCGCATTGAGACCCTGTCTCAGAATCCTGCGCCACTTTGCAAAAATGCTTCCAATTAATAATCGTGCTCCAAATTTATCACTGCCATAAAACTATTACATATTACTGGTTTTTGTTTGAAAGGAGTTTAAATAATGTATTAGAGTTGCAGTGCAAAAGAGTGCTTCAGAAGCAATAAATTGCTATAAATCCATCAATGATCTGATTTAATGGTGCCCTAGAATATGTAGTTTAGTTTAGTTTAGTTTAGAGATACAGCGCGGAAACAGGCCCTTTGGCCCACTGAGTCCGCGCCGACCAGCGATCCACGCACACTAACCTACACGCATTAGGGACAATTTACAATTATACCAAACCAATCAGCTTACGAACCTGTACGTCTTTGGAGTGCGGGAGGAAAACGGAGCACCCGAGGAAAACCCACGCAGGTCACGGGGAGAACGTACAAACTCCGTACAGACAGCGCCCGTAGTCAGGATCAAACCCGGGTCTCTGGCGCTGTAAAGTATGACTGTATGGTAAATCAAATTTCACTGTACCTCGGTACACGTGACAATAAAAGACCATTGAACCATTGACCCATTGAACCATAGAAAATAGGTGCAGGAGGAGGCCACTTGGCCCTTCGAGCCAGCACCGCCATTCATTGTGATCATGGCTGATCATCTACAATCAGTACCCTGTGCCTGCCTTCTCCCCATATCCCTTGATTCTACTAGTCTCAAGAGCTCTATCTAACTCTCTTATAAATTCATCCAGTGAATTGGCCTTTACTGGCTTCTATGGCAGAGAATTCCACAAATTCACAACTCTCTGGGTGAAAAGTAATGTCAAGTTTACTCCTAGTGCCAGCTAAATAAATGGGGGGAGGGGGAGGGGGTGGGGTGGAGGAGAGATATCACCAGACAGATGACCTTTGGTTTCTGAGCTACTGGGACTTGCATAAATTGGATGAGTTATACCTTGGAAAAATGGGATCAATATCTGAATGGGAATGTTTTTGCAAAGGGTATAAATTGGCTTGGCAGGGAGATGGAAACAATTACTGTGAGATTCGGAAGAAAAAAAGCAAAGTCTGAAGCAACTGGGTGAAAGGTTATTTTATGTTGAAGATGTTGATTAGTAAATTAGGTCAGAGCTAAGAGAGTGGACAGGTAATCAATGGTCTTTTATTGTCACGTATGCACAGCACAGTGAGATTCTTTTGAACAACCCAACCCACAGTTGTCATATTTTGGCACCGTTTACAAAGGAAAAAGTCCAAAGTCTTGTCCACACGCTGGAATTCTATAATTTGGAGTAATAATGCCTGGTCTGAAATAGAACATGGATTTTAATCTCAAAATGGTTCTGTCCGTGGTTGCCAGGAGAAACTGGAGATAGTTTTAAGTCAAAGGAAGGCTTAGGCTTGTATACACTGGAATTTAGAAAGATGAGAGGGGATCTTATCGAAACATATAAGATTATTAAGGGTTTGGACACGTTAGAGGCAGGAAACATGTTCCCAATGTTGGGGGAGTCCAGAACCAGGGGCCACAGTTTAAGAATAAGGGGTAGCCCATTTAGAACGGAAATGAGGGAAAACTTTTTCAGTCAGAAAGTTGTAAATCTGTGCAATTCACTGCCCCAGAAGGCAGTGGGGGCCAATTCTCTGAATGCATTCAAGAGAGAGCTAGATAGAGCTCTTAAGGATAGCGGAGTCAGGGGGTGTGGGGAGAAGGCAGGAACGGGGTACTGATTGAGAATGATCAGCCATGATCACATTGAAAGGTGGTGCTGGCTGGAAGGGCCAAATGGCCTCCTCCTGCACCTATTGTCTATTGAAGGTGCTTATGAAGTTGACAAACAGCAGGAAGCTTGAGGATTGGGAGCTTTTAGGAACTTGCAAATGGAGGAGCACGAAACTAATAAAGAAAGAGAAGACAGAAATGAGAGTGAACTGGAAAGGAACAAAAATAGCAGATTAGTTCAGTTTAGAGATACAGCGCGGAAACAGTCCCACCGGATCCGCGCCGACCTGTGATTCCCCCTGCACGCTAACACACCCTACACACTAGGAACTATTTTTACATTTACCAAGCCAATTAAACTACAACCCTGTACGTCTTTGGAGTGTGGGAGGAAAGCGAAGATCTCGGAGAAAACCCACGCAGGTCACGGGGAGAATGTGCAAACTCCATACAGACAGCACCTGTAGTCGGGATCGAACCTGGGTCTCCGGCGCTGCATTTGCTGTAAGGCAGCAACTCTACCGCTGTGCCACCGTGCTGCCCCAGATGATAATGCCTCCCTAGCTGGACGGAAAGGAAGACTGTTGAACAGCAATGTGGGCCCCATTCAGTCAGGCATTTGAGATTTTGTAATGAGAACCAAGAAATGGCAGAAACATTAAACAAATACTCGTCTTTGTAGAAGGAAAAGTCCTGCTGGAAATAACCATATAACCATATAACCATATAACAATTACAGGACGGAAACAGGCCCGTTCGGCCCTACTAGTCCACGCCGACCACTTTCTCTGACCTAGTCTCATCTACCTGCTCTCAGACCATAACCCTCCAATCCCCTCCCATCCATATACCTATCCAATTTACTCTTAAATAATAAAATCGAGCCTGCCTCCACCACTTCCACCGGAAGCTCATTCCACACAGCCACCACCCTCTGAGTAAAGAAGTTACCCCTCATGTTACCCCTAAACTTTTGTCCCTTAATTCTGAAGTTATGTCCCCTTGTTGGAATCTTCCCCACTCTCAAAGGGAGAAGCCTACCCACGTCAACTCCGTCCGTCCCTCTTAAAATTTTAAAAGCCTCTATCAAGTTTTATAAATACTAAAGAATTATAGGCCACGCATAACTGACGAACTTGTGGAAATTAATATTAGTTTTTAATGAATGTGTTAAAGTTGATGAGACCAAGACGATAAATCCAATACAAAACAATAAATCTGGAAATATTTGGCTCACCTTCTCGTGTGTAATGATGTTTGCCAATAAATGTTGACATTACAAGTGAAATCAAGAATGTTTTATCGCTGTATATCCTGAAACGGAACAATGAAATCCGTATGTACACAAGGCAAAAACTAAAATAATGCCCCCAGGTCAAACTATGCAGTTTGGAAGTTGCAGTGTTTAAGAGCCTGATGGTTGTCGGGAAGATGGTGTTCCTGAACCTGGATGTTACAGTTTTCAGGCTCCTGTACCTTCTTACCGATGACAGGTGTAAGACGAGAGTGTGGCCAGGGTGGTGTCGTTCTTTGATGCTGGCTGCCTTTTTGAGGCTGAGACTCCTGTAGATCCTTTCGATGGTGGGGAGGTCAGTACCCGTGAAGGGCTGGGCAGTGTTCACCACTTTTTGCAATCTTCTTCATTCCTGCATGTCTGAGTTGCTGAACCAGGCTGTGATGCAACCAGTCAATATGCTCCCGACTGGAAGGTAGACACAAAATGCTGGAGTAACTCAGCGGGTCAGGCAGCACGGTGGCGCAGCGGTAGAGTTGCTGCCTTACAGCGAATGCAGCGCCGGAGACTCAGGTTCGATCCTGACTACGGGCGCCGTCTGTACGGAGTTTGTACGTTCTCCCCGTGACCTGCGTGGGTTTTCTCCGAGATCTTCGGTTTCCTCCCACACTCCAAAGACGTACAGGTCTGTAGGTTAATTGGCTGGGCAAATGTAAAAAAAAAATTTAAAAAAAAGATTGTCGCTAGTGTGTGTAGGATAGTGTTAATGTGCAGGGATCGCTGGGCGGCGCGGACCCGGTGGGCCGAGGAGCCTGTTTCTGCGCTGTATCTCTAAATCTAAATCTAAAAAAATCTAAATCTCGGGAGAGAAGGAATGGGTGATGTTTTGGGTCGATTCCCGAAGGGTCACCCATTCCTTCTCCCCAGAGATGCTGCCTGACCCGCTGAGTTACTCCAGCATTTTGTGTCTACCTTCGATTTATACCAGCATCTGCAGTTCTTTCCTATATATTCTCTCTCCTGGACGCCTGGAGAAGTTCAATAGTATTCCTACTGTTCCCTAAATACCACCAAGACCAAGGAGATGATCATCAACTTCCGTAGGTCACATAACGAGGAATACGCCCCGATCTCTATCAACGGGGACAGTGTGGAGAGAGTGTCCAGCTTCAAGTTTCTGGGCACTCACATTTCGGAGGACCTAACATGGTCCAATAACACTGCTGCGCTGGTCAAGAAGGCACAGCAATGACTGTTCTACCTGAGAACACTGAAAAAGTCTGGTCTACCCCAACAGCTGCTGACGACATTCTACCGCTGCACCATAGAGAGCATCCTAACACATGGCATCCCTGTGTGGTACCTCAGCTGCACGGAGGCAGAGAGGAAAGCTCTTCAGCGGGTAGTCCATAGAGCTCAGAGGACCATCGGAACACAGCTACCAGCCTTGGAGGGCATCTACAACACACGATGCCTCAGAAAAGCCACCAGCATCCACAAAGACTCTTCACACCCCTGCAACAGTCTGTTCGAACTCCTTCCATCGGGCAGACGATACAAGGCCTTCTACTCCCGCACCTCCAGACTCAGGAACAGCTTCATCCCCAGGGCCATAGCTGCTATGAACCAGTCCTGCTGAGCCGGATGGTCACATCGCACAGTGATCCGGCACAGATCTACTTGCACTTTATTCTGTCTTAAAACTGTTACAATTTGTTTCGTGGGGTTGCTGTTGTTTAAATTAATTAAATTATTGCATCGTATGGGAGGCGCATTCCCAATCTCGTTGTACCCCTGTACAATGACAATAAAGATATATTGTATTGTATTGTATTGTATTGTATTGTATTGACATGCATGTGCGAATTTAAAGAAAGGCAACATTCTTGAGAACCATTTTGCTTTTGCATCCCCTTGCATCAGTTTTCCATATCATGAGAAATGTGTTGTTAATCTATTAACGTTATGATTTTTTTTTAAAGTTATAACAAAAGCTCGTAATGGTGTGAAACTACTTTCTTTTCTTAAAATATATCAAAAAATAACAAAATACAATGTGATTTGTTGCAATGTGAAAATCTCAACTAAATTTTCCGTTCAGAACCTACTAGGCTGCCAAGTTTTCAACATTTATTGCCATTCATAATTACCTGGTGAGTAGTGGTGATAAATTGAGATGAAATGAGGGTAGAAGGCGTGAGGTGAAACGAGGTGAGTAGCTCAATAGAGTTGCCAAAGAAGGGCTGAGTATTCGTTCAGTGCTGATGGTTACACCACTGTTGCAGCAGACTCACTGGGATAAATGATGGGAAGTCTAGGTTCGAAGCTTCATCAGTGAGAAATATATTACCACCCCTCCCTCATGCCTCCATCTATGCCAATATGTCGATGTGAATGCTCATGGATAATCACATTGATATAAGGTTCATGGAAGATAAAGGCATTGTCCACAAGCAAGTGATCCTGAAGTATGGTGGAGATTGTGGTCCAGTTACAGAAGCTTGGTAGAAGGGTCTTGACCCAAAACATCACCCATTCCTTCTCTCCAGAGATGCTGCCTGTCCCGCTGAGTTACTCCAACTGTTTGTGTTTGTTACTAGACTGAAACATCTTCCCCTCTGTTATCGGGCTTCTGAAAGGTCCTTCCATAAGCTAGGGTACTGTCCGATTCACCTCTACCCAGTAGTGGGCATTGGAGTTTGTCTATGGAACTGATGCGCTACAATGCAGAGAACTGTATTCTGCACTCTGTATCCTCCCCTTTGCTCCACCTGTTGTACTTGAGTTTGACCTGATTGTATTTATGTATAGTCTGTCTGATCTGTTTGGATAGCATGCAAAAAAACAAAGCTTTCCGCGGTACCTCATGGATTATATGTGACAACTCCAAATGAGAAAGCAGGGGTTTTTTTTTAAACTGGTAGAAGTATCTAATCTAATTGATCCTACTACATAAACTGTGTACTTCCAGTGATTCCAGAAGATAGATACAAACTGTTGGAGTAATTCAGCGGGTCAGGCAGCATCTCTGGAGAATAGGAATAGGTAACGTTTCGGGTTGAGACCCTTCTTCAGACATGACCTGCTGAGTTACTCCAGCATTTTGTGTCTATCTTCGGTGTAAACCAGCATCTGCGGCTCCTTCATACACTACAATGCTGAGAACTGCCTCTTTGCTCTAACTATTGTACTTGAGTTTAACTTGATTGTATTAATGTTTAGTCCGTCTGATCTGTTTGGATAGCATGCAAAACAAAGCTACTCACTGTACCCTCGGTACACCTGGCAATAATAAACCTAAACCTATAGACTTTGAGGTGTTGAGGATTGAAGCAGTGAATACTCAATAAATCTTTTTGAGGAAGGATATTCTTGCTATTGAGGGCGTGCAGTGTAGGTTTACTAGGTTGATTCCCGGAATGGCGGGACTGTCGTATGTTGAAAGACTGGAGCGACTAGGCTTGTATACACTGGAATTTAGAAGGATGAGAGGGGATCTTATCGAAACATATAAGATTATTAAGGGGTTGGACACGTTAGAGGCATGAAACATGTCCCCAATGTTGGGGGAGTCCAGAACCAGGGGCCACAGTTTAAGAATAAGGGGTAGGCCATTTAGAACGGAGACGAAGAAAAAACCTTTTCAGTTAGAGAGTTGTAAATCTGTGGAATTCTCTGCCTCAGAAGGCAGTGGAGACCAATGATCTGAATGCTTTCAAGAGAGAGCTAGAGAGAGCTCTTAATGAAAGCGGAGTCAGGGGGTATGGGGAGAAGGCAGGAACAGGGTACTGATTGAGAATGATCAGCCATGGTCACATTGAATGGCGGTGCGGGCTCGAAGGGCCGAATGGCCTACTCCTGCACCTATTGTCCATTGTCTATAATAAGATATGAAGGAGGTGGTTTCAATTAGCCTCTGGAAAGCAGTTCCATTTTTGGGCAATGTATTTATTTCCACAATGGTGCTCATTTGATTTGACCTTGTCAGCAGGTCATAAATAGTGAAATCGGGCCATAGTTTTCCATCTTGATTAAACCATTTTTTTGCTAAATTTATCATGTATTGATAGTTCCTGAATGTCCCTTATTACATGTTATTAAACCCCAGACAGCAAATCAATATCGTAGCTGCGATTTGGTTACCGCGTGGATACGACCAAGCTTGGCACACCCACTATCTCCCAGGACGGGATGGCTTGGAGCTTTTTATGTGTCCACTTGCACGGGCTTTCCCGGCAGCCGACCGGACCAGACGTAAACAGACTGAAGAAAAGCAAGACACGAATGAAAAAATATTTATCTTGGAATTATTCATTAACAGAAGAGTGTCTGTGTATCCATGGATATATGACATGCTAAGAGGGCAGTCGTAATAACAGATGTCACCAGATGACGATCTGAATGATGATGAGATTGAGCTGGTGACAAGGAAATTGGGCACGGCGGAGGAAAGCAGACGAGGTAAGTCAAAATAATTGCTTTTGTCTGGCAGCAACTAAAATGATGCTTTCTCCCATTGTCTTCACAATTGCCCTTTAAAATGCTAAAATATTGTTTCGCCCATAGCTAACATGTAAACAACACCACTATCCGATAAAGGTATGGGGCATAAACATTGATTTTTCTTTTCTCTCTTCCTTTTTATTGGCTCAGTATCCTGTGACTACATTTCTGAAGGCTCGAATTTCATGTTTTGACCCCACCGACTACTTTTCATCTCCAGACCATCAGCATCTGGCCTCCGACCCAAGGGATGGCATTGATCTGAAACGCGATCTGCCTCTCTCTCTCTCTCTTGAGATGTTGTGTATTTCCAGCTGTTTCTCCATCCTGATTATATCATATTTCCTGAAAAAAACAAAAGTGGGAGGCCAATCGTCCCATTGAATAAGCTCACATGCAATGGGAGCGAGAATCAGGCCATTCGGCCCATCAGGTCTACTCCGCCATTCAATCGTGGCTGATCTATCTCTCCCTCCCAACCCCATTCTCCTGCCTTCTCCCCATGACCCCTGACACCCGTACTAATCAAGAATCTATCTATCTCTGCCTTAGAAATATCCATTGACTTGGCCTCCACAGCTTTCTGTGGCAAAGAATTCCACAGATTCACCACCCTCTGACTAAAGAAATTCCTCCTCATCTCCTTCCTAAAGGAACGTCCTTTAATTCTGAGCCTATGACCTCTGGTCCTAGACTCTTACACTAGTGGAAACATCAATAGACAATAGGTGCAGGAGGAGGCCATTCAGCCCTTCGAACCAGCACCACCATTCAATGTGATCATGGCTGATCATTCTCAATCAGTACCCCGTTCCTGTCTTCTCCCCATACCCCCTGACTCTGCTATCCTTAAGAGCTCTATCTACTCTCCACATCCACTCTATCCAGGCCTTTCACTATTTGGTAAGTTTCAAACGGTGCGCCCACGTCCTTCTAAACTCTGGCGAGTACAGGCCCAGTGCCGTCAGACGCTCAACGTAGGTTAATCCACTCATTCCTGGGAATCAATGCCAGCTCATCAGAACAATCCCACTGTTTTCTCTCTGTGATCTGTTCTCCATACATTCCTGCCAACTGTCCGCCCATTCTACCACTCTCCAATACACATTGGCAACTTGGAGGCCAATCACCCCACCAACCCATATGTCTTTGGGATGTTCGATGTGTTTTTTATTGTCACGTACGCACGGCACAGTGAAATTATTTTGCAAAACCCACAAATGCACCATCACCATATTTTGGCGCCGTTTACAGAGATAAAGTCAAAGATCCAGTCCACGTGCCATGAGGGGGGGGAGAGAACAATGGTGGACCTGGCGTGAGGGGAGGGGGAGGGGGGAGAGAACGAGGACCTGGCGTGGGGGTTCCACCACGAGGGGGGTGGAGGGTGAAACCAAGGAGGACCTTGGTTCTGATTGTGGATGATTAGCCATGATCACAATGAATGGCGGTGCTGGCTCGATGGGCCGAATGGCCTCCTCCTGCACCTATTTTCTATGTTTCTATGACCTCGCGTGAGATACTTTGAAACTTTGTCAGCGCCCTTTCTGTGGAGACTATTTGCATACCTCTGATATGTGGAACAAAGAATCTCACTGTGACTTGTCATGTGACAATAAATTATAATCATCGTAATCAAACTTTATCAGCCTAGTATGTTTTGCAACATACGAGGAATTCGATTTGCCACACAGTCATACCAATAAAAAGCAACAGGACACACAAAATACATTTTAACATGAACATCCACCAGAGTGACTCCTCCACATTCCTCACTGTGATGGAAGGCAAAACAAAGTTCAATCTCTTCCCTTCTTTGTCCTCCAGCGATCGGGGGCCTCGAACCTTCCGTTGACGGGACGATCTTGACTCCCGTAGCTGGCGGTCGGGCCTTCCTTGTCGGGGCGATCAAACTCCCACATCGAGGGGGGCGAATCTCAGCTCCCCCGCGCCGGGCGATCAACCCCAGGTCGGGGCTTGTCGAACCCTGTGCGGCTTTGGAGCTACAAAGTATTCATCCGTTCAAGTGCTGGAGCACCGCTATCCTGGTAGGCCCCAGGCTGCTGCAGACCGGTGACCCAACGGCCCTCTCCTCGCCCGAACGCCAATGAGGTAGACGAGAGGCCAGGGCCACTCTCCAGCTGGCGAGGGGACGGCTCAGATACCTGACAACAGCAGGGAAGAAACTGTCCCTGAATCTGGAGGATGTGACCCCACCAATGAGTGCAGCGTTCAATTCCATTCACAATCTCGTTCAATAATGAGACAGTTCATGCCCACATCACATATGAGACGGAGATGGATGGTAAGTATAAAGTGACGTTCATGCCGTGCACTGTTGATAACACTGTCTCGGGTCAGCTCCAGCAATTGCCGTCCACTCCCGACCTACAGTGCTGTCTGCGTGGAGTTTGCACGTTCTCTTCCTGTGATCTCGCGGCATAAAGATGCAGTGGCTTGGTGAGACAATCAGTCGTTGTAACCACCCCTGGCATCCAGGCAAAGGGTGAAGTATGTGGGGCGTACAGGTTAAAGGGAAGAACAGGGAGTGAGAGGGATTGACCTGATCAGCTTGCATTTGCTGTAGTTGGTCTATTAGATTGTGCACGTCGGGTTGATTGCATTAGTCGCACCAGGGTGGACCACGAGAAGGTTGCAATCTCCCACCCCGAGTGTTTGCCACACCAAGCGAGTTGACACTGTCCTTAACTCTGCCATGGGAGTGGACTGTCTCCGGTCAGCTCCAGCAATTGCCATCACTGGGACACTTAAGTCAACACCTTTGCAGGACTCCCTGTCCTCTCTAACATCGCCCCATCCCAGCACACACAGAAGGGAGAGGATGTTGAAAGATTGGTGCACCATCGAGGCTAACCCTGACCTTCCCATCCAACCCAACATGTGCCTGATGTCCCGCAAACCCTTCAGGTCTTCAGCCAAATCCCTGGAAGTCTTTGACCCCAAGACTGAGTGGCGCAGAGCCTGGACAGATGCCAACACCAACAATGAAGAGGTCATCACAGACCCTACAGTGAAACCACCGGGATTTGACCTCCATCGCAAGCAAGGGCTAACCCCGAACAGGATCCGCACCCTCCATGCAAGAACAGCTCATCGCCTGCACACATGGGAGACGACAGGCAGCCCTGCTTGCGACTGCGAAAATCCAGACCAGACCATCCCACACATCCCTCGTGAATGACTGCTCACTGGTGGCATCAAGGCCATCCCCCCAGCAGCTGCTGAAGCCCTGGCCTGGCCTGGATGTCTACCCTTGGTGTTGGGTAGACTGATGGGACTGAAGGCTGATAAATCCCCAGGGCCTGATGGGCTGCATCCCAGGGTACTTAAAGAGGTGGCTCTAGAAATCGTGGATGCGTTGGTGATCATTTTCCAATGTTCCATAGATTCAGGATCAGTTCCTGTGGATTGGAGGGTAGCTAATGTTATCCCACTTTTTAAGAAAGGAGGGAGAGAGAAAACGGGAAATTATAGACCAGTTAGTCTGACATCAGTGGTGGGGAAGATGCTGGAGTCAATTATAAAAGACGAAATTGCGGAGCATTTGGATAGCAGTAGCAGGATCGTTCCGAGTCAGCATGGATTTACGAAGGGTAAATCATGCTTGACTAATCTTCTGGAATTTTTTGAGGATGTAACTAGGAAAATTGATGGGGAGAGCCGGTGGATGCAGTGAACCTTGACTTTCAGAAATCCTTCGACAAGGTCCCACATAGGAAATTAGTGGGCAACATTAGAGCACATGGTATTGGGGGAAAGGTAATGACATGGATAGAAAATTGGTTGGCAGTCAGAAAGCAAAGAGTGGGGCTAAATGGGTCCCTTTCAGAATGGCAGGCAGTGACCAGTGGGGTACCGCAAGGCTCGGTGCTGGCACCGCAGCTATTTACAATATACATTAATGACTTGGATGAAGGGATTAAAAGTACCATTAGCAAAATTGCAGATGATACAAAGCTGGGTGGTAGTGTGAGCTGTGAGGAAGATGCTATGAGGTTGCAGGGTGACTAGGACAGGTTGTGTGAGTGGGCGGATGCATGGCAGATGCAGTTTAATGTAGATAAGTGTGAGGTAATCCACTTTGGTGGTAAGAATAGGAAGGCAGATTATTATATGAATGGTGTCATGTTAGGAAAAGGGGACGTACAACGAGATCTGGGTGTCCTGGTGCATCAGTCACTGAAAGGAAGCATGCAAGTACAGCAGGCAGTGAAGAAAGCCAATGGAATGTTGGCCTTCATAACAAGAGGAGTTGAGTGTAGGAGCAAAGAGGTCCTTCTGCAGTTGTACAGGGCCCTAGTGAGACCACACCTGGAGTACTGTGTGCAGTTTTGGCCTCCAAATTTGAGGAAGGATATTCTTGCTATTGAGGGCGTGCAGCGTAGGTTTACTAGGTTAATTCCAGGAATGGCGGGACTGTCATATGTTGAAAGACTGGAGCATCTAGGTTTGTATACACTGGAATTTAGAAGGATGAGAGGGGATCTTATCGAAACATATAAGATTATTAAGGGGTTGGACACGTTAGAGGCAGGAAACATGTTCCCAATGTTGGGGGAGTCCAGAACCAGGGGCCACAGATTTAGAATAAGGGGTAAGCCATTTAGAACGGAGATGAGGAAAAACGTTTTCAGTCCGAGAGTTGTAAATCTGTGGACTTCTCTGCCTCAGAAGGCAGTGGAGGCCAATTCTCTGAATGCATTCAAGAGAGAGCTAGATAGAGCTCTTAAGGATAGCGGAGTCAGGGGGTATGGGGGGAAGGCAGGAACGGGGTACTGATTGAGAATGATCAGCCATGATCACATTGAATGGCGGTGCTGGCTCGAAGGGCGAATGGCCTACTCCTGCACCTATTGTCTATTGTCTATTGACCTACAACTTTAGGCTGTGCACGCCATACGCAAGAAGACGATGAAGGCTGTAGGTGATGGCCCCAAAATAGACGTCCACGTCATAAGAAAATATGGAAAATGTATTAAGCGTCAGGCAATGATCTCTGAGTCTAATCACTGCCACCTTATGAAATGCCGTCAATGTTGTATATTCTAATCAGCTTTTGTACGTCACCATTATATATTTATTTCCAATCCACCTGTGATGGATTTCCTTCTCAAATCTCTGATGCTGGCTACCTTCCAGGCAAATACGTCTTTATTTGCTTCCATTATTACTTTGATCAATGTTATTCACGTGTTTAGTTTATTTATTTGTCATGTGTACCAAGGTACTGCGAAAAGTATATTGGTAAGTGCTATCCAGTCAGAAAAATGACTAGACATTATTTACAATCAAGCTGTCCACAGTGTCCCGATACAGGATATAGATAAAGTTAGATTAAAGATAATTCAAAGGTCTCCAGTAAGGTAGACGAGAGGTCAGGACCGCTCTCTAGCTGGTGAGAGGATGGGTTTAGACAATAGGTGCAGGAGTAGGCCATTCGGCCCTTCGAGCCAGCACCACCATTCAATGTGATCAAGGCTGATCACAGGGCCGTTTTTACAGCATTATGGGCCCCCGGGCAAAGCAGTGTACTGGGGCCCCTACCGTTACTCTCCCCCACCCCCCTTTCCCTACCAGCCCCCCCCCCCCCCGTCGTGCCGGCGAAAAGCACTTACCGAAAAGCACTTAGCGATGGACTTAGGGTGCTACATTGTTGCGAAAAGCATTACAGATCGCTGTGAGAAGCACTTAGGGACCGAAAATGTTGCGAAAAAAGCACTTATTGAACCTACATTTTTAAAGTAGTATTTATTTATTGCAAGTCACTTAACATACACAGATCAGCATGGGGCCCCTATGCTCGTGGGCCCCCGGGCAAGTGCCCATCAGGCCCATGCGTTAAGACGGCCCTGGCTGATCATTCTCAATCAGTACCCCGTTCCTGCCTTCTCCCCATACCCCCTGACTCCGCTATCCTTAAGAGCTCTATCTAGCTCGCTCTTGAATGCATTCAGGGAATTGGTCTCCACTGCCTTCTGAGGCAGAGAATTCCACAGATTTACAACTCTCTGACTGAAAAAGTTTTTCCTCATCTCCGTTCTAAATGTCCTACCCCTTATTCTTAAACTGTGGCCCCTTGTTCTGGACTCCCCCAACATTGGGAACATGTTTCCTGCCTCTAATGTGTCCAACCCCTTAATAATCTTATATGTTTCGATAAGATCCCCTCTCATCCTTCTAAATTCCAGTGTATACAAGCCTAGCCGCTCCAGTCTTTCAACATATGACAGTCCCGCCATTCTGGTAACGGCTGTGACGAAACAGTCCCTGAATCTGGAGATGTGCGTTTTCACACCTCTGTAGCTCTTGCCTGATGGGAGAGGGGCGAGGAGGGTGAGACTGGTCCTCGATTTTGCTGGCCGAGGCAGCCTGAAGTGCAGATGGAGTTGATTGAAGGGGAGGTTGGTTTGTGTGATGGTCTGGGCTACGTTCACGACGACTCTCTGCGGTCTCTTGTGTTCCTTGACGTTCCCTCCATACGGCACGTTATTTGTACTGTCGCAGACCCCACCGGTGGTCTGCCTCATTGCTCATTGGAACAGGGACACACTGATCAGGGGGAAATAGGGGGGGCGCAGCTTGTAGAGCCGCTGCCTCAGGGCGCCAGAGCTCCGGGTTCCATCCTGATCCCGGGTACTGTCTGTGTGGAGTTTGCACGTTCTCCCTGAGATCGTGTGAGTTTCCACTGGGTGCTCCGGTTTCCTCCCACATCCCAAAGGCGTGCGGGTTTGTAGGTTAGTGGGCCCACTGTAAGTTGTCCCCAGTGTGCAGGCAGGTGGATGCGAACGTGGGACATCATAGAACTAGTGTGGACCAGTGATCAATGATCAGCAAGGACACAGTGGGCAAAGGGGCCTGTCTCCATGCTGTATCTCTAAACTTGACTAACTTGTGTTCTGGTCATTCTTCCCCCTCCTCGCCCTTCGCATCAACCCCCCCCCCCCCACCACCATCCTGACTGCATTGTATGAATTGAAGTCTGGAGAAGGGTCTCGATAAGGAGATCTTATCGAAACGTATAAGATTATTAAGGGGTTGGACACGTTAGAGGCAGGAAACATGTTCCCAATGTTGAGGGAGTCCAGAACCAGGGACCACAGTTTAAGAATAAGGAGTAGGCCATTTAGAACGGAGATGAGGAAAAACTTTTTTCTGTCAGAGAGTTGTGAATCTGTGGAATTCTCTGCCTCAGGAGGCAGTGGAGGCCAATTCTCTGAATGCATTCAAGAGAGAGCTAGATAGAGCTCTTAAGGATAGCGGAGTCAGGGGGTATGGGGAGAAGGCAGGAACGGGGTACTGATTGAGAATGATCAGCCATGATCACATTGAATGGCGGTGCTGGCTCAAAGGGCCGAATGGCCTCCTCCTGGTGTCTATTGTCTGTTGACCCAAAACATCACCTATTCCTTTTCTCCAGAGATGCTGCCTGAACCGCTGAGTTACTCCAGCACTTGCATCTATCTTTGAAGTTTCCCTCTGTTAATGTTTTCTTGCCTTTTTACGTGTTACATAGAAAATAGGTGCAGGAGGAGGCCATTCGGCCCTTCGAGCCAGCACCGCCATTCATTGTGATCACGGCTGATCATCCACGATCAGTAACCGTTGCCCAACTTCTCCCCATATCCCTTGTTCATGCATTTTTATTTTCCTTTTAACTGCGGGAAATTTATCATAACAAAATCTAATGTCACAGCTCCTTTCCTGTTCCTGAACTTGAATCAAGTGCATTGTGTTCTGAACCTTTCAGTACATCCTTCCTCGGAAGGACTGTAATGTTATCCACGATCAATACTGACTCCACTGATTCTTTCCCTTCTCTATCATTTCTGTGCTAATTTTATATCATTGCCCAAGTCTCCATCAATGCAGAATCCCATGTGGAAACTTTAATCTCTGGATGGTTAAACGTGTTTGGAACACAATTTGCTGCAAGATACATGAATCGTTGCCTTACAGCATAAGAGACCTGGGTTCGATTCTGACTGTGGGTGCTGTCTGCACGGAGTTTGTACGTTCTCCCTGTGACCACTGGGGTTTTCTCCGGGATCTCTGGTTTCCTCCCACATTCCAAAGGCATGCAGCTTTGTAGGGTCACTTGGCTTCTATAAATTGTCCACGGTACGTAGGGAGAGATCTGTTGTACCCGGGGATCGCTGGTCGGCACAGACTCAGTGGGTCGAAGGGCCTGTTTCCGTGCTGTATCTCCAAAGTGTAAAGTTGCATCGGGAAGGCTGTAAGTATCATTGGAGATGCTGGCCATTCCAGCCACTCCCCTTTCTTTTAGCTTCGGGGATAAGGAACTTGGACATCCAGTCTTGTGAGTAATTGCTTCCCGCCTTATCAGACTTCTGAACCAGTCACCTCATCCCCAAGCCCTTTCCATTGAGCTCATCGGCGGTCACTGGAAGCGAGTATAACTGTCCTCTCCATAGGGCCGGACGCCTGTGCGTGACTTTGTTTAACGTGGGGAGACTGGTGCACAGACAGCCACCGCACGGTCCTTGACAGATCTGGGTCAGGATCCAGTGGCATGGAGTCCAAGACGACCGGGGACCCTTTTCCGTTGCAGCCTTCATCCGCCTTCCCAGCCGTTGTGACGTTCCACTAAAATCAGCCGTCATCCTCCACCTGTTCCACCGTTGAGGTCTTGGTTGGATCGCTCTTTGTCAGGGACCTCCCCCTCGACCTTACCACCATGGGGTGACCCTACCAGGAGCGTGGCTCCAGACAACATCGCTCTCAGGATCTCAGGATCAAGCTTCTCTACCACGACAAGGTGACAATCCACAGAGAAGTCCTTCGAGCTACCACATGCCCATTCTCTCAACTTTACCTCATTCAGTAATTGCACATTAGTATTATAGACAATAGACAATAGACAATAGGTGCAGGAGTAGGCCATTCAGCCCTTCGAGCCAGCACCGCCATTCAATGCGATCATGGCTGATCACTCTCAATCAGTATCCCGTTCCTGCCTTCTCCCCATACCCCCTCACTCCGCTATCCCTAAGAGCTCTATCCAGCTCTCTCTTGAAAGCATCCAACGAACTGGCCTCCACTGCCTTCTGAGGCAGAGAATTCCACACCTTCACCACCCTCTGACTGAAAAAGTTCTTCCTCATCTCCGTTCTAAATGGCCTACCCCTTATTCTTAAACTGTGGCCCCTTGTTCTGGACTCCCCCAACATTGGGAACATGTTATCTGCCTCTAATGTGTCCAATCCCCTAATTATCTTATATGTTTCAATAAGATCCCCCCTCATCCTTCTAAATTCCAGTGTATACAAGCCCAATCGCTCCAGCCTTTCAACATACGACAGTCCCGCCATTCCGGGAATTAACCTAGTGAACTACAGTTTGCACTAAATCTTTGCACAATCCTTGTGTAGTTATTGTATACTTACTGTAATTATTGTTTACAATATGGGTTTCGCGTGAACTAGGAATTTAATTGCACTCCGGTATATATGATAATAAATTAATCTGAATCTATGTCTTTTGGGACATATTTAATTGAGCAAAATGCAAAGTGCTGGAGGAACTCAGTGGATCAGGCAACATCTGTGAAGGAAATGGTCATTTCAGATTGGGACCCATCTACAGTCTGAAGGAGTGTTCTGACCCGAAACGTTGTCTGTCCATTTCCTCCACAGATGCTGCCTGACCCAATTGAGTTCCTCCAGCACTTTGTGCTTTGCTTCTGATTGCAACGTTTGCAATTCTTTGTCTCCATTTTCATTGCTAATTGATTAGTTGAAATAAAAACTTCACAAGAACCAAGTACACAAGGGAATGGAAGAAGGACAGATTGTCTCCATGAGATAATTTTATTTATTCATAGTTTATGTCGTAGATTAACTTAATTATCTTGCTCTGGTGCATTTAACTTCACTTCATATTGTCTCATTTTATAGATAAGAAAATAATAAACGAATTAAAGATTCCGTTCCGAAAAAATTACCATAAACATGTTAAGTATTCCTGAAAAGACCTCTCTCATAGTAATTTCTATACCATATTGCAATTTTGAATTTAATGTAATTTTAAGGTATCAATGTCTTATTACATAAATACATTCCAAGATACTTTATAGAAACTTAATCTGAAAATTTAAACATTGCAAGGGCCAAGAAACAATCAGAGAAGATAGCCAAGTGCATAATCAAGGGCATTGTTTAGAGATACAGCATGAAAACAGGCCCTTCGGCCCACTGAGTCCATACTGACTATTGATCACACTAGAGATTGATACCGATTCCTTGGCGACTGGATTGAAATCATTGGTTTGGGAAGAATATTTAAAGGCAGATCATAAATGATGGCTTCATACTTAACAATATTTCACCAGAGGAGATTGCGTTGCATCCAGAACTGAATGGTTGTATAAACATCTGACAATAAGGTGGCAATAATAGAGAGAGATTAAGAAAGAGAGATTTCATCTAAATAGAACTTGCCCCATGTCTAGGGATACTATTGCCAAGAGAGCTGTTATCAGGCGACTGAACCACCCTACCACTGACTAGAGAACGGTCCTTACCTGCCACCTACCTCCATTGGAGATGCTTGGACTACCTTTAATCAGATTTCATTGGACTTTATCTTGCACTAAACATTATCCTGCATCTGTACACTGTGGGCGGCTTGACTGTAATTATATGTAGTTATTTCACTGCCTGGATAACACGCAACAACAAAAACTTTTCACGGTACAGATTGTGTACAGTTTTGGTCTCCTTATCTGAGGAAAGACATTCTAGCCTTAGAGGGAGTACAGTGAAGGTTCACCAGATTGATCCCTGGGATGGCAGGACTTTCATATGACGAAAGACTGGATAGACTAGGCTTGTACTCGCTGGAATTTAGAAGACTGAGGGGGGATCTTATTGAAACATATAAAATTCTTAAAGGGTTGGAGAGGTTAGTTGCGGGAAGATTGTTCCCGATGTTGGGGAAGTCCAGAACAAGGGGTCACAGCTTAAGGATAAGGGGGAAGACTTTTAGGACCGAGATGAGAAAACATTTCTTCACACAGAGAGTGGTGAGTCGGTGGAATTCTCTGCCACAGAAGGTAGTTGAGGCCAGTTCATTGGCTATATTTAAGAGGGAGTTAGATGTGGCCCTTGTGGCTAAAGGGATCAGGGGGTATGGAGAGAAGGCAGGTACAGGTTACTGAGCTGGATGATCAGCCATGATCATATTGAATGGCGGTGCAGGCTCGAAGGGCCGAATGGCCTACTCCTGCACCTATTTTCTATGTTTTTATGTTTCTATGGTACGTATAAAGGAACTGCTGATCCTGGTTTATACTGACGATAGACACTAAGTGGTCACGGAGGGGGAGCAGAGAGAAAGGGTCTCACAGAACTCCTGTAGAAGAAATGTGACCCATGTTTTTTCTCCAGGGCCGCTGCCCGACCCGCTGAGTTACTCCAGCACGTTCTGCCTGGGTTTTCACTGTACCTCGACACACGTGACACTAAACTAAACCTCAACCAGAAAGAAGAACTCTGCCAAACTCTTCAGAAGTGAGGCCAGTGCTCGACAACCTGCTATTCATAAAAAATAGACAACAGAAAAGCTGGAGTAACTCAGCGGGGCAGGCAGCACCTCTGGGGAGAAGGAGTGTGTGACGTTTTGGGTCGAGACCCTTCTTCAGACTCGGACTTTGGACTCCCCGCTGAGTTACTCCAGCGTTTTGCGTCTGTCTTCGGTGCAAAGCAGCATCTGCAATTCCTTCCGACACACGCCATTTGTCAAAGTGCTGTGTGAAACAGATAAGATTAAAACAAGGGAGTCCCGCTGATCCGAGCCAGCGCGTGAAGTCATTAGGAAAGTACTGAGTGGCCAGTTTCAACAAAGGGCACCAAGGAGGATAAAAGGGATAATGAATTATGAATTTGCAGTCACAAAGACTGTGGCCGGGCATTTAATTATTGAAGGTATTAGCTACGTCACGCAGTCTGTGAACAATGCCCGGTGTGAATCATGCAGATCAGGGAAGCCCTGTCAATAATGCCAGTTGTCAGTGATTTGTTTCTCAGTGCTACGGCTGCCTGGTAAATCGCCCAGATGCACAGCTCCAATCTCAGTGAGAATATATAATTTAGATTTAAAATAAGATGGACTCAGAAATGCTGGAGGAACTCAGCGGGTCAGGCAGCATCTCTGGAGAGAAGGAATGGGTGACGTTTTGGGTCGAGACACCTCTTCAGACTGAGATGCGGGGGAGGGGGCGGGGGCTATACAGAGATGAGGAAGTGCAAGGTGTGAGAAGGAGACATCAAAAGGGGTGAAGTTCAAGGAAAATGTAGAATAAAGATCATTAGTTGGCAAGGAGAAGGTAACAACAAAGGAAACAGAGATAAAATGTAACCAGTGTAGGAGAAATGCTGCAGATGCTGGTTTAAATCGACAGCAGACATAAAATGCTGGAGTAACTCATCGGGCCAGGCAGCATCTCGGGAGAGAAGGAATGGGTGACGTTTCGGTTCGAGACCCTTCTTCAGACTCTGTAATCGGGGACAGTCAGACTGGTCGGAGTACTGGGAAGGGGGAGAGAGAGGGAAAGTAAAGGTTACCTGAAGTTAGAGAAGTCAATATTCATACTGCTGGAGTGTGAGTTGCCCAAGAGAAATATGAGGGGATATTGGATCTCTGTATGTCTGTGCAGGAGGACTTGTGCACTATAAAGTTTGGAACTTGCAATATTATTAATGATAACAATTAGAACATCGAATACAGACAAGAACAGCACAGGAACAGGTCCAATCCGTGTACATTGTCCATGCCAAACATGATGCCAAACATGAACTAATCTCAGGTAGAACACAAAATGGTGGGGTAACTCAGCTGGTCAGGCAGCTTCTCTGGAGCGAAGGAATGGGTGACGATTCTTCAGAAGAAAGATCTCCACCCGAAACATCACCCATTTCTTCTCTCCAGACCTGACCCGCTGAGTTACCCCAGCATTTTGTGTCCACCTTTGATTTAAGCCAGCATCTGCAGTTCTTTCCTAACCTAATCTCGTCTGCCTGCAGATGATCCATGCCACCCCATTCCCTGTATATCCATGTGCCAGTCTAAAAGCCTCTTAAGCATCACCATCATATCTTCCTGCACCACCACCCCCCCCCCCCCCCCCCCCCCCCCCCCCGGTAGCATGATTCAGGCAACCACCAGAGTTGCAGCCTTACAGCGCCAGAGACCCGGGTTCGATCCTGACTACGGGTGCTGTCTGTGCGGATTTTTTTGATCGAGTAGGTCCATGTCCTGCTGACCCGTTGAGTTACTCCAACTGTACTCAGTGTCCTTTTGTCTAAACAGGCATCTGCAGTGCATTCCTTGTGTCCACCTCGTTTGTCCAGTGGGACCTGTGTGCCATAAATTTTTATCATGTTGAACATCATGATGTTGTCTACATCATCATATAGAAGGATGAGAGGAGATCTTATCGAAACGTATAAGATTATTAAGGGGTTGGACACGTTAGAGGCAGGAAACATGTTCCCAATGTTGGGGGGAGTCCAGAACAAGGGGCCACAGTTTAAGAATAAGAGGCAGGCCATTTAGAACTGAGATGAGGAAAAACTTTTTCAGTCAGAGAGCTGTGAATCTGTGGAATTGTCTGCCTCAGAAGGCAGTGGAGGCCAATTCTCTGAATGCATTCAAGAGAGAGCTGGATAGAGCTCTTAAGGATAGCGGAGTCAGGGGGTAATGGGGAGAAGGCAGGAACGGGGTACTGATTGAGAATGATCAGCCATGATCACATTGAATGGCTGTGCTGGCTCGAAGGGCCGAATGGCCTCCTCCTGCACCTATTGTCTATTGTCTATTGTCATGGATCGTGGAACGGTACAGGGCAGGAACAGGCCCTTCGGCCCACAATGTCTGTGCCGACCACGATGCCAGGCGGATGAAGCATTCTACTGCATTCTAATCGCAGCCAGCAGATGCCGCCGCCTTTCTCCAGTTATCAACACACATCCAGCTATTTAACCGGGGAAGCACATTAAGGATGAAGGGGGCTTCAGACTGGACTTGTTGATCTCCATTAACGCAGACAAGCGGAAATAAATGAGGGGGGAGCCGCTGGCGGGCGACGGAATCGCTGGGATCCTGGTGACAAAAAAAAGGGAGATTGATTGTAACTCGGTGGTAAACGGTGGAGACGCGGGGACTGAGATGCCAAGGGTTGCCTTGCTGTGTGGAGCGGGGACCTGTCCACCAGCCAGCCAGCAGCCCACCTTAACCCAGTAGGACCCCCACTCCCAACCCACAGCGGTACAAACAAACAAGGTTGGTGGCTCAAATGGTTCTTGTATCATCATCGTCGTCTCCGGCTGGTTGTCAGTAATCTGGCCGTGCGATTGTGTGTGGGGTTCGGACAGTGTGAGTGTGATACACCGTGGGCAGGGGCAGATGCGCATGGTGTTGTGTGTGTGTTGTGTGTGTGTTGTGTGTTGTGTGTGTGTGGTGTGGTGTGTGTGTGGTGTGTGGGGGGGGACCTAGTCTGTATCCACTGCGGTTCCAGCCCGCTTGGTTGTTTTATCATCTAACCATGGGTGTTGGCGGGGCTGTCATTGATGTTAGTACATGAGCCCGGTGTTGCCGCACGCCGCCTTGTATCAGAGACCAGGCGTGGACCCTGACTGTAAAAGATGGTGCACAGGGTGAAGGTGAACGCCACTCTCGTTCAATTGTCAGTCAGGAGCAGGGTGTGATCGAGGCCGGCACGGAGCAGCGGGCATCCATCCGCGGTAGGTAGGTAGGTACACCTTCTTTTAAAAAATATCTTGTGAAAAGCAAATTGCTCCAAATTGTCTTTGGATCTCAGCCCTCAAGCGGCCAAGGTCCCGCCAATAAAGGGGGGTGGGAGGTGGGGGGGGGGGGGGGTGATGTTTGTTTGTCATCATCAGGGCTTGAGGGAACCCACACATCTATATTCCAAGTGCAAAGGAAATCACCGGGGATTGAACGAAGCAACTCGTCTAAACGGAGCAGGGCGAATGTCGAATGTGATGTATATGTGGGAAAGAACTGCAGGTGCTGGTTGAAATTAGAAGGTAGACACAAAATGCTGGAGTAACTCAGCGGGTCAGGCAGCATCTCTGGAGAGAAGGAATGGGTGACGTTTCTGGTCGAGACCTTTCTTCAGACTTGTCTTCGACTTCGAATATATCCCCAAATATATCTAGTATAAGAAAATAACTGCAGATGCTGGTACAAATCGGAGGTATTTATTCACAAAATGCTGGAGTAACTCAGCATCTCAGGAGACCCCTTCTTCAGACTGATATATATATATATCCCAAATATATATACATATATCCCTAAGACATGCACTAAGCAAAAACTGATATATATATATATATATATATATATATATATATATATATATATATCCTCAAATGCAATCTTTCAAACTTTCCTTGTATAAATTCTTTATTTGTGCGGGTGAATAGCATGATGTAGCGGATGAACTTGAAGAAGGTGTATTATTTGAAGAGGCACACACACACACACACACACACGCACACACACACACACACACACACGTATTCTGCTGTCTTCGGCTACGATTTGGATTTAGTATTCAGTTTTTGCTTAGTGCATGTCATTCGGGCTTTCAAATTGTCCGTCTGCGATGCTCCATTTCAACGTTAATTGATCATTTAAAAATGAAAATACTTCCACAACATTTAAAAAGAAACCCCACACACAACAAACACAGCCGTTCTGATGTTAAACAGCGACTGAGACTCGCAGGAGGTGGAATCTATTCTGGCCGCTTTTCTCAGCTGTTGCCAATGGGGTAGATTTATTTCAGCTCAGCGGGAGATCTCAATAGTCAATAGTCACGACGAGCGAGGATGGGACACTTTGCAAGGTAAATAGCGTGGATTCTTTTTAAAAAACGCTCAGTTTGATCTTTTGTTTCTGTTCTTTGGCCCAGACTTTGGTCGTTTTGCATTTCTGGAATTCTCTGCCACAGAAGGCAGTGGAGGCCAATTCTCTGGATGTATCCAAGACAGAGTTAGATAGGGCTAACGGAATCAAGGGATGTGGGGAGAAGGCAGTAACGGGGTACTGATTTTGGATGATCAGCCATTGATCATATTGAATGGCGGTGCTGGCTCGAAGGGCCGAATGGTCTACTCCTGCACCTATTTTTTTCCAATGTTTTTATGTTTCTTACAGGGTTGCACTGATTGCAATCTCAGAGAGGGGGGGAGAAGAGGAGAGGGAGGCAAATGTCCAGTCTGATGCACAATTGAAAAGGGAGGTCACATCTCGTTAACCTTCTACCTGAACGAGGCCGAGTGGGGTGTGAAGGCAGCGATGGTTGTCTAGATGGGTGGAAATATGAAACGGCAGGGTTAGTGATGAGGGGGGTTGTGGGGGAACTGTTTCAGCGTGAAAGCTCGTTGATTGTATTTGGAAAGTTGGTGAGGTGGGGGGGGGAGGGGGGGGAGGGGGGGGAGGGGGGGAGAGGTGGGGGGGGAGAGGTATGGGGGGGGGGAGGGGGGGAGAGGTGGGGGAGAGGTGGAGGGAGGGGGCAGATGGCAACTTCACGTTAGTCACTAACGGAGGAGGCTGTGACAATAACGCGGCTGTCCCACAGAGCCGGCCATCCTTCTTCATTTCTTGAGAAAATAAATTGGGGATTTATCTACGAGGTGTGCAAATATTGGCGTTGAGTCTTTCCGTTGCTGGGAGTCTGAAGGGAACTTTGAGAAAGGAAAGGAACTGCAGATGCGGGTTTCAACCGAAGATTAGACACAAAACAAAAAAAGCTGGAGTGATCAACCAGAACTGGAACCAGAATCAGAGTAACTCAGCGGGACAGGCAGCATCTGTGGAGAGAAGCTCCTGAAACCTCAGCCATTCCGTTCTCTCCAGAGATGCTGCCTGTCCAGCTTTTTGAGGTCTGTCTTCTGAAGGGAACTTCGGTCGGAGTTTACAGCTTTGACGGGGGTTCTCAACGCACGGTTTCACATCAGGCCGTGGGAAGGAAGACATTTGATTACAATTGTGAAATTAAAAGTGCTGCCTTGGTCCCGTGGAGGGCGGAGAGCGGTCACGATAAGGCAGCATCTTACATTGCAGTGTGCAGTGTAATCCAGTGGTTATCCATCCACTGCGAGGTGAACCAACACAGCAAGTGCGTGCTTTGTGAATGGAGATACATTACAACCCAGGTGGTCGGGCCGGCAACATTTCCACCTTGATTTTAGTCGTCGAGAACACAAGATATTCCTTGTCCGTAAAACACAATGGTTCATTACTGTCACCTGCACGGAGGAACAGTGAAATGCCTTGTAGACAATAGACAACAGACAATAGACAATAGGTGCAGGAGTAGACCATTCGGCCCTTCGAGCCAGCACCACCATTCAATGTGATCATGGCTGATCATTCTCAATCAGTACCCCGTTCCTGCCTTCTCCCCATACCCCCTGACTCCGCTATCCTTAAGAGCTCTATCTAGCTCTCTCTTCAATGCATTCAGAGAATTGGCCTCCACTGCCTTCTGAGGCAGAGAATTCCACAGATTCACAACTCTCTGACTGAAAACGTTTTTCCTCATCTCAGTTCTAAATGGCCTACCCCTTATTCTTAAACTGTGGCCCCTGGTTCTGGACTCCCCCAACATTGGGAACATGTTTCCTGCCTCTAACGTGTCCAACCCCTTAATAATCTTATACGTTTCGATAAGATCTCCTCTCATCCTTCTAAATTCCAGTGTATACAAGCCTAATGTTGTCAATAGTCAATCCAATCCGATCAGATAATGCTGTGCAGAAATGCAATCAGGCCGTGCTCAAGAACGGTCGGGAGAACGAATGGGAGGATACAGAGTGCAGAATAAATTGCACATAACTTGCACACAAACGCAATCAAGCTAAACCCAAGCAGGTAGACACAGAAAGCTGGAGTAACTCAGCGGGACAGGCTGCATCTCTGGAGAGAAGGAATGAATGGGCGACATTTCGGGTGGAGTCCCTTCTTCTGAAGAATCGTCACCCATTCCTTCTCTCCGGAGATGCAGCCTGACCCGCTGAGTTACTCCAGCTTTCTGTGTCTATCTTAGATTCAACTCAGCATCTGCGGTTCAGTCCTAAACTCAAGTGCGACAGCGAGAGCGAGCGGGAAGATAGAGTGCAGAATTACAGCAAATCCCATCAAGCCAAATTCAGTGCAATAGGTAAAACGAGGGAAATACAGAACTGTGCATAAATGCAACCAAGCTAAACTCAAGTGCAATAGGTGGAACGACGGGGAAGATAGAGAATGCAGAAACACACATAAATGCAATCAAGCCGGTTTCAGTGCAATGAGTAGAATGAAGAGATTGATACAGAATTAATCAAAAATACAGTCATGCCGAGCTCAAGTACAAGAGGCCCAAAATGCTGGAGTAACTCAGCGGGACAGGCAGCATCTCTGGAGAGAAGGAATGGGCGACGTTTCGGGTCGAGACCTTCTTCAGACTGAGAGTCAGGGGAGAGGGAAACGAGAGATGTGGACGGTGATGGAGAGAGAGAGAGAGATGTAGAACAAATGAATGGGCGAATGATATGCAGAAAGGTAACGACCACTCCAGTGCAATAGGTAGTATTGCCTATTGCAGAATAGTTGATTGCACACCACAAATTATTCTGGTTGAAGAGGTGGGGGGAGGGTGGGGGGTGGGTGGGTGGGTGGGGAGGGGGGGGGGAGGGGTGGGGGTTGGGTGGGGGGGGAGGGGGGGAGGAGGGGGGGGAGGTGGGGGGTGGGGGGGGGAGGTGGGGGGTGGGGGGGTGGGAGGGGGTGGGGTGGTGGGTGGGGGTGGGGGGTGGGGGGGGCGGGATGGGGGTATGGGTGGGGGGGTGGATGGGGGGGTGGGTGGGGGTGGGGTGGTGGAGCAAGGCTTCAACCTGCGTGGTGTGCTGTGGGATTGAGGATGGTGTTGATTGAGAGTGGTGTGTTTGTCCGAAGTGTAATGTGACAGGCGAGTGGTGACAATCTCTGCCCTCCACTGTCTATCAGTCCAGTGCGCCGCTGGGTTGTGTGGCCGGCGCTTGGTTGCCGCACAACTCCAGCGTCTGGTTCCTCGCCGGGTCCCTCCCTGTGAGATCCATCCCCTGAGTAGATTAATGACCTGGTACCGATCACTCTCACTGCGCCGGAGATAGATGGACTTGCTCCTTTTTCAGGGTCAATTGAACCCAAGGAGCAATTTGGACCTCGCCACCCAAGTATCTTCTTGTTTATCTTTTGTCTCCCCCCCCCCCCCCCCCCCCCCCCTACAGCCTCGAGGATGGGTGTGAGGGCCGCCAGGTGAAGAAGGTCTTGCTCTGAGCCCCAGCCCCAGCCCCGCTCGGCCCGTCCATGTAACGCCAAATCCGACCTCGGAGAAGAAAACTGGAAAGATGCCTACGGGGATGAACAGGGGAGGTTCTCGCTCCACCAGCTCCCTGCCCCCGGACCCCGTGGAGATCATCAGGAGCAAGGCGTGCTCCAGGAGGGTGAAGCTCAACGTTGGAGGGCTAGCACACGAGGTCCTCTGGAGGACATTGGACCGGTTGCCCCGCACACGGCTGGGGAAGCTCCGAGATTGCAACACCCACGAGTCCCTGATGGAGAGCTGCGACGACTACAACCTGGAGGAGAACGAGTACTTTTTTGACCGCCACCCCGGAGCTTTTACGTCCATTTTGAACTTCTACCGCACGGGCAAGTTGCACATGATGGAAGAGATGTGCGCCCTGAGCTTCAGCCAGGAGCTCGACTACTGGGGCATCGACGAGATCTACCTGGAGTCCTGCTGCCAGGCCAGGTACCACCAGAAGAAGGAGCAAATGAACGAGGAGCTCAAGCGAGAAGCTGAGACCATGAAGGACAGAGAGGGGGAAGAGTTTGATAACACTTTCTGTGCAGTAAAAAGGAAGAAACTCTGGGACCTATTAGAAAAGCCAAGCTCCTCGGTGGCTGCCAAGGTAATGCCAATATATAATTATATATATCAATCATAGTACACGGTATTAATACAATTCAATCCTCTAAAGCATTGGATGTGCATGGAGCTGCATGATAGGAGGGGTGTTGGGCGTGGGGGGACAGAGGGGTGGGGGGGGGGGGGGGGGAGAGAGGATAAAAAGGACTAGACAAGCTAGATGCAGGAAAAACGTTCCCAATGTTGGGGGAATCCGGAACCAGGGCCCACACAGTCTAAGAATAAAAAGGGGAGGCCATTTAAAACTGAGGTGGGAAGAAACCTTTTCACCCAGAGAGTTGTGAATTTGTGGAATTCTCTGCCACAGAGGGCAGTGGAGGTCAATTCACTGGATGAATTTAAAAGAGAGTTGGATAGAGCTCTAGGGGCTAGCGGAATCAAGGGGTATGGGGAGAAGGCAGGCACGGGTTACTGATTGTGGATGATCAGCCACGATCACAATGAATGGCGGTGCTGGCTCGAAGGGCCAAATGGCCTCCTCCTGCACCTATTTTCTATGTTTCTATGTTTTTATAACATTAAGATTAATGTCACATGTCTCTGGTTACATGGGAAGTTATTCCAGTGTAATCTTTTCAATAGTAAAAATAGTGTTGGGCATTGGGATGCTGTTCCTTGACACGTTAGTCAGGGGGATCGTTTGACATCGCATGTTTAAAATTACGCGGCCCCATTTCAAACTGATGACCTTCCTTGATAGCAAAATGGTGTGAGACTTCTAGACCACTCTCGCTCGGTTGGACAATGATGAAACATATGGACTCCCCACCTTAACTGTCCCAGAAGCATGACCACTCACGAACGAATGTTTACGCAGCTGAATGTACAGCACGGTGTAATATTTGAAAGTTAATTTTGCAATCTAAGTGATCCGTTAAATTATTTTGTGTGGGCAACCCAATCATGCATGAAATGACTTTGTATGAATGTTTTGTTGCACGAATAGCTGCTCGTTTCAATGAGGTGGTTTTCACTGTCTGGGATGAAGCATCCTTATTTGAACTGTTCCAAAGGATAACACAGACGTCTGTCTGCAAAGCATCCTCGCATCATTGCTTGCAGCGTTATGCAGAGAAGTGTCTTGTTTTTGGGGAAGAAAACAGAAGTATCTGTTTCCATGTGGCGAGGTATACCCTTGACCTTGGCAATGAATGTCCAAGAAATGTTTCAGTGAGACTCTTACAGGGGCTGCTGCCTCACAACGCCGGACACCCAGGATCAATCCTGATCTCGGGTGCTGTTTGTGTGCGGAGTCTGAAGGACCGCGTGGGTTTGCTCCGGTTTTCCTCCCACATCCCAAAGACGTGAGGGATTGTAGGTTAATTGGCCTCTGTAAATAATGAGGTGACTTAGAACTAGTATGAACTGGTGGTCAGACGTCAGCATGGACTCAATGGGCCGAAGGGCCTCTTTCCATGCTGTCTGTCAATGTGAAAACAATGGAAAAACTGACTGGTTTACAGTAACAATTGAATGGATAAGGTAAATTACAGCAAATGGGTGGTTTAGAGTGAATGTTAACCATATGGAACTTTAATGTTAATCCTTTGCATTCTGTTATGAAGGGCATGGTTACCTAGGATGTCATGAGGGGGTAGGTGTATGCGGCCAAAATCTCCAGCAGCTTTGCTTCTAAGTGACAAGCCTTGCCAACTATTCGCTGGAGTTTAGAAGTTTGAGGGGGGACCTCATTGAAACTTACAGAATAATGAAAGGCACAGATAGAGTGGATGTGGAGAGGATGTTTCCACTGGTGGGAGAGTCCAGGACCAGAGGTCACAGCCTCAGAATTAAAGGCCGCTCTTTTAGAAAGGAGGCAAGGAGGAACCTCTTTAGTCAGAGGGTAGTTAATCTGTGGAACTCATTGCCACAGAGGGCTGTGGAGGCCAAGACAGTGGATATTTTTAAGGCAGAGATTGACACATTCTTGATTAGAACGGGTGCCAAGGGTTATGGGGAGAAGGCAGGAAAATGGGATGAGGAGGCAGAGATCAGCCATGATTGAATGGCGGAGTGGACTCGATAGACCGAAAGGCCTAATTCTACTCTTAGATCTTGTGAACTTGTTTCTATAATATTCTAATGAGTACACGCTGAACTCCCTAAGCGAGCTGAGAGAATTCACATCAACCTGGAAATGCTTTTGATCTGTAGACTTGGTGTTGCCCTGCTCACACCTCCTGTGTTTAATAAATAGATTATCAGCATAGAGATGGTAAATCGACATTCATTGTTCTTGAGACAAAATCCAGCAAATCCGTAGATCCGTAAATCCATCCTTTGGGAATATCTGCATCACATGCATTGCTGAACTCCAAGAAGCCAGGTCTCAACAACCCCTCCAAACCAATTACTTAGGATATAGAACAGTACAGCAGAATAACAGGCCCTTCGGAATACAATGCTGGTGCCAAGACCATCTCTTGGCTGCCTGCACATAATCCATATCCTTCCATTCCATGCATATCCATATATGCCTGTCCGAAAGTTTCTTAAATGCCAATTGGTATGGGGAGAAGGCAGGAATGGGGTATTTACTGATTGTGAATGATCAGCCATGATCACATTGAATGGCCTCCATGTTCCTTGATGGGTCATAAGGTCGTACGTGATAGGCGTAGAATTGGGCCATTCGGCCCATCAGGTCCACTCCGCCGTTCAATCATGGCCGATCTATCTCTCCCTCCTAACCCCATTCTCCTGCCTTCTCCCCGTAATCTTTGACACCCGTTACTAATCAAGAATCTATCTATCTCGGCCTTGAAAATATCCCTTGACTTGGCCTCCACAGCATTCTGTGGCAAAGAATTCCACAGATTCACCAAAAAAAGGAAAAAAGGTTCTGACTGTCTATCCTGTAAATGCCTCTCATAATTCTATATACTTCTATCAGGTCTCCCCGCAACCTCCGATATTAATTATTGAAGGGCAATAAATATTGGCCTTGCTGTGATGTCCAATTCTCAAGAATGAATGAAACTGAATAAATTATTTATATTAACCCATAAATCTATCCAGTGATCAAATAAATATATTTACATGCATTAATCCATCACAAGCACTAAGTAGATCTCTGAACGAGGTGTTGGTCAAACTATCTAATGACTGAAATGGCTGGAGTGTGTTGCCATTAGTAAATTATGGATCGAGTTGGAACATAATATGCTTGTGTGCAGGTAGAGTCAAACATCTTTTCAAATAAATCAATCAACGTTCACTTTTTATCATCGGTAATTTAAAATGATTATTGATTAAACGAGTGGGAACAGTAATTAATAAATTATGGTATTTTCTCTCTTATGTAATTGGTGGCTACTCATAACAATAGATTGCCCCAGTGCATACAATGACTGGAAAGGCTAGGTTTGAAGAAACTATACTCCTTAGCTTGGACTGATTCATAGCACCGGAGCCCAAGGTTCGATCCTGACCTCGGGTGCTGTATGTGTCGAGTTGCATGTTCTCCCTGTGACAAAGTGGGTTTCCTCCAGGTGTTCTGGTTTCCTCCCACGTTCCCTAAGACACTCGAGTTTGTAGTTTAATTGGCCCTCTGTAAATTGCCCCTGGTGTGTAGGGAGTGGATGAGAAAGTGGGTTAACAGAAAACAAAGTGTCTACGGGTGATCGATGGTCAGTGTGGACTCGATGGGCCGAAGGGCCTGTTCCCATCTTGTATCTTTTCATCAATCAATTCATTCAGCAGTGAATGTGTGGCAAGGAACTGCAGATGCCGGTATACACCGAAGATAGACACAAAATGTTGGGGTAACTCAGTGGGACGGAATAGAAGGAATGGGTGACGTTTCGGGTCGAGACCCTTCTTCAGACTCACTCAATAGGCAATGATCAAGGACGTCGATTGTTGTGAAAGAGACTAAATTAAGTTTGCTTTTATGGAGTACCTTTCAAATGCTTGAAGATACATTTACTTTGTTTCGGGGTTCTCTGATTAATCGTGTGAACAATTTTACAAATATATTAGCATGCAAATAGCATTAACATTTTAGTTAGTACCTTAATCCTTTTAAACCTATCAGCAAGTTTGTTGGTGGTTTGCCCGTGGACATGGAGGTTTTTCTTTCTGTATGTCTATCTGCGTTTCTTTTGTTTATACATATACATTACATCTTTATAGATTTACTTTCAATACTTTAAGGTGTCATATTTAGCTCATGGTTTACCTGAGATTGTAAAAGTCCTCTTAATAAGATGGAACAGTATTGGAAGCAGCATTGGAGAAATATGTTTGCGTTAGAACTGAAATGTTTAGTGTGAACATAGGTATAACATGGTAAAAGGCATCAATGTTTACGTACTTTCAATGAAAATTGCACAAAAGGCCAACCATAAGATGGGCTTGCTTTTTTAAACTCAGTGATTTCGCATTGGGTAGATGAGCCTGAATATATTTCTGACTTATTACACACGTACCAAAGGTCACGTTTGCTAAAAACAAATGTCGATCTCTGATTTATCCTTTATGTAAATTGATGAGAATTCTCTGCAGTTTCGCAGCCAAGTGCACAATACTCCATGGAGATGCCCTCGTTTAGATCAGTCCCGCTGTTTAAAATATTGCTGTGCTTGTCTTAGTTTAGTTTAGTTTAGAGATACATTGCCAAAACAGGCCCTTCGGCCCACCAGGTCCTCGCCGACCAGCGATCCCCGCACAGTAGTACTATCCTACACACACTAGGAACAACTTACATTTATACCAAGCCAATTAATCTACAAACCTGTACGTCTTTGGAGTGTGGGAGGAAACCGAAAATCTCGGAGAAAACCCACGCAGTTCACGGGGAGAACGTACAAACTCCGTACAGACGGCACCCGTAGTCAGGATCAAACGCAGGTCTCTGGCGCTTTAAGGCAGCAACTCTACCGCTGCGCCACCGTGCCGCACTGCTATTTTTTCGAAGTAATAATAATCACAAACATCTTGCCTTCATTGGGAAGGGAACCGAGTAGAAACATTGGAATGTTTGCAGCTGTACAAATCGCCAGTGAGATCACATTTGAGTACTGTGTGTGGTTCTGGCTAGCCCAGCTTTAGGAGGGATGTCTTTAAGTTGGAAATGGTGCAAGGGAAATTCACCAAGATGTTACCTGTTGGTCTGAGATATACGGAGAGGTTGGATAGACTTGGAGATTTTTCTTTGGAGTGTAGGAACCTGAGGGGTGGCCTTATTGAGGTGTACAAGGTCATGAGGGACATGAATAAGGTGAACACTCAAAGTCTTTCCCCCAGAGGGCACAGGCCTATGGTGAAACGAGAGAGAGATTGTATTTGGATGGTAGACCGTGTCTAGAATGAGCTGCCAGAGAAACCTATGGAAGTGAATACAATGACGAATTTGAAAATACATCTGGACAGATATACAGATAGGAAGGGTTTAGAGAGCAATGGACCAAATGCAAAGAGGTGGGATGACCCCCAAGATGCCGACTTGGTCAGCATGGACAACATGGGCTGAAGGGCATGGAAGGGCCGAATGGCCTACTCCTGCACCTATTGCCTATTGACTCTGAAATAAATTACTAAACTACAATTAAAACATCGATATAAATGGTTGTGAATTATTAAGTAACTGGGGTTAGGAGGGAGAGTTAGATCAGCAATGGTTGAATGGCAGAGTAGACTTGATGGGCCGAATGGCCTAATTCCACTCCTATCGCTTATGAACTGCAAACCAATTGATTATTTCACATTAATTTTAAACCTCCGTTGAAAAGTTGGTCTGATGTTTCAGCGCCGTCTTAAAAGTGTGAATCCTAAACGTTCCCACGTACCTCCAGCAACAGGCACCTAAAACCTGAAATATTTTAGTCTCCTGGTCAGTACTGAGATCATCTCTCACTGGGATTAAATGTTCAGAAAGTTGTTGCAAAATGATTAGGATAGTAAAGAGAAACTAGTGTTGCAAAGGAAAATTTGGATTGATAGATAATAGACAATAGACAATAGGTGCAGGAGGAGGCCATTCGGCCCTTCGAGCCAGCACCGCCATTCAGTGTGATCATGGCTGATCATTCTCAATCAGTACCCCGTTCCTGCCTTCTCCCCATACCCCCTGACTCCGCTATCCTTAAGAGCTCTATCTAGCTCTCTCTTGAATGCATTCAGAGAATTGGCCTCCACTGCCTTCTGAGGCAGAGAATTCCACAGATTCACAACTCTCTGACTGAAAAGGTTTTTCCTCATCTCAGTTCTAAATGGCCTACCCCTTATTCTTAAACTGTGGCCACTTGTTCTGGACTCCCCCAACATTGGGGACATGTTTCCTGCCTCTAACGTGTCCAACCCCTTAATAATCTTATTACGTTTCGATAAGATCTCCTCTCATCCTTCTAAATTCCAGTGTATACAAGCCTAGTCGCTCCAGTCTTTCAACATACGACAGTCCCGCCATTCCGGGAATTAACCTGGTAAACCTACGCTGCACAACATCCTCATGTAACAGAGGGTCTGAAGAAGGGTCCCGACCCGAAACGTCACCCATTCTTTCTCTGCAGAGATGCTGCCTGTCCCGCTGAGTTACTCCAGCTTTTTGTGTCTATCTTCGGTTTAAACCAGCATCTGCAGTCCCTCGTTGCACAGACGTTACAGTTAGTCGTGTAGTCCAATCTCCACTCTCTATTCATACTCCGCAGCGCTGAATATTGTTTCTAAGTAGTAGCTTGGTCCTTACAGCAAGGGGGAAGAAATTAGAAATACAATATTTTCTTTCTCATTCTCAGGGGTAGCCACGTAATTTGTCAGGCCCCGTGTCACGTTAATGTTTCCTGAAAACTATAACTGATCATCCTGAACATAATTGGATAATAAATTACTTTTGTACACTGACGGGCCTCTCAAAAGTTCAAAACAATTTTGATCAAAGTCTTGCATTTATATGAATTGAATAGCCCCGTTTGTATGATGGATGGCAGGGGGCAGAGTATTGTAATGCACTAAGAAAGGCACAAAATGCTGGAGTAACTCAGCGGGCCAGGCAGCAGCATCTCTGGAGAGAAGGAATGGGTGACGTTTCGGGTCGAGACCCTTCCTCAGACTGATTGTAATGCACTTATGTTCACCATTCCATTTGACCATTCCATTTAAACTTGCTGTATATTCCCAAAACTGCAACTGACCGGCAGTCCGTGTGTTTAGCTGACTTACTTAAATCTGTTACAACTGCTTATGTGGTTACAGGAAGCATGTTTTGTTTTCTTACAGGGAGAATTCGCTTTGATGAGCATTGCTTTGAGTTCTTTTCAATATGTACCTAGCTGTGTAATAAGACTTCCAATAACAGCGGCAAAGTTGCTGCCTTGCAGCGCGGGAAACCCAGGTTCGATCCTGACTACAGGTGCTTGTCCGTACTGAGTTTGTACGTTCTCCCTGTGACCGCATGGGTTTTCTCCGGGTGCTTCGGTTTCCTCCCACATTCCAAAGACATGCAGGTTTGTAGGTTAATTGGCCTCTGTCCCGAGTGTGTGGCATAGACCAAGTGTAGGGGGCAATCACTGGTTGGCGTGGACACATTGGACCGACATCATTTTATGCTGAAGAAGGGTCTCGACCCGAAACGTCACCCATTCCTTCTCTCCAGAGATGCTGCCTGGCCCGCTGAGTTACTCCAGATTTCTGTGTCTATCATCATTTTATTAGAAATAGTAATGATGTTAAATGCACGCTACCCACAGTACCTGACAGTTCGGCAACTTCCCCAATGAATTAGCCGGGGCATCGAATATAAAAGTAGGGGGGTAATGATGGAATTGTACAGAACATTGGTGAGGCCACAGCTGGAGTATTGTGTACAGTTCTGGTCACCACATTATAGAAAGGATGTGATAGCTTTGGAGAGGGTGCAGAGGAGATTCACCAGGATGCTGCCAGGGATGAAGGTCCTCGGCTATGAGGAGAGACTGAGCAGACTGGGGTTGTTTTCCCTGGAGCAGAGAAGGCTGAGAGGGGACATGATCGAGGTGTACAAGATCATGAGGGGCATAGATAAGGTAGATGGCGGGGAACTTCTTCCACTGGTGGAAGGTTCAACAACGAGGGGACATAGATACAGGGTAAGGGGAGGGAGGTTTCGGGGGGATGTGAGAAAGAACTTTTTCACCCAGAGGGTGGTTGGAGTCTGGAACTCACTGCCTGGGGTGGTGGTGGAGGCGGGAACACTCACAACGTTTAAGAGGCATTTGGATGGGCACTTGAAATGCTACAACATTCAGGGCTACGGTCCAAATGCGGGAAAATGGGATTAAAATTAGACTGTGTTTGGTAACGGGCGGTGCGGACACGATGGGTCGAAGGGCCTCTTTCTGTGCTGTAGGACTCTATGACTCTATGAATTCTTCTTTAGATCTTAGACTTTATTGATTTGCTTCAATTTTTTTTAATACAATGGAGGAGGGAAAAAAAAGCAATAAGGTGTTTTATTTCTGAAGCAACAATTCATGTGGTGAAATTACTCCCTGGAAACATGCTGATCTCTAATATCTCATCCAAATAGTCATTCTCAATAGATGATCTTAAACAGGAAACTGACCCTGGGGATCTGAATGAATGCTTTTCACAGCCATGTATTTCCCAGTGATGGTGTTAAATTGCCTGTCGATGACAATCCCAATTGTTTACCCGACTCTTATCCATTTAAAAAAATTCTATTTGTGCCTTTTTATAACCTTGGTGACTGATTTGGTTTACCCAGAAGAGATTGGGAATCAAAAAGTAGATCTATCCAGCCTCCCTGGATGAGAAGAATGCTTCCATCAACTCCTTGTCCATCCAGCTATTAAATCAAGTGACTTTTGAAAAAAAATACTGCATTTCCTAATTATGGCTCACTTAGTTGTGTAGCAATACCAAGAAACATTTATCAAGTTGACATTGGCCTTATTCATTTGTGTGCCTTTCTATCTGTGATGCTTGGCTCTTGGCTATTATTATCATTGCTTTTAGAGTTGGAGAGAAAAGTTTCTCCTTTCCAACCCTTATTCCAAGAATAGCCTCTTATTATTTATGTTGTTACTTGCTTCTAGAGGGAAAATACTTGAAGATGGAATATAATGTTAAACAGTATACATGTGCGTGTGTGCATACAGATGTATATCCAACTTCAAGCATCTTTTCTCTCTCTCGTTTTAGTTACATGCACACGTTAGATTTCTCTCTCTCTCTCAAGATGCACATGTATAAACACACACACACACACACACACACACACACACACACACACACACACACACACACACACACACACACATAAATATACATCTATATTATATTTACACATACAGACACATATACACCGATCAGCCAAAACATTATGACCACTGACAGGTGAAGTGAATAACATTAATTATCTTGTTACAACGGCACCTGTCAAGGGGTGGGATATATTAGGCAGCAAGTGAACAGTCAGTTCTTGAAGTTGACGTGTTGGATGCAGGAGAAATGGGCAGGAGTCAAGATCTGAGCGAATTTGACAAGGGCCAAATTGTTATGGCCAGACGACTGGATCAGAGCATCTCTGAAACAGCAAGGCTTGTGGGGTGCTCCCGGTCAGCAGTGGTGAGTACCTACCGACAGTGGTCTGAGGAGGGACAAACCACAAACCGGCGACAGGCAGGGTGTTGGGCGCCCAAGGCTCATCGATGCGCGAGGGCAACGAAGGCTATCCTGTCTGGTCTGAACCGACAGAAGGTCTACTGTGGCACAAGTCACAGAAAATGTTAATGGTGGTCGCTGGAGGAATGTGTCACAATACACAGTGCATCGCACCCTGCTGTGTATGGGGCTGCACTCGGAGGACCAACAGCATATTAGGCAGGTGGTCATAATGTTTTGGCTCATCAGGACATAATGTTTTGGTTGAACGGTTTATATACACACACACATGTTTTTATATACATATATACACACACACATAAATATACATTGGTGTGCATATATGTATATGTGCGTTAACAATATCATACAGAGGGTAGATATTTCCAGGGTGAAGATGTCAAAGACTAGAGGGCATAGCATTAAGGTAAGAGGGGCAAAGTTCAGAAATATGGGCAGGGCAAATGTTTTACACAGAGAGCGGTGGGCGTCTGGAACGTGATGCCAGGGCTGGTGGTGGAGGCAGATACGATAGTGGTATTTAAGAGACTCTTGGCCTGGACTTTTAGGCATGGTCATTGAGGGATGAGAGGCCTGTTCCTGTGCTGTACTTTTATATGTTCTTATGGGTCAGTTGAACATAAGTCTCTTTTAAGACGAATAAAGTTGTGGCAAACGGCATTGTACGATTTATGTTCAATTTGAGTTTGCATTCTTTTTCCTGCCCACTACAGAATAACGCTCTGTTTGTAGTTTAAGAAAATAACTGCAGATGCTGGTACAAATCGAAGGTATTTATTCACAAAATTCTAGAGTAACTCAGCAGGTCAGGCAGCATCTCAGGAGAGAAGGAATGGGTGACGTTTCGGGTCGAGACCCTTCTTCAGTCTGAATTCAGCAGGTCAGGTAGCATCTCAGGAGAGAAGGAATGGGTGACGTTTCGGGTCGAGTCCCTTCTTCAGTCTGAAGAAGGGTCTCGACCCAAAACGTCACCCGTTCCTTCTCTCCTGAGATGCTGCCTGACCTGCTGAGTTACTCCAGAATTTCGTGAATAAATACCTTCGCTCTGTTTGCAGTTAACGGGTCATGTTTGTGACTGAAGGTATTTAGCTAAATACAAGCCCATATAGTCTAAGTATAATTAATTGGAAGAAGTATTATATGGACAAGCTGCCCAAACTCATCTGCCCTTAATAAACCCAAACAATAAAAGACTACACCTATCTTACACCAGCTCTACAGCTGCCAACCTGCACTCAGATTATGCTGTTCATTGGCGTGTCTTCTAATGGCGTTCACACCGTATGGCCATTAAGCTGTGAAGCAAATTAGAGTTGTGTATATCGTTATATCGCTTGGCATGCAAACAATTCCATCTGCCACCAACAAAAGCTATATTTTATGGATTGAAACTAGTCTCAAAGTTTTAGAAACGTGAGGTAAATATTTTGTTGATCTACATTAAGATTAGCTGCTCCCTAATTCCCAGCTGTGATATTCCTGTCCATGGTATTCTCAGTTTCTCTACCAGGGTAAGAAGCAAAGGTGGCCAATTTAATCAACTATACAAAGGGCTGGAGGAACTTAGCATGCCAGCTACCACCATCTGTGGAGGGAATTTCAGGTTGGGACCCTTCTTCAGACTGATCCAGTTGAGGGAACCTTGGTTAACAAAAGTTCTCTACGAATTTCCATTACCTGACATGCACTTCTTTCATATCCCCGGTCAAACCTTCAATACCTTTGGTAAGCAAAGGGCATTGAAGGTTTGACCATGGATACAGAGATATGTGTACCTGGAGAAAAGGAATAGGTGATGTTTCAGGTCAGAACCCTTGTTCAGACTGGGTTCCGACCCAAAACATCACCTAGGTCGACACAAAATGCTGGAGTAACTCAACGGGTCAGGCGGCATCTCGGGCAAGAAGGAATGGGTGACGTTTCGAGTCGAGACCCTTCTTCAGACCCTTTTTCAAAAACATCACCTATTCCTTTTCTCCAGAGATGCTACCTGGCCCATTGTGTTACTCCATCATTTTGTGTCAATCTTTGGTATAAATCAGCATCTGCAGTTCCTTCTTACACAAAGAAAGTGTACATCAGGTATAGGAAATGGATACAGTACAGAAATTGAACCAGTGTTTTGAGATCTTTAGGGATAGTGTCATAGAGTCCTAGAGTGATACAGCTTGGAAACAGGCCCTCCGGACCAACTTGCCGACACCGGCCTACCTATTCCAGCTACGCTAGTCCCACCTGCCTACGTTTGGCCCATATCTTTCCAAACCTGTCCTATGGATATAGGAGAGAATGTACGAAATAAATTAGAACAGCAAAAAGGGGCCATGGGATGACATTGGCAAGTAAAATTAAGGAGTATCCTAAAACCTGTGATAAGTAGGTTAGAAGCCATAGGGTAGCTAAAGAAAAAATAGGTCCCTCAGGAACCAAATAGGTCATCTATGCATGGGCATAAATGAGATCATAAAATAATCATTCTCTTTGGTATTTACGAAGGTAAAGGATGTTGAGACAATACAATAATAATATTTTTTTAATAATAATAATACATTTTATTTGTCATGTGTAGGTTGGCACAGGGTCAATGGTACAATGAAATGTATTTGACAAGACAACGGGTCACCTCAGCAGTAATATTCCAAGGATAAATAAGATAAAAAATGACATTAGTAAGGTAAAAAGACAATATTAAAAATAGGTAAAAAGACAATATTAAAAATAATCAACATATATGATTTGAAACGTGTTTATGAGTTCAGAAGCCTGATGGTACATATGTTTACAATCGAGCCATCTACACTGTATAGATACGTGATAAGGGAATAACATTTACTGCAAGGTAAAGCCAGTAAAGTCCGATCAAAGATAGTCCAAGAGTCTCCAATGGGTTAGATAGTAGTTCAGCACTGCTCTCTGGTTGTGGTAGGATGGTTCAGTTGCCTGATAACAGCTGGGAAGAAACTGTCCCTGAATCTGGAGGTGTGCGTTTTCACACTTCTATACCTCTTGCCTGATGGGAGAGGGGAGAAGAGGGAATGGCCAGGGTGAGACTGGTCCTTGATTATGCTGCTGGCCTTGCTGAGGCAGCGTGAGATATAAATGGAGTCAATGGAAGGGAGGTTGGTTTCTGTGATGGTCTGGGCTGCGTCCACGATTCACTACAATTACTTGCGGTCTTGGATGGAGCTGTTCCCAAACCAAGCTGTGACGCATCCTGATAAAGTTATTTCCACAGTGCATCTGTAGAAGTTGGTGAGAGTTGTAGGGGACATGCCAAACTTTCTAAGTCTTCTAAGGAAGTAGAGGTGTTGGTGAGCTTTCATGGTCATTGCTTCAATATGGGCGGTCCAGGAGAAGTTGTTGGTGATATTGACTCCTAGGAATTTGAAGTTTTCAACCATCTCCACTTTGGCGCTGTCAATGCAAACTGGGGTATGTGTACCGCTTGGCTTCCTGAAGTCGATCACTATCTCATTTGTACACTTGGCTGTTCAGCATGGTGTGTTGGTTGGCACAAATTGTTCAGTAGCTCAGTGATCACAGGGTCAAGCACGTGGGGTGAAAGGGGTGACGATGAAATGGACATCGGGTTTCGGATCGAAGTCCTTGCACATATCGTGCATATCCACCCGGCGTAGGGTTGCCAACTTTCTAACTCCCAAATAAGGGACAAAACGTGACGTCATCGCCTGCGCCCCACGTGACCTCACCCAGCCAGCGGCCACGTGCTCCCGCTCCACCAATGGCGGCCTCCCCGGCTGGGAAGCGGGTTGCTACACCACCTCCATTGGGCGAACACACTCGGCCCCGCTCCCGGAACACACTCCGTTAGCCGACGCTGTCCGGGCCTACAGCGGCCCCCGGGCCTAAAGCGCCCGCCTTGGCCTAATACGGGACAAGGGCGGTCCCGTACGGGACAAACAAATTTAGCCCAATATACAGGATGTCCCGGCTAATACGTGACAGTTGGCAACCCTACCCTGCGTCTAGTCAGAACCTTGCACTGCCTGGTGCCCTGCTGAAGAAGATTGTATCTACCCAGGTACAGATGGAGCATTTTCTATGGCAGGTCTCTCAGGGGTTGCAAAATGCAGATAGCATCTGTCAAAAGCATCTCAGTTGTCAAAGTCTGGCCATTAAGTCTAGCAGACAGCATGTCTGGAAGCTGCATTCAACATCTGCCAGCATCTGATGCAATACCCAAAGGTTCGTTTGTCATTATTTTTGAAGGACTATGTCAATCAGCCAAAGAAAAGCAGCATTTTTTAGTTTAGTTTAGTTTAGTTTAGTTTAGAGATTTCGGCCCTTCGGACCACCGAGTCCGCACCGACCAGCGATCCCTGCACACTAACACTATCCTACACACACGAGGACCAATTTACATTTATACCAAGCCAATTAACCTACAAACCTGTATGTCTTTGGAATGTGGGAGGAAACCGAAGCTCTCAGAAAAAACCCCACGCGTTCACAGGGAGAACGTACAGACAACACCCGTGGCCAGGATTGAACCCGTGTCTCTGGCACTTTAATTGCTGTCAAGCAGCAACTCTACCGCTGCGCCACCATGCTGCCCTTTCTTCATTTTTATTGAAGTAGACGTATCTTATTGGGATTCAGAAATAGAATTCAGATGCTGTTTAGTGAACAAGCACATGAAGACTCAAATGTATAATGGCAAACCAATTGGCCTCTTGATTCCTTCTAAAAGATCTTTACTGAAAGTAAGCATGCAGTGAAGAAAGCTAATAGCATGTTGGCCTTCTTAACAAGAGGAGTTGAGTATAGGAGCAAAGAGGTCCTTCTGCAGTTGTACAGGGCCCTGGTGAGACCATGCCTAGAGTATTGTGTGCACTTTTGAATTGAATTGAATTGAATGAATTTTATTAGCCAAGTATGTACACATACAAGGAATTTGCCTTGGTGCTTTGCTCGCAAGTAACAACACGACATACAGTTGTGTTAAGAATAAAACATTATAATTTACACATGTGAAGAATGAAATAAAATACCAGAGTAAAAAGAAACTACAGACTTTTGGTTATTGAGTAGAGCTACTGCTCGTAGAAAAAAGTTGTTTTTATGTCTGGCTGTGGCTGCTTTGACAGTCCGGAGTCGCCTTCCAGAGGGAAGTGCTTCAAAGAGTTTGTGGCCAGGGTGAGAGGGGTCAGAGATGATCTTGCCCGCTCGCTTCCTGGCCCTTGCAGTGTACAGTTCGTCAATGGGGGGAAGGTTGCAGCCAACAACCTTCTCAGCTGATCGAATGATGCGTTGCAGCCTCCGGATGTCGTGCTTGGTGGCTGAGCCAAACCAGACCATGATGGAGAAGGTGAGGACAGACTCTATGATGGCAGAATAAAACTGGACCATCATTGCCTGTGGCAGGCTGTGTTCACAAGGTTAATTCCCGGGATGGCTGGACTGTCATATGTTGAAAGAATGGAGCGACTGGGCTTGTATACACTGGAATTTAGAAGGATGAGAGGGGATCTTATTGAAACATATAAGGTCATTAAGGGATTGGACACGCTAGAGGCAGGAAACATGTTCCCGATGTTGAGCGAGGGCAGAACCAGGGGCTACAGTTTAAGAATAAGGGGTAGGCCATTTAGAACGGAGATGGGGAAAAACAGAGTTGTGAATCCGTGGAATTCTCTGCCTCAGAAGACAGTGGAGGCTGATTCTCTGGATGCTTTCAAGAGAGAGTCAGATAGAGCTCTAAAGATAGCGGAGTCAAGGAATGTGGGGAGAAGGCAGGAACGGGGTACTGATTGTGGATGATCAGCCATGATCACGGAGATTGGCGGGGTGCTGACTCGAAGGGCCGAATGGTCACTCCTGCACCTATTGTGTATTGTCTATTGTCTATAAGCTACATTTGTGGGCCTGGTCTCCTCAGACCTAGATCACTAGATGGTCATAGTGGCAGTAGTACTGGTCAAACACAACCTTTGTGAGATGCTGACTGATTGTATTTTTGCTGGCAGTATTTTGGGCATTGCTCAGTTATCAGATTTTGTAATATCTAACTCATTTTGTGACTAAATTTATTACCTAGATTCTTTATGATGCAAATTAAGAATCTATAAAAGCCATCCACTTACTTTCATATCATCATTCTAAGAAATTGATTTAAAAAGATGGACCCTTTCCAGATATAAATGATTTTTATTTGAAATTACATTATCACTTTTTTATTATAAATCTTACAGTTTACTTTATGGTTGGATTACAATTGCAATTTTCGGTTTTATTTTCTCAGGATCGAGTACAGTTTCCTTTGCTACTAACCTGCATATTATTAACTCCTCTTTCTCATAAGCAGTTTTATAATAAATGTCATATTAATGATATTTTATTGAACATTAGAATCACAATTTTTGGGGAAGTTATTTCTTTTATGCTGCCTAGCTTAAATATCAGACCACACACAAGTTATGAAAGGAAATTTAGAAGGAAATTTACACTGGAATTTAGAAGGATGAGGGGGGATCTTATTGAAACATATAAGATAATTAAAGGATTGGACACATTAGAGGCAGGAAACATGTTCCCAATGTTGGGGGAGTCTAGAACAAGGGGCCACAATTTAAGAATAAGGGGTAGGCCATTTAGAACGGAGATGAGGAAGAACTTTTTCAGTCAGAGAGTGGTGAAGGTGTGGAATTCTCTGCCTCAGAAGGCAGTGGAGGCCAGTTCGTTGGATGCTTTCAAGAGAGAGCTGGATAGAGCTCTTAAGGATAGCGGAGTGAGGGGGTATGGGGAGAAGGCAGGAACGGGGTACTGATTGAGAGTGATCAGCCATGATCGCATTGAATGGCGGTGCTGGCTCGAAGGGCTAAATGGCCTACTCCTGCACCTATAGTCTATTGTCTATTGTCTATTGAAATATGGAGTAATAAATCAGTTCATCATCCCTTTGTTTGCGACTTTTAAATAATACTAGACCAAGTGGACCCGTTGGGCCCAAACCTCTCCTGCATTGGTCCAGCACCCTCTCCTCCCCCACTCCCCTTTCCCCACTCCCCCCCTCCCCTCCCCCTCCCCTCCCTCCATCCCCCTCCCCAACCCCTCCCTTCCCCTCCCCCACCCCCCTGCCTCCTTCCTCCCCACTCTCCCCTCCCCTCCCCCTCCCCTCCCTCCATCCCCCTCCCCAACCCCTCCCCTCCCCTCCCCCACCCCCCTTCCCCTCCTCCCCACTCCACCCCCCTCATACCCTTATCCATCCCCCCTCCCTCCCTAGGAGATAGATTTAAACTTTAAAATGTGAATAACTATTAAAATATAACACCGATTTCAATGAAACTTCTTCCATTAGCACCAAAGGGACGACGGTGAGTAAGGTGGGCCTAACATTGTTGCGCTATCGTGTACCGTTTTGGCTGTAGTTCAGAAACAAACAAAAAAGAGTTTTAGTATATAGATAATGAAGAAGGGTCTCGACCCGAAACATCGTCCATTCCTTCTCTCCTGAGATGCTGCCTGACCCGCTGAATTACTCCAGTATTTTGTGAATAAATACCTTCGATTTGTACCAGCATTTGCAATTATTTTCTTATTTTCTTATACAAAGGTACTGAGCATTTGTTTAGTTTATTATCATGTACAGTGAAAATGTACAGTTTATTATCATATACAGTGAAAAGTTTTGCTGTGTGTTAACCAGTCACATGCTATACATGATTACAACTGAGCCATCCACAGTGTAGAGATGATACAGGGAGTAATGTTTGATACAAGGTAAAGTCCGATTAAAGATAGTCCGAGGGTCTTCAATGAGGTGGATGGGAGGTCAGGACCGCTCTCTGGTTGTGGTAGGATGGTTCAGCTGCCTGATAACAGCTGGGAAGACACTGTCCCTGAATCTGGAGGTGTGCGTTTTCACACTTCTGTACCTCGTGCCTGATGGGGAGAGTGGAGAAGAGGGAGTGGCCGGGATGAGACTGGTCCTTGATTATGCTGCTGGCCTTGCCGAGGCAGCGTGAGGTGTAGATGGAGTCAATGGAAGGGAGGTTGGTTTTGCGTGATGGTCTGGGCTGCGTCCACAATTCTCCGCAGTTTCTTGCGGTCTTGGATGGAGGCGCGTCTGTAGAAGGTGATGTTCGGGTGAGGTTTGCAGGTCTCAATGCGACCGTAAACCGTTTCATGAGCTAGCCCTGTTGAGCCTTCTCCTCTGTGTGATAAATCGCATCACTGCACTCCCCGTCAATTTCTTAGCAATACTTATTTGAATTAATTGCTGCTGATTTTGCAAGATTTTATGAAGCAGACAGTGGAGGCCACATTCGTCATGCGTTTAAAACAAGGATCTATCCCGCACAAATTTTGCCACTGTATTGTACAATGATACTGGATCGAATGCAACTCAAATCGCCCAGGTACAGCAGGACACACCTGACCGTTCTATTAGAGTCATAGAGACTCGCAGAGTGAAAACTTCGGCCCAACTTGCCCACACCGGCCAACAAGTCCCAACTACACTGGTCCCACATTCCTACATTTGGCCTACGTATATCCTTCTAAACCCAATTGAAGTGGGCGGAATGGTGGCACAGCGGTAGAGTTGCTGCCTTACAGCGCTTGCAGCACCTGAGACCCAGGTTCGATCCCGACTACAGGCGCCGTCTGTACAGAGTTTGTACGTACTCCCCATGACCGCGTGGGTTTTCTCTGAGATCTTTGGCTTCCTCCCACACTCCAAAGACGTACAGGTTTGTAGGTTAATTGGCTTGGTGTGTGTGTAAAAAAATTCCCTAGTGTGTGTTGGGTCGTGTTAAAGTGCAGGGATCACTGGGTGGCATGGACTCGGTGGGCAGAAGGGCCTGTCTCCGCGCTGTATCTCTAAACTAAATCAGACCTATCCATGTACCTGTCTATATGTTTCTTAAACATTGTGCACCCGTTGAGCATTATCTGTCGAAATGCTGAACAGTTTCTCCAGATGCCAAGGCCCAATTTAATTCCAGACTTTAATTAGCAATTCCATGCCTGTCAATCGCACGTGATGTTTGTACGTGGCGTGCAGCGTAGGTTCACTAGGTTAATTCCCGGAATGGCGGGACTGTCATATGTTGAGAGACTGGAGCGACAAGGCTTGTATCCACTGGAATTTAGAAGGATGACAGGACATCTTATTGAAACATATAAGATTATTAAGGGGTTGGACACGTTAGAGGCAGGAAACATGGTCCCAATGTTGGGGGAGTCCAGAACCAGGGGCCACAGTTTAAGAATAAGGGGTAGGCCATTTAGAACTGAGATGAGGAAAAACGTTTTCAGTCAGAGAGTTGTGAATCTGTGGAATTCTCTGCCTCAGGAGGCAGTGGAGGCCAATTCTCTGAATGCATTCAAGAGAGAGCTGGATAGAGCTCTTAAGGATAGCGGAGTCAGGGGGTATGGGGAGAAGACAGGAACGGGGTACTGATTGAGAATGATCAGCCATGATCACATTGAATGGCGGTGCTGGCTCGAAGGGCTGAATGGCCTCCTCCTGCACCTATTGTCTATCGTCTATTGTTTTTCCGTTCACTCATATTCACTATAGGCCTCATCATTTATTACAGCACAGAAAATATTGCAACCACAGAAGGCTGTGGAGGCCAAGTCAGTGGGTATTTTTAAGGCAGAGATTGATAGATTCTTGATTAGTACAGGGTGTCTGAGATTATGGCGAGAAGGCAGGAGAATGGGGTTAGGAGGGAGAGGCAGATCAGCCATGTTTGAATGGCGGAGTAGACTTGATGGGCCAAATGGCCTAATTCTGCTCCTAGAACTTACGATGGTGAGATGACTACATATTTTAACTTATGAACTATCATGGTTCACAATGGCACTGACTTTTAGTTTAGTTTGGAGATACAGCGCAGAAACAGGCCCTTCGGCCCACCCTCGTCCGTGCCGACCAGCGATCCCCGCACACTAACACTATCCTACACACACTAGAGACATTTCACAATTTTACCAAGGCTTACACAATTAACCTTCAATCCTGTACATCTTTGAAGTGTGGGGAGGAAACCCACGCAGGCCACGGGGAGAACGTACAAACTCCGTACAGACAGCACCCGTGGTCAGGATCGAACCCGGGTCTCTGGCGCTGTGAGGCAGCAAATCTACCGCTGCGTCACCGTATCGCAGACCTGTCATGGTTCACGTTGGCTCAGACCTGCACATTCACAGTGCAAGTTGGAAGTCCAAGCCAATTGAAGATTATATTTACAACACTATCTTCCTAACCCCTCCACCTATTCTACTTGTGTTTGGCTTGATTGTATTTTGTGTAAGGTTGGGTGCGGCACTGTGGCACAGCTGGTAGCCCTGTTGCCTGACAGCACCAGGGACCTGGGTTCGGGTCCTGTCTGTGCGGAGTTTGCACGTTCTCCCTTTAGCTGTGTGCGTTTGCTCCGGGTGCTGCGGGTCTCCTCCCACGTCCCAAAGGCGTGCGGGTTTGTCGGTTAATCGACCTCAGTAAATTGCCCCTGGTGGGTACGGAGTGGATGTGAAAGTGGGATAACAGAACTAGTGTGAACGGGTGAACGATGGTCGACCTGGACTCGATGGGCCGAAGGGCACATTTCCATGCTGTATCTCTCAATTCAAAAGATATAGTGTTAATTGACTTGATTGGATAGCGTGCTTTTCACTGTATCTTGCTACACATGACAATAATGAACCGAAACCTAAACTTAAGCCAGAGATCAGATTGACATCAGCACCCTAGCATTATGTTTAGCATGGACATTATGGGCTGAAGGGCCTGTTTCTGTGTGGTATTGTTCTACAGTATGTTCTTATTCTCTGCTGATCTTAATGAAGTCAGCATCTGATTCACTGCCCATCAGCCTCGTCACTTAGAGTGATAGACCATATAGCATGGAAACAGGCCCTTCAGCCAGATGAGTCTACTCCGCCATTTAATCATGACTGATCAATCTCCCTCCCCCAACCCCATTCTCCTGCCTTCTCCCCATAACCCTTGACACCCGTAGTAAACAAGAATCTGTCAATCTCCACCTTAAAAATACCCACTGACTTGGCCTCCACAGCCGTCTGTGGCAATGAATTCCGCAGATTCACCACCCTCTGACTAAATGTATTCCTTCTCGCCTCCTTTCTATTATCAAAGGTGTCACAGTCTGAAGAAGGGTCTCGACCCGAAACGTCACCTATTCCTTTTCTGCCGAGATGCTGCCTGACCCATCGAGTTACTGCAGCTTTTTGTGTCGACCTTCAGTGTAAACCAACATCTGCAGGTCCTTCACACATCAATTACATTTATATCAATCGTATTGAATTTTATTTTCTTCACAGGAGTAGCAGTCACTCATCGTCTAATGTTTATTCAGTGAGGTTGTCATCTTTGTGTGGTGACTGCTATGTTTACAGAGTTTGAACAAGCAAGCCTGCCTCTGTGCTTTTGGTTTTGGCCTGCTCCTTCAGAGAAAGAGCACCGTATAAATCACAGAACGGTCACTTGTGGAAACCGGGCAGATTGATTGTGTGACTTAACTTCATAACCTCTCTGTGGAAGTGATGGATGGCATCAACTCCAATTTCCCATCGAGGCTGATTTCTGTTCTGACAAGAACATTTTAACATGCTAGTATTTTTATGAACAAAGACAGTATATTTGATGCAGATATTTGCAAGTGCGTTTGATGTCGATATTTACAAGTCTGATCCAACAATGTTCTGGGCCAGAAATGCTGAGTTTATATGCAAAACATCTGGTGTTTTTTCAATAACCATTTTCTTGAAGACGTTAAAAATTTCAAGTCATTAAGAAACAAGACTAGCTTGAAATTAGACTACAAATTGGTCTGCGATGCATTCATTTTGCCGTTCATTAATCCACAATCTTGTGTTCTCTACAATCTCATCCAATGCCCCAACCTTCCAGATATTTGTGCCTTTCTAATCATGGTCTGTGCTGCAGGGTCTCATGGTCTTACAGCTGCCTCACAGCGCCAGAGACCCGGCTTCGATCCTGACTATGGCTGGTGTCTGTGTGGAGTTTGTACGTTCTCCCTGTGACCTGCGTGGGTTTGTCTCCAGGTCCTCCAGTTTCCTCATGCACTCCAAAGACGTGCGGATTTGTAGGTTAATTGACTTCTGTAAAATGTCCCTCGTGTGTTGGATAGAGCTGGTGTACTGGTGATCGATGGTTAGCACAGACTCAGTGGGCCGAAGAGCCTGTTTTCACTCTGTATCTATAAACTAAACAAATCTAAAGTTCCCGGGCATCCATGCCTTTCTTCACGGTAAATACAGATAAAAAATATTAATTTATAACCTTGCCCATCTCTTGAGTTCCTCATGTAGATCACCTTGATAATCTTTAAGGGATCTTATAATAGACAATAGACAATAGGTGCAGGAGTAGGCCATTCGGCCCTTCGAGCCAGCACCACCATTCAATGTGATCATGGTTGATCATTCTCAATCAGTACCCCGTTCCTGCCTTCTCCCCATACCCCCTGACTCCGCTATTCCTAAGAGCTCTATCTAGCTCTATCTTATTATCTCAATAGTTACCCTAGTGTGTAGATTTTATTTTAGATTTAAAGATACAGCGCAGAAACAGGCCCTTCGGCCCACCGGGTCCGCGCCGCCAATCGATCCCCGCACACTAACACTATCCTACACCCACTAGGGACAATTTTTACATTTGCCCAGCCAATTAACCTACAAACCTGCACGTCTTTGGAGTGTGGGAGGAAACTGAAGATCTCGGAGAAAACCCACGCAGGTCACGGGGAGAACGTACAAACTCCTTACAGACGGCACCCGTAGTGGGGATCGAACCTGAGTCTCCGGCGCTGCATTCACTGTAAGGCAGCAACTCTACCGCTGCGCCACCGTGCCGCCATGTAGGATAGAATTAATGCATGTGATCATTAGTCGGCGTGGACCCCCGTTGGGCCAAAGGGCCTGTTTCCATGCTGTATGTGTTAAAAACTAAAAAATCTAAAGACCGAGAGCTCCCAATATCCTCAGCTTTGAATTCCCCCCTAAATAACCCTGTCTCCTTCTATTTGTTTCTCAGTCATGGGATGCTTCAAGAAACCGAACTCTATGGCCAAACTTCTCTCGCCTATGTAGCTTGGCGCCAACTTTGGATTTGATAGCGATCACATAAAGCATTGCAAGCTGTTTGCTACAAAATGTCTTGGTATTGTTCTGCTCTGATCTTGCAGGATTGCACGAAGTTTTAAAAGACATTTTTTTGCAAGTTGTGTTTCAGAGCCAGCACACCAGATATTAAAGGTAGACACAAAAATGCTGGAGTAACTCAGCGGGTCAAGCAGCATCTCCGGAGAGGAATGGGTGACGTTTCGGGTCGAGACCCTTCTTCAGACTGATGTCAGGGGAGGGGGCAGGGAACGCCCCATCCCCTGTCATCAGTCTTTAAGAAGGGTCTCGACCCGAAACGTCACCCATTCCTTCTCTCCCGAGCTGCTGCCTGACCCGCTGAGTTACTCCAGCATTTTGTGTCCACCTTCGATTTAAACCAGCATCTGCAGTTTTCCTTCCTACACCAGATATAGAAACATAAAAACATAGAAAATAGGTGCAGGAGCAGGCCATTCGGCCCTTCGAGCAAGCACCGCCATTCATTGAGATCATGGCTGATCATCCATAATCAGTAACCTGTGCCCAACCTCTCCCCATATCCCTTGATTCCACTAGCCCCCAGAGCTCTATCTAACTCTCTCTTAAATCCATCCAGTGATTTGGCCTCCACTGCCCTCTGTGGCAGAGAATTCCACAAATTCACAACTCTCTGGGTGAAAAAGTCCCTTCTCACCTCAGTTTTAAATGGCCTCCCCTTTATTCTAAGACTGTGTGGCCCCTGGTTCTGGACTCCCCCCAACATTGGGAACATTTTTCCTGTATCGAGCTTGTCCAGTCCTTTTATAATTTTATACGTCTCTAGAAGATCCCCTCTCATCCTTCTAAACTCCAGTGAATGCAAGCCCAGTCTTTTCAATCTTTCCACATATGACGGTCCATGTCATTTTTTTTTCCATTGGAACCTAATCAGATGTACAGCACTTTGGTCAATGTGAGTTGTTTTTAAATGTGCTATACAAATAAAATTGACTTGACTTGACTTGACATATTAGTTGCTTACCCTCCCAGAACCGGCTCAGCTGCAGTTATACGATGCTCATATTTGGGACTTGGTGCCAAGCAACACTTTGCATTCACATGGGGAATTTGACGATAAAAATATCAGTGTTTCCATTGACTCATCGATGATCAGTGCTGACAAATGTTCCTGTTGCAGACTTCATTTCTTTTTAAATTCTGCGGTTTTCTTTTTGCAACTACTAATTCTGACATCAAACAAAATCTGGCACCAAGTGGTAAAAGAAAAATATGAGAGCAGTTTGAGAGAGGTAAGTACCTATTAAGAAGGTGCTAAAGACAGATGCTTGTAGGAAGAGGAAGGTAGGTATAGATCCTGCAGCTGAATCTGCCCACAACTGAACACTGTGTGTCGGCAGGAACTGCAGGTGCTGCTTTAAACCTGAAGATAGACACAAAATGCTGGAGTTACCCAGCGGAACAGGCAGCATCTCTGGAGACAAGGAATAGGTGGCGTTTCGGGTCGAGACCCTTCTGACATTTCCAGTGGCACAGCGGGTAGAGCTGCTCTCTCACAGCGCCAGAGACCCGGGTTCAATCCTGACCTCGGACGCTATCTGTGTGGAGTTTGCATGTGGGTTTCTCCCGGGTGCTCCGGTTTCCTCCTACATCCCAGGGACGTGCAGGTTTGCAGGTTAATTGGCTTCTGTCCAGTCACTCTACACTTCCATCCCCCACAAGGATAGTCTCAAAGCCCTCCGTTTCTTCCTCGATCGTAGAACCAGCCAATCCCCACCTACTAAGTCCACTCTGTAAAAATTCCGCTCGTGTGTTGGGAGTGGATTCAAAAGTGGGCTAACATAGAACTAGTGTGAGTAGGCGGCCGATGGTTAGTGTGGACTCGGTGGGCTGATCGGCCAGTTTCCTTGCTGGATCGTTCAGTCTGTCAGATTGCTGTCTTACAATAAGCTGTTCCTCATTTTTATTTTCGGGCGCTATTTAATTTTGTGAATTCCACGAAGCCGCATCAAAATCAATGCTGATGATCGACACAAAATGCCGGAGTAACTCAGCGGGTCAGGCAGCATCTCTGGAGAAAAGGAATGGGTGACGTTTCGGGTCGGAAACATTCTTCAGACTGAAGGACCCAAAACGTCACCTATTCCTTTCCTCCAGAGATACTGCCTGACCCGCTGAGTTACTCCAGAATTTTAAGAGTCAAGGATGTTTTATTGTCGTACGTCCCAGATAGAACAGTGCAACTCTTTCTTGTGTCCTTTTGTGTCGATCTTTGGTATAAAACCAGCATCTGCAGTTCCCTCCTGCTCAAAATCAGTGCTGCTGGCCTGAAGCAGAGTACTGAGTTGTCCACGACATCATCAAACGACGGTGGGCTCAATGACTGCAGCCATGTTGCTTCTGAGGCTGTTGGCAGGGGTTGCCAGAACTCACCGGAGCGCCGCTCCGACACTTCTGCAACCAAAAAAGCCGAAATAAACAGCGGGGAATTTTAACTAGAGGGGAATTTAACTAGCAGCCGCTCTGGCACCAGTGACAGCTCCAACACCTAAAAAATTACCACTGCCACACTGGCTTTTGGGATTGTGAAACCTCCAGAGTCTATTACACTGCAACTGCAACATCAACGGGGACTGCATGGCAATCTGATCTCGGCAGAAGTGAATCTGCCACACTAATATGTGCAGGGAAAAAATAACTGCAGATGCTGGTTCAAATCGAAGGTATTTATTCACAAAAATGCTGGAGTGACTCAGCGAGATCAGGCAGCATCTCAGGAGGGAAGGAATGGGTGACGTTTCGGGTCTGACTGAAGAAGGGTCTCGACCCAAAATGTCACCCATTCCTTCCCTCCAGAGATGCTGCCTGAACCGCCCTGACATCAGTCTGAAGAAGGGTCTCGACCCAAAACATCACCCATTCCTTCTCTCCCGAGATGCTGCCTGACCCGCTGAGTTACTCCAGCTTTATGTCTCTACCTGCCGCACTAAGAGTTCTGTTCTGCAAAAATCAAAAATATTGGATTTGCAGGAATTTGGAAATGAGAACAGGAAGTGAGGAGGTGAAGGGGGGTGACCCCAAGCTCTCAATGGCCTGTTACTTAATGTCTCCATTTCATTTCCACTGTGACCGTTCTGTCCTTGGCTAATACCCTGTTCCAGTCAAGCTCCACGTAACCTCGATGAACAGAAAACATCATCATCATCTGACAATCACACTCCAGCACAATTTCACAATCTAACACTCATTTCAGCAGCTTTAATTTCCTTCCATGTTATTTTTGTAATTCCAAATAAGTATTTTCCATAAGATAGACTGCAGCGGTAGAGTTGTTGCCTCACATGGCTGATCATCCACAATCAGTAACCCGTGCCTGCCTTCTCCCCATATCCCTTGATTCCGCTAGCCCCTAGAGCTCTATCTAACTCTCTCTTAAATTCATCCAGTGATTTGGCCCCCACTGCCCTCTGTGGCAGAGAATTCCACAAATTCACAACTCTCTGGGTGAAAAAGTTCCTTCTCACCTCAGTTTTAAATGGCCTCCCCTTTATTCTAAGACTGTGGCCCTTGGTTCTGAACTCCCCCAACATTGGGAACATTTTTCCTGCATCTAGCTTGTCCAGTCCTTTTATAATTTTATATGTCTCTATAAACATTCTATCAGTTTAGTTTATTGTCACGTGTACCGAGGTACAGTGAAAAGCTTTTGTTGCATGCTAACCAGTCAGCAGAAAGACAATACATATTTACAATCAAGCAATTTACAGTGTACAATGATAAAGGTACAATATTTAGGAAAATAACTGCAGATGCTGGTACAAATCGAAGGTATCACAAAATGCTGGAGTAACTCAGCAGGTCAGGCAGCATCTCAGGAGAGAAGGAATGGGTGACGTTTCGGGTCGAGACCTTCCTTCAGACTGATCTGAAGAAGGGTCTCGACCCGAAACGTCACCCATACCTTCTCTCCTGAGATGCTGCCTGACCTGCTGAGTTACTCCAGCATTTTGTGAAATATATCTTATATAAGATTGTATGATCTGTGAAGTCCATTGTTCAATTTCTGATACTTCTGATGCACGTTCTCGATTAGAATACTGTGAATTAACCTCAAGCAACAAAAAAAACTAATTAATCAGTTTTCTAATTTAAAATAAGTTAGTTCAGAACTGGAGTCCAACAGTTGCTGCCTTATCGGTGAAAACGTAAGCGTGTCAAGCTTCCAGCACTGGCTACACATCTACTTGCTAAACCTACTCTTATCTTGAACAGATCCCTGGTGTGAATTTTCTCCCTGAAGTTCATAAAACACTGATTGGTGAGTTGCTCCACACGCAATCAATCCTAAATTCTAAATCCTAAATCCTATATCCGTGCGGCACGGTGGCGCAGCGCTAGAGCTGCTGCTTTACAGCGCTTACAGCGCCGGAGACCCAGGTTCGACCCTGACTACGGATGCTGTCTGTACGGAGTTTGCACGTTCTCCCCGTGACCGCGAGGGTTTTCTCCGAGATCATCGGTTTCTTCCCACACTTTGTAGGTTAGTTGGCTTGGTAAATGCAGAAAATTGTCCCTAGTGTGTGTGGGATGGTGTTAATGTGTGGGGATCGCTGGGCGGCACGGACCCGGTGGGCCGAAGGGCCTGTGTCCGCGCTATATCTCTAAACTAAACAAAACTAAATCCCAAGAAAGTTTTTCAAAAGTAAGATAAGGCTGAATCAGCTGTCAAAGAGATTACAAGTATGTAAATATCTTTGTTAGTTACAAACATTTAAAATTAGGTGTAAAAAGTGGTGAATCAGTGGAATTCATTGCCACAGAAGGCTGTGGAGGCCAAGTCAGTGGACATTTTTGAGGCAGAGATAGACAGATTCTTGATTAGTACAGGTGTCAGAGGTTATGGGTAGAAGACAGGAGAATGGGGTTAGAAGGGAGAGATAGATCAGCCATGATTGAATGGCGCAGTAGACTTGATGGGTCGAATGGCCTAATTCTGCTCCTATTACTTATGAACATGAACATTATAAAAAAGTGGATCGACCATTATTTTACACAATAGGAAAAAAATGACATAATAGGGCAGCAAAGTGGATAGAGCTGCTGCCTCACGGTGCCAGAGACCCTGGTTTGATCCTGACCCCGGGCACTGTCTGTGTGGAGTTTGTACGTTCTCCCTGTGATCGCGTGGGTTTTCCCTGGCAGCTCTGGTTTCCTCCCACACTCCAAAGACGTACAGGTTTGTAGGTTAATTGGCTTCGGTTTAAAAAAAAGACAATGTGTCCCTAGTGTGTGTGTGTGTGTGTGTGTGTGTGTTGGATAGTGTTAAGTGTGTGTGGGGATCGCTGGTTGGCACAGACTTGGTGGGCCGAAGGGCCTGTTTCCACGTAGTATCTCTCAAACTAAAAAAACGAAAACAGTACGGACTTGAAGTTTCTGTTTCCTTGCTGTTTCTCTAAACTAAAGCTACCATCTTGACCGGCGGTGAGGACAGGCGATATTTATACTTGTATTCTTATTTATCCTGGTCCTCTTATCACAACGCCTTTTTAGCGAAGCATGAGACAAAGACTATCAAGCTCAAAAAAGGCTTAAGGAGCAAACATCAATCTTTTCCTGGCATTACGCACTGGTGAGAGACTTATGTTTTTCAATGCCATGATTCATTTCACTTTGACTTGCATCAGCACACTGCAGGATTTTATCAAACAATTTTCTGCACTGCATGATGACTGATATTGAGCCAATAAAGCTTATTTTGCCTTGCTGCCAAATTAGATTACACAAAAACAAAAAGTAACATTCTTTTTCTATGCTGGGCGAAAAAAAATATTTCCACTAAGTGCTTGTGCAGTGTTGGCTTCTGGTTGTATTTGACTCTGCACATTTGTTATCAATTGAACTAGAGCGGTCAAGAAGGCAGAGTATACCTGCTCTCATGGTTTAGTTTAGTTTATCACCTGTACCCAAGATTTTTTGTTGTGTGCTACCCAGTCAGCGGAAGGACTATACACGATTACAATCGAGGCGTCCACAATGCACAGAAACATGATAAAGAGAGTAACATTTATCATCATCATCATCATATATCTACAGCCGGAAACAGGCCTTTTCGGCCCTCCAAGTCCGTGCCGCCCAGTGATCCCCGTACATTAACACTATCCTACACCCACTAGGGACAATTTTTACATTTACCCAGCCAATTAACCTACATACCTGTACGTCTTTGGAGTGTGGGAGGAAACCGAAGATCTCGGGATAGTCCAAGGGTTTCCAGTAAGGTGGATGGTAGCTCAGGATCGAGGCATTGGAATAGGAGTCAGGGAGTCACAACCAGGTTTATTGGACTTAGGACACAAAGTGCTGGAGTAACTCAGCGGGTCAGGCAGCATCTCTGGAGAACATGGACAGTTGACGTTTCAGCTCGGGACCCTTCTTCATATTTGTTTTTTTTAGTTTTAGAGATAGCATGGAAAAAGGCCCATCAGCCCACCAAGTCCATGCCAACCAGCGATACCCGTGCACTAGTTATATCCCACACTCCAGGGCGGCATGGTGGCATAGGAGTAGAGCTACTGCCTTACAGCGCCAGAGACCCGCGTTTGATCCCGACTACGGGTGCTGTCTGTATGGAGTTTGTACGTTCTCCCCGTGACCTGCGTGGGTTTTCGCCGAGATCTTCGGTTTCCTCCCACACTTCAAAGACGTACAAGTTTGTAGGTTAATTGGCTTGGTGTGAATGTAAAATTGTCCCGGGTGTGTGTAGGGTCGTGTTAATGTGCAGGGATCACTGGTTGGTGCAGACTCGGTGGGCCGAAGGGCCGGTTTCCACGCTGCATCTCTAAACTAAACTAAACTAAACTAAACTAGAGACAATATTACAGAAGCCAAACCTATACATCTTTGGAATGTGGGAGGCTATTTTTGAATCTGTTTCAGAATCTAATAACTGATGTTAGTAGTGAATTGAGAGCATGGCATGTGTGGTGTGGGTCTTTGATGATACAGGCTGGCTTTTAGAGGCTGTGCCTCCTATAGATGCCTTCGATGGTGGGGCGGTCACTACCCACGATGGACTGAGCTGTGTCTCCCATTACGTTGAGTCCGAGAATTATCCGGGTTAGAGCTTCACAATGTATTGGATTAATTTGATGAACCATCAAGGCACCCTTGTTCTTTTAAGGTTGTGATGAAGGTCATTCCATTAAAATGTCACAGTTCTATAGTATTCATACATTTAAAATAATCTAAAACGGAACAGTTTTTGTTTGCACACTTGAGTTGATATTTGCAGAGTTATTGAAAAATAAGCAAAGAGAAATGTTCATTAGATTTGTCATGCATATGATTCCAATCTCAAAGTGCTGATACCAAATCATTATGAGACTTAACCTGAGGTATAGTAGCTACTTGAATGGAAATGGCCAATGTTAGCAGCAATCTGCCACTTTGTCCATTCAGATTTTTAACTTTAACCCTATAATTGAGTTTAGTTTAGTTAAATTTAGAGAAACACCGCACGGAAACAGGCCCTTCGGCCCACCGAGTCCGCACCGACCAGCGATCCCCGCACTTTAACACTATTCTACACACACTAGGGACAATTTACAATTTTATCAAGCCAATTAACTTACAAACCTGTACGTCTTTAGAGTGTGGGGGGAAACCGAAGATCTCGGAGAAAACCCACGTGGGTCGTGGGGAGAACGTACAAACTCCGTACAGACAGCACCTGTAGTCAGGATTGAACCTGGGTCTCTGGTGCTGTAAGGCAGTAGCTCTACCGCTGCGCCACCTTGCCTTCAATTTGTAATATGATTGTCTCGAGATTGCAAGATAATCTTTATTAAGTGTCATTGCACAACAAATATCATCAAGAACATTCTTCAGAAGTGAAGCAGTAGCAATACTTTCATGAGACAACATGGATCAAAAAAATCACTTCCACTGGCTGATTAAATAACACAAATAAGGAAATGCCAGGACTTGAGGGCCTGGGCTTTAGGGAGAGGTTGGGCAGGGTGGGACATTATTCCTTAGAGTGCAGGAGGATGAGGGGTGATCTTATAGAAGTATAAATTCAGGAGGGGTATAGATAGGATGAATCCACCGAGTCGTTTACCCAGAGTAGGGGAATCAAGAACCAGAGAACATAAGTTTAAGGTGAGTGGGGAAAGATTTACTAGGAGCCTGAGGGGCAACGTTTTAACACAGAGGGTGGTGGGTGTATGGAACGAGCTGCTAGTTGAGGCAGGTACTATAATAATATTTAAAAGACATTTGAATCATGTATTGCTTTCTGCTGACTGGTTATCATGCAACAAAAGCTTTTCACTGTGGCTCAATGCATGTGACAATAAACTAAATTCAAACTCAATCCTCCTGCGCTCCAAGGAATAAAGTCCTAGCCTGCTCAACCTCTCCCTGTAGCTTAGGCCCTCGAGGCCTGGTAACATCCTGTTAAATGTTCTCTGCACTCTTTCCAGTTTACGAATATCCTTCCTGTAGCAGAGTGACCAAAACTGAACACAATACTCCATACGTGGCCTTGCCTTTCCATTCATTTTCACATGTCCTGCCTTTTTGAAGCTCCACTTTGTTTTAATTGCCCGTTGAAAAGTCTGATCACTGCTACTCCATTAAGTAATCAGCTTAAGCCAATTTGTGTAAAAGATCTTGGCATCGAGCGACATTTTAGATTACTTAACTAATAGATATAAACCCTCATGGAAATGAACAGAAAATTGTGACATCAGAAAAATAACTCAGTCTGCAAAAGAAAAAACCATAAAGTAATTAGCTTTCGAACGCGGTAGAGTGAGCTTTAGTTTAGTTTAGAGATACAGCGCGGAAACAGGCCCTTCGGCCCACCGGGTCCGCGCCGACAAGCGATCCCCGCACATTAACACTATCCTACACACACCAGGGACAATTTTTATATTTACCAAGTCAATTAACCTACAAACCTGTACGTCTTTGGAGTGTGGGAGGAAACCGAAGATCGCGGAGAAAACCCACGCAGGTCACGGGGAGAACGTACAAACTCCGTACAGACGGCGCCCGTAGTCGGGATCGAACCCGGGTCTCCGGCGCTGCATTCGCTGTAAGGCAGCAACTCTACCGCTGCGCCACCGTGACCGTCTAATATTTATTTTTATATTCTTTAATTCATGATTTTGGGAGGGGGGCGTTGGGCATTCTTAATTGCCCTTAAACCGAGTGGTTTGTTGAGTTTCAGAGGCACTTAGCAGTTTTTTTTTTTCTATTGGAACCTAATCAAATGTACAGCACTTTGGTCAACGTGGGTTGTTTTTAAATGTGCTATACAAATAAAATTGACTTGACTTGACTTGAACCATCTTCAGTCTGGAGTCACCTGTTTTTGAATAGTGAATGGCCCGGATAGAGTGGATGTGGAGAAGATATTTCCACTAGTGGGAGAGTCCAGGACCAAGTTCAGAATTAAAGGACGTCCCTTTAGGAAGGAGATGAGGAGGAATTTCTTCAGTCAGAGGGTGGTGAATCTGTGGAATTCATTGCCACAGAAGGCTGTGGAGGCCGTCAATGGATATTTTTAAGACAGAGATAGGTTATTTTTGATTAGTACGGGTGTCAGGGATTATGGGGAGAAGGCAGGAGAATGGGGTTAAGAGGGAGAGATAGATCAGCCATAAGTGAATGACGGAGTAGACTTGATGGGCCAAATGGCCTAATTCTGTTCCTATCACTTATGATCTTATGTATTTATCTGGGTCAAAATGAGAACAGCAAACCATCACGCAAACCAACCTCCCTTCTATTAAATCCATCTATACTTCACACTGCCCCAGAAAGGCCACCAGCATCATCAAGGACGTATCTCACCTCGGACCCTCCCTCTTCTCCCCTTTGTCATCAGGCAAGAGGTTGGGGCGGCACAGTGGCGTGGCAGTAGAGTTGCTGCAATACAGCGCCAGAGACCTGGGTTCGATCCTGACTACGGGTGCTATCTGTACGGATTTTGTACGTTCTCCCCGTGACCGTAAGGGAATTTCTCTGGTGGTTCCAGTTTCCCCCCACTCTCCAAAGGTGTACATGTTTGTAGCATTAATTGGCTTTGGTAAGTTTTCCCTAAGTGTGTAAGATAGTTAACCCTAACTAGTGTACGGTTGATCGCTGGTCACCGTGGACCCGATGGGCCAAATAGCCTGTTTCCATGCTGGATCTCTAAAACTAAACAGATCTAAAGTCCCTGAGAATTCATGTTTTTCTCCATGGTAGACACAGACGAGAAACATTCATTTATGACCTTTCCCATCTCCCGAGCCTCCACATGAATACCACTCTGTCGATCTTTAAGGGATCTCGTTCTCTCAATAGTTACTCTTTTGACCTGAACGTGCTTGTGGAATCTTTTTGGATTTCCCTTTATCTTTTTAATGGAAAATATAACAATAATCCCAAAGAAGGAAGGAAACACTGCCAGCTGAAACTGGAGCACTTGCTTTGCTGGTAAAGTTTCATTGCAAGTTTTAAACAAAATGATTTATCTTGGAAGATTTACTTACGAAAGATCTATAAACTCCATTCTATAAATCATCCCTCTCCATTGGCAGACACGTTCGCATACTTTAGAGTAATATTAATAATCTACAGTGCCTGTGGAATAGTGTTGGCTTGGGACATTAGAAAAAATTGCATGAGGAATCACGATGTCAATGGCTTTCAAAAATGCACAGTTGAATGCATTTAAGTAATGCATTCGGTTGAAATTCAACTTCAGGGGGGTGTAAAATGGATAGCAGTGAAATGGCTGATCATTATCTAGCATGACCAATTTTGCTTTTTATCTGGAGTCATAATTGAGTGAATGTTAAATGGGTGGCTGGCCCATTACTGTCCATTTTATTCCCTGCTGAAGCTGGATACCACCTCCCTTTTCACTTCTGCTTGCATTTGTTCACATTATTAATTTATCTAAATCAGTGCCACCACATTAAGTCTCCTCTCTCCAAACACTGCCATCCACACATGCTGGTTCACACCCAAGAGGACACAGAGTGCTGGAGTAACTCAGCGGTTCGGGCAGCATCTCCGGAGAGCCTGGTCAGGTGACGTTTCAGGTCGAGACCGTTCTTCGGTCCTTTCGGAAGAAGGGTCTCGACTCGGAACGCTACCTGTCCAAGCGCAATTTTGTTGGACAATAATGAGAAAGAAGGTCTCGAGGAATTAGAGAAGAAAACCTCCACTGTGAGATCACTGTGAGATCACTGTGAGATCCAGCCAAGAGCAACACTTTCTCATCTCCAAGTATACAATAGACAATAGACAATAGGTGCAGGAGTAGGCCATTCGGCCCTTCGAGCCAGCACCGCCATTAAATGTGATCATGGCAGTACAGTACCCCGTTCCTGCCTTCTCCCCATACCCCCTGATATAAGCTGCATTAGAGATAGTTTGAGATAACTGTGCGTCAGTGTTAGGTACTTAAACAAGTAACACTCTCTGCAGCTCCCAAACACTTTCAATAACATGGTAAAGGTGATGCATAAAACCGGAATGGGCTCTGAAAATAATTTTAATTGTAATGTTGGCTTTTGTATGATGATCATTTATCCCAAATAGCTCAAATAATGGACAGCAGTACAGCACAAAGCAAATTGGCTGAAAGAAATAAGGAGATCAATGGAAAAAGAGTAAAATACTGCCCTGGGGGCTAAGTAGTTGTCTGGCTTTGCAAAGGAAGTATCGATGGCATTAAAGGCCCCTGATGGGAGCTGCTGCCAACTCAGAGAGAACGGAGTGAAAAGGAAATCTGTCGGTCAAGGGAAAATCTCTCGGTAAGCAGGGTTTTGTGGACATAGTCCAGACCATCATGCAAACCAACCTCCCCTCCACTGACTCCATCTACACTTCACGCTGCCTCAGCCCGGCCGCCAGCATAATCAAGGACCAGTCTCGCCCCCAGTCTCTCCATCTTCTCCCCTCTCCCATCAAGCAAGATGTGCAGAGGTGAGCGCTCACGGTGGCGCAGCGGTAGAGTTGCTGCCTTACAGCGCTTGCAACGCCGGAGACCCAGGTTCGATCCCGACTACGGGTGCTGTCTGCACGGAGTTTGTACGTTCTCCCCGGTGACCGCCCGGGCTTTCTGCGAAATCTTCGGCTTCCTCCCACACTCCAAAGACGTACAGGTTTGAAGGTTAATTGGCTTGGGTTTGTATACTTGGTATAAGTGTAAATTGTCCCTCGTGTGTGTGAATGTGTGGGGATCGCTGGTCGCTGTATCCACGCTGTATCTCTAAAATAAATAAAGTGTGAAAACACACACCTCCAGATTCAAGGACAGTTTCTTCCCAGCTGTTATCAGGCAACGGAACCATCCTACCAACAACTAGAATATGATCCGACCTCCCATCGGCCTCATTGGAGACCTTTGAACCATCTTTAATCAGACTTTATCTTGCAATGATTGTTGTGCCCTTTATCATTTATCTATACACTGTGGATGACTTGATTGCAATCATGTATGGTCCTTTCTTTGACTGGAAACAAAGGCTTTTCACTGTACCTCAGTGCACGTGACAACAATAAACAAAACGACACAAAAAAATGTTCAAAGGTGAACAAGCATTGCCTGATATCACAAATATTTTGTCCCCGTCAGGTCAATTAACTGAAATAATCTTTGATCAGAATGTATACCCAGCCATGAACTACTAAAGCAAAACTCCCCGGTGACTCCCCGATGCGGGAAGATTGTTCCCGATGTTGGGGGAGTGCAGAACCAGGGGTCACAGCTTAAGGATAAGGGGGAAGTCTTTTAGGACCGAGATGAGAAAACATTTCTTCACACAGAGAGTGGTGAGTCTGTGGAATTCTCTGCCACAGAAGGTAGTTGAGGCCAGTTCATTGGCTATATTTAAGAGGGAGTTAGATTTGGCCCTTTTTGCTAAAGGGATCAGGGGGTATGGAGAGAAGGCAGGTACAGGTTACTGAGCTGGATGATCAGCCATGATCATATTGAATGGCGGTGCAGGCTCGAAGGGCCGAATGGCCTACTCCTGCACTTATTTTCTATGTTTCTATGTTTCTAAAACTGAGAATCTGTGGTGTTCAGTTTGGACAATTTTTTTTCATAGCAAATACTTGCCATCAGAAGAGGGGCACAAATTATATCATTGTCAACTATGGTGTTAGGAGGACTTTATTGGGTGCCCAGATCCCAGGATATTAATGTTAAAATGTTGGATGAACTACACTTAGTGAGATAAGCACATGATTAAAGACATCTCACCAGTGTAGGAGTTGACTTGCATTGCCAGAGGTAATGGATGCAAGGAAACTGAGCCAATGTTCTGTTAACTTAGATAAAATGTTTGTGAAGAAGGAGATTAAATAAAAACAGAAGATGGTGGAGACCAAGGACCCTTGATCCAAACACTAACACGATGCAAGAATCTCATATGTCCCGGGGGCAGACTTAAGCCATTCGGCCCATCAAGTCTACTCTGCCATTCAATCACAGCTGCTCTATCTTTCCCTCTCAACCCAATTCTCCTGCCTTCTCCCCGTAACCCCTGACACCAATACTAATCAGGAATTTGTTGATCTCCACCTTAAAATATCCATTGACGGCCTCCACCGCCTTCTGTGGCAATGAATTCCACAGATTCACCACCCCCTGACTGAAGGAATTCCTCCTAATCTCCTTCCTAAAGGTACTTCCTTTTATTCCGAGGCTAAGCTCTCTGATCCTAGACTCTCCCACTAGTGGAAACAACCTCTTCACATCCACTTTATCCAGGCCTTTCACTATTCGGTAAGTTGTAATGAGGTCCTCCCTCATTCTTCTAAACTCCAGCGTAAACAGGTCCAGTGCCATCAAACGCTCATTGTACGTTAACCCAATCATTCCTGGGATCAACTGCAGATGTGGGAATCTTGTGCAAAACACAAAGTGCTGGAGGAACTCAGTACGTCAGGCAACATCTGCGGACAGGTGTTTCAGGTCGGGATGCTTTTTCTGACTAAGTGTCCCAACCCAAAACGTTCCTCTGTACATTTCTTCCACAGATGTTGCCTGACCTGCTGAGTTCCTCCAGCACTTTGAGTTTCAGAAATATTCTCTCTCCTTCTCTCTCCAGAGATGTTACTGGACCCACTGAGTCTCTCCAGCAGGTCCTGTTTCATTCAGATTTCCAGCATCCACAGATTATTACTTTTCAAAGAGGATTTCACAATGTATTTGTAATATTCATTTCTCTATCAACATCACTGTTAAAAACAAATACAAATAGTTATTCTTGTACCTGTTGGGCCCACCTATACACACAATAACCTCTGCATTTGTCCATAATCCCATCTACAACTGCACTGCTGAACTTAAAGCATGTAAAGTCTTTCTGCAAGACATTAAACATAGAAACATAGAAAATAGGTGCAGGAGGAGGCCATATGGCCCTTCGAGCCAGCACCGCCATTCATTGTGATCATGGCTGATCATCCACAATCAGTAACCTGTGCCTGCCTTCACCCCACATCCCTTGAATCCTCAACCCCCTAGAGCTGTCTAAATATAAAAGCTAACATTTAGAGTCATAGAGTCAGTCATACAGCACAAAAGCAGGCCCTTCAGCCCAACCTGCCCATGCCAACTAGGATGCCCGGGTCTCCGGCGCTGCAAGCGCTGCAGGGCAGTAACTCTACCGCTGCGCCACCGTGCCGCCATTGCAGATAGCACAAGGGGTGTGAGACAAAAGGATTAGAGAGTTGCAAATGGTGAAGTTAGAGGATTGACGAGCTGCACTGTGCTCTATGTTCTATGCACTATGATCTATGGGAGATTTTCTCCGGTAGTTGTACAACAAATAAAAATGACGAGAGGGGAATAATTATCACAAATTGTGCTTTGGAGGCAACAGGAAAGAGAAAACCAAAACGTTTTAATATAAATAAATCAGGAGAGAAAAATGAGAAATGTTTGAATATTGGTTCCAAGCCTTGTAATATCACTGAGTACTTTTGTGTTTTAGATTTCCAGGATCAGCAATGTTTTGTGTTGTTACTCTCTTCCTATCTTTACATAAATATATTAAAAGTTTTAGTTCAGTTCAGTTTAGTTTATTGTCACGAGTACTGAGGCACAGTGTAAAGCTTTTGTTGCGTGCTAACCAGTCAGCGGAAAGACAATACATGATTACAATCGAGCCATTGACAGTGTATAGATACATGATAAGGGAAAAACAATTAGTGCAAGGTAAAGCCAGCAAAGTCCGATCAAAGATAGTCTGATGGTCACCAATGAGGTAGATAGTGGTCCTTTCCTCTCTCATCTTAAACCTATGTCCCCTGGTTCTTGATTCCTATATTCTGGGTAAAAGACTATTTATACCACAGGGCGTCACGGTGGCACAGCGATAGAGTTGCTGCCTTACAGCGAATGCAGCGCCGGAGACTCAGGTTCGATCCTGACTACGGCCACTGTACTGTACGGAGTTTGTATTTTCTCCCTGTGACCTGCGTGGGTTTTCTCCGAGATCTTCGGTTTCTTCCCACACTCCAAAGACGTGCAGGTTTGTAGGTTAATTGGCTGGGCAAATGTAAAAATTGTCCCTGGTGGGTGTAGGATAGTGTTAATGTGCGGGGATCGCTGGGCGGCGCGGACCCGGTGGGCCGAAGGGCCTGTTTCTGCGCTGTGTTTCTAATAAATAAATAAATAAATAAATAAATATTCCCCTCAAGATCTGGTGCTTCTCTACAAGATCACCCCTCATCCTCTTGTGCTCCAAGAAATAAAGCCCTAGCCTGCCCAACCTTACTCTACTTCATGAAGTACTTTGATTATTTCTTTAGACTTGGCCACCACATTTTAAAGACTTGAATGCATTGATCCGTGAGTTTCTTTGGACTTACTTGCTTTCAGCCATTGCCCCACTTTAAAGAAAACTTAATTAAGTTCCTCTTCTATCACTCTATCTGGATTAACATTCATCCGACACAATGATCCATTAATGTCCATTAGTAATATCTAGCAGCTCTTTACATTTTTTTCTGTGCTTATCTACTTTACGTCATCTGACAACTTAAACACATGGCTCACTCAGTCAGTAATAAAATTAGTGAGTAATTGAGGACCAGCACAGATTGTGTGTGACATCAGTAGTCATGTCTTAACAAATTGATCGTATATTCCTGCCCTCTGTGTTCTACAGATTGATCAATACCCTAACCAAGCAAATAATTTGCCTTTACTGATCTATGTTACTTCCACTTTAAAATCAAATATCTCAACATGTTCAGTCCTGAAACATCATCTGTCCATTCTTTACACTTTAGACTTCTGACATTCAGCGCAGAAACAAGCCCTTCGGCCCACTGAGCCCACAGCTTCGCTCAGTCCGCATTAACCAACCTGATCTCCCGGTGGCTGAGCACTTCAACTCTCCCTCCCACTCCCAGTCTGACCTTTCTGCCATCGGCCTCCTCCAGTGCCATAGTGAGGCCCACCGGAAATTGGAGGAACAGCACCTCATATTTCGCCTGGGCAGCTTGCAGCCCAGTGGTATGAACATTGACTTCTCCAACTTTAGATAGTTTCTCTGTCCCTCCCTTCCCCTCCCCTTTGCCAGATCTCCCACTATTTTCCTGTCTCCACCTATATCCTTCCTTTGTCCCGCCCCCCTGACATCAGTCTGAAGAAGGGTCTCGACCCGAAACGTCACCCATTCCGTCTCTCCTGAGATGCTGCCTGACCTGCTGAGTTACTCCAGCATTTTGTGAATAAATACCTTCGATTTGTACCAGCATCTGCAGTTATTTTCTTACAAACCATTTTACGTCTTTGTAATGTTGGAGGAAACGGGGTCACCTGGAGAAAACCAACGCGGTCACGGGGAGAATGTACAAACTCTGCACAGACAGCGCCCGCAGTCAGGATTGAACCCAGGTCTCTGGCGCTGTAAGGCAGCGACTCTACCGCTGCGCCACTGTGCTCCCCTTACTCCTTTCACAGATGCTGCCTGATCTGCTGAGTTCCTCCAACACTTTGTGTTTTGCTCAAGATTCCAGCATCTGCAGTTCCAGCTTTTGAGTCTCCATCTCAACATGCTCAACCATCTTGTCCTTAGAATCCAATGACTGCTCTACTGTCGCCGTACGAGTAATGGTTCCATAGTTTTCTCATTTATCTCCTCTGGGCGGCACGGTGGCGCAGCGGTAGAGTTGCTGCCTTACAGCGCTAAAGACCCGGGTTCGATCTTGACTACGGGTGCTGTCTGTATGGAGTTTGTACGTTCTTCCCGTGACCACGTGGGTTTTCTCCGGGTGCCGTGGTCTCCTCCCACACTCCGAAGACGTGCAGGGTTTGTAGGTTAATTGGCTTCTGTAAATTGTTCCCAGTGTGCAGAATAGAACTGGTGTATGGGTGGTCACTGGCCAGCACGGGCTCGGTGTGCCGAAGGGCCTGTTTCCACGCTGTATTTCTAAACTCTAAACGCTCTCCCAGTAGACAATGAAGCTACATTTGCACATCAAAAGCAACAAGCCCAGATTAAGCAGAGTTGTTTGTCTCAGCCATGAATAAAATCAAGAAAATAACCATTACAATTTGAAAGAGGATTGCGCTATCTCAAATGGTTCTATATTATCCGCATTAACAGAACAGAATATTGGCTTAATGTCCATTTATCCATTACCACTGGACTGAAATCTTCCGTCATGCACTAGATGAAAAATTGCAGATTCAGGAGCCAAGTATATTTTTCCTAAAACAAGTGAGAGCCTAAATGATATTCCATGTATATATGTATATAAGAGGGAGAGAGAATATCTTTTATAGAGAATTTCATATCTTGTTGAGTCTCATTGTCTGTAACTCATTTTCACCTAGCCCACAGCTAACAAAGGCCTGTTTCCTTTATCATCATTAATTTTCTGCATGACTTTCATTCATTTGTTCTATATATCTCTCTATTGCCGAATATATCTCTCATTTCCCTTTCCCCTGACTCTCAGTCTGAAGAAGAGTCTCGACCTGAAACGTCACTATTCCTTTTCTCCAGAGATGCTGCCTGACCTGCTGAGTTACTCCAGATTTTGTGTCTAATATATATATATATATATATATATATATATATATATATATATATATATATAATTTCATCGTTCTGTTTTGGGACTTATGCCAATAAAATATTTAACACAACAAAAGCTTAGCTTCTTTATAAATAAATTATTACTAATTACACAAACATGATGCAAACTACATCAAAACCTCTATATATATTTATAGATAGATAGATAGATAGATAGATGGATAGATAGATAGATAGATAGATAGATAGATAGATAGATAGATAGATAGATAGATAGATAGATAGATAGATAGATAGATAGATAGATAGATAGATAGATAGATAGATAGATAGATGGATGGATGGATGGATGGATGGATAGATAGATAGATAGATAGATAGATAGATAGATAGATAGATAGATGGATGGATGGATGGATGGATGGATGGATGGATGGATGGATGGATGGATGGATGGATGGATGGATGGATGGATGGATGGATGGATGGATGGATGGATGGATGGATGGATGGATAGATAGATAGATAGATAGATAGATAGATAGATAGATAGATAGATAGATAGATAGATAGATAGATAGATAGATTAAAAAACAAACAAGTAAGCAAACAATAGTGCAAAATTAAAAATAGTCTATGTAGTTTGCAGTGTATTAGGAGGTTGGGGCAAAGGGATTATAAGGGAAAGAGACAGATAAAGAGAGGCCGGTGGAACAGATTAAAGGTGATACTGTCCTATCATCAATTACAGTCAACAATGAGGATCATTCCTACATCTCCATTTGTGTTTAATTTATGAACTGAACACCAACAAGTATTGTTGGACAATGAGAAAAGCCTCAAATGTCCATGTACTGATCTGTAGTGAAGATGCAGGAACAAAGACTAATTGTCGGAAGTGGCTATGACACCCGTGATATCAGTGGCCACCTGTCACATTTCACCACATTGTGGGTGATAGAGGGACAGTGATGGGGATGTGACAGAGACATTCACCTGATCTCACTTCAACAGGTTGATACTCTGACTTTGGAATTAATTCAAAATAACGAATTGACTTCTGGGGAGAAAAAAGGAGATGACATATGATGAAAGAAAAAATGGATCAACCGGGCTTGTATTCACTGGAATTTAGGATGAGAGGGGATCTTATAGAAACACATAAAATTCTTAAGGGATTGGACAGGCTAGATGCAGGAAAAATGTTCCCCATGTTGGGGGAGTCCAGAACCAAGGGTCACGGTTTAAGAATAAGGGGTAGGCCATTTAGGACTGAGATGAGGAAAAGCTTTTTCAGCCAGAGAGTTGAGAATCTGTGGAATTCTCTGCCACAGAAGGCAGTGGAGGCCAATTCACTGGATGTTTTCAATAGAGAGTTAGATAGAGCTTCTTAGGGCTAAAGGAATCAAGGGACATGGAGAAAAAACTGGAAGAGGGTACTGATTCTGGATGATCAGCCATGATCATAATGAATGGCGGCGCTGGCTCGAAGCACCTACTTTCTGTGTTTCTTTCTGAGTTAATTGCAAAAGGTACATAAATCAAAAATAGTTTTATTTAAGATTCTCCTCATTTTCCAAAGCAAATTTTTACTAAAAACAAAGTCTATTTTTAATGTTTTTGTTGTGTTTCATTTTCAGATTAAGCTCCCATTCTCATTACAGTAAGAGTCAGCCTGCAAATGTGAACAAATATTTAACAGAATAACAGAGATCATTCAAATTCTTTCAGTGCGACAAAATAGTGCGATTTAAAAAAAAACCAGATTGCCTCCAAATGAATTAGTTATTTTAATGCAGCGTATCTAAGCATTCACTCATCTTAACTATGCTTGTTAGTTAACACAACTAGTGTATACATGCTGAATAACATAGTAATTCTGCAAGATCCTTAGCAAATACACACTACGGTGGGGCACAGGGAAGTTGGGGGGGGGGGGGGGAAATGGGGGCTCTTGTTCGTGGGTTAGCGTCTTGCAGTTACTGCCTTAAGTACTAAATCTCCAATTGGCCGAGTGAGTAATTGCACCTAGTTTATCGCTGGTATATAGTACTGAGCTTTATTTTACATCTCCCATTGCCAACCATTGATGCATTAAATGATGTCAAGCTGAGCAATATCCACAATGCTATAATTCAGTGCCGTTCTGTTAGTAAGATGTAAGGTAGCAGGAATCCCTGTTCCTTATCTCTCGTGAGTCTGCATTGTGAGAAGATGCATGCATTCAGATTTCATTAAGGGCCAGGATCAGGTTCCACTTTGAGTTCTCTGTTTTCAAATTGTCTTCAGTTCATTCACTTAAAAGGCGGTTTAGAGGAACTGCCTGGACTTATCGGTTGCCTCTGCCCATGTAAACATCTTGTCACCTTTCTTAATTTGGTAGTAATCACTTGTTTTATTGTACACTAGACCAAGTGGACCTGTTGGGCCCAAACCTCTCCTGCATTGGTGCAGCACCCTCTCCTCCCCTCCTCCCCTCCCCTCTCCCCCCTCCCCCCTCCCCCCCTACTCCCCCCTCAACCCCTCCCTCCTTTCCCCTCCCTCCTCCTCCCCTCCCCCACCCCCTTTCCCTTCCCCTCCCCCCCACTCCATCCCCCTCAACCCCCCTTATCCTCCCTCCCTCCACCCCCCTCCCTCCCTCCACCCTCCCTAGGAGATAGATTTAAACTTTAAAATGTGAATAACTTAAAAAAGATAACACCGATTTCAATGAAACTTCTTCCATTAGCACCAAAGGGACGTCGGTGAGTAAGGTGGGCCCAATATTGTCGCGCTATCGTGTACCGTTTTGGTGTAATTCAGGAACACACAAACAAACAAACGAGAGTTTTATTTTATACATTTTTCAATAACTGTTTCTACAGATTGTAATTCAGTTGCATGAAATGAAAAAATGTCCTCATAAATGTGGCAGCGTGGTGGCACAGCTGGTAGAGCTGCTGCCTCACAGAGTCCAGAGACCTCGGTTCAATCCTGAACTTGGATGCTCTCTGTGTGGAGTTTGCACGTCCTCTCTGTGACCGCGTCGGATTCTTCCTGGTGCTCTGGTTTACTCCCACATTCCAAAGACGTGCGTGTTTGTAGGTTAATTGGCTTCTGTAAATTGCCCCTCATGTGTAGGGAGTGGATGCGAAAGAGAGATGACATCGATTGGTTTAGCAATACAGTGCAGAAACGGGCCCATTCGGCCCACCGGGCCCACGCCGACCAGCGATCCCCGCACATTAACATTATCCTATACCCACTAGGGCCAAATTTTTTTCTTACATTTACCAAGACAATTAACCTGCAAACCTGCACGTCTTTGGAGTGTGGGCGGAAACCGAAGATCCCGGAGAAAACCCAAGCAGGTCGCGGGGAGAACGTACAAACTCCGTGCAGACAGCACCTGTAGTCGGGATCGAACCTGGGTCTCCGGCGCTGCATTTGCTGTAAGACAGCAACTCTAACGCTGCGCCACCCTGTGATATAGTTTGAATGGATAAATCTATGGTTGGGGTGGACTCGGTGGGCCGAAGAGCCTGTTTTTAAGCTGTATCTATCTATCAATCAATCAATCAACAGGCATTGCATCTTTCTTTCAATGCTTACACTTGTGTTTATCTTCACTCACTGACCCCATTATCTAAGGCTGCACAGTGGCGCGGCGGTAGAGTTGCTGCCTTACAGCACCAGAGACCCGTGTTCGATCCTGACCACGGGTGCTGTCTGCATAGAGTCTGCACGTCCTCCCTGTGATCAAGTGGGTTTTCTCCAGTTGCTCCGGTTTCCTCCCACACCCCAAAGATAGTGCAAGTGTAGGAGGTGATCACTAGTCATGCAGTCATAGAGTGATACAGTGTAGAAACAGGCCCTTCAGCCCAACTTGCCCACACCGGCCAACATGTTCCAGCTACACTAGTCCCACTTGCTTGCGATTGGTCCATATCCCTCCAAACCAGTCCAATCCATGTCCCTGTCTAACTGTTTCTTAGTGTGGACTTGGTGGGCCGAATGGCCTGTTTCCCCACTGTTTCTCTAAAATAAAATAGAAAATTAACTATTTTAAAAATTGATGTCAAGGAGTACATTTCATCTTTAGTTAGTAGTTGTTTTATCATGCTGTATTCATTTGAACAACCTTGCGTAACTCATTGAGTTATAAGTTCAGGCTCGTAATACAATCTGGCAACATTTTCTGCTGTGTCCTTTTGACCAAGTTCTAAAATGGAATTATTTACATCTCACGCATATTTCTCGCTTAAACTACCAAAAATGGCCAACGGCACTGTAGTACGTGAAAGCCACTGATGCTATATGGTGATTCATGACTGATATAGAGGTTTAGCCATTACGTATATTAAACAGTGTTTCTCTGTAAATATACGCAGAGGGTTTTATGCTTCTCTCCCTCCCCCCCCCCCCCCCATTTAGTTTAGTGTTTAGTTTATAGATACGGCACAGAAACAGGCCCTTCGGCCCACCGCGTCCGCACCGACCAGCGATCCCCACATATTAACGCTGTCCTGCACACACTAGGGACAATTTATATTTACACCAAGCCAATTTACCAACAAACCTGTACGTCTTTGGAGCGTGGGAGGAAATGGAAGATCTCAGAGAAAACCCATGCGATCACGGGGAGAACGTGCAAACTCCGTACAGACAGCGCCCGTAGTCGGGATCGATCCCGGGTCTCCGGCGCTGCAAGCGCTGCAGGGCAGTAACTCTACCGCTGCGCCGCCGTGCCGCCATTGCAGATGGCACAAGGTGTGAGACAAAAGGATTAGAGAGTTGCAAATGGTGAAGTTAGAGGATTGACGAGCTGCACTGTGCTCTATGTTCTATGCCCTATGATCTATGGGAGATTTTCTCCGGTAGTTGTACAACAAATAAAAATGATGAGAGGGGAATAATAATCACAAATTGTGCTTTAGAGGCAACAGGAAAGGGAAAACCAAAACGTTTTAATATAAATAAATCAGGAGAGCAAAATGAGAAATGTTTGAATATTGGTTCCAAGCCTTGTAACATCACTGAGTACTTTTGCATTTCAGATTTTTAGGATCAGCAATGTTTTGTTTTGTTACTCTCTTCCTATCTTTACACAAATATATTAAAAGTTTTAGTTCAGTTTACTTTAGATTATTGTCAGGTACAGTGTAAAGCTTTTGTTGCGTGCCAACCAGTCAGCGGAAAGACGATACATGATTACAATCGAGACATTCACAATGTTCAGATACGTAATAAAGTGAATAACGTTTAGTGCAAGGTAAAGCCCAGTAAAGTCTGATCAAAGATAGTCCAAGGGTCTCCTATGAGGTAGATAGTGGCTCAGGACTGCTCTCTGGTTGTTGATAGGATGATAACAACTGGGAAGTTGTTACAAAATTCTTATAAAATTCTTAAGGGGTTGGACAGGCTAGATGCAGGAAGATTGTTCCCGATGTTGGGGAAGTCCAGAACAAGGGGTCACAGTTTAAGGATAAGGGGGAAGTCTTTTAGGACCGAGATGAGAAAGTTTTTTTTCACACAGAGAGTGGTGAATCTGTGGAATTCTCTGCCACAGAAGGTAGTTGAGGCCAGTTCATTGGCTATATTTAAGAGGGAGTTAGATGTGGCCCTTGTGGCTAAAGGGATCAGGGGGTATGGAGAGAAGGCAGGTACGGGATACTGAGTTGGATGATCAGCCATGATCATATTGAATGGCGGTGCAGGCTCGAAGGGCCGAATGGCCTACTCCTGCACCTATTTTCTATGTTTCTGTGTTTCTATGAAACTGTCCCCGAATCTGGAGGTGTGCATTTTCCCACTTGTGTACCTCTTGCCTGATGGGAGAGGGGAGAAGCAGGAGAGACCGGGGTAGTATGGTTCAGACGTCGATATCTTGGAAGGATACCTTGGAATGAGCGTTGTTTCTGAGTTAAATCCAAATCCAGTGCTTGTCACTGCCAGAGCTGAAAGCACTGGATGAGGTTGCTGGAGGTGTTGGGTCTGTTTGGGATCATGCATATATTGGAGCAATGGAGTAGGCTGTGATATGTGAGTCTAGTAATATGGGGCTTCAAAGATGATTTCTTCTCATTACGAGTGCTTCCGTTTATTAAATCAGCGTGGTTGACTTTAAACTAACCTTTGTGGGGATCTCGTAAATCATTTAGTTGTATCAAATCACTGCATGGATCACAGTTCTCTGTCCTGGTAGCTATTTTTGTACTAATCCCTCAGCTACACTATCTACCAGCAAACAAGAGCAGTTTGACAAAATAGTATCTGGATAAGTTCATAATGTGATAGGAACAGAATTAGGCCATTCGGTCCATCAAGTCGACTCCGTCATTCAATCATGGCTGACCTATCTCTCCCTCCCAACCCCATTCTCCTGCCTTCTCCCCATAACCCCTGACACCCATACTAATCAAGAATCTATCTCTGCCTTAAATATATCCATTGACTTGGCCTCCACAGCCTTCTGTGGCAAAGAATACCATGGATTCACCACCCTCTGACTAAAGAAATTCCTCCTGATCTTTCTAAAGCTACGTCCTTTTATTCTGAGGCTAAGCCCTCTGATCCTAGACTCTCCCACTGGTGGAAACATCCTGTCCACTCTATCCAGGCCTATCACTATTCGGTAAGTTTCAATGAGGTCCCCCCTCATCCTTCTCAATTCCAGCCCAGTACAGGCCCAGTGCCATCAAACGGGGCGGTCACGGTGGCGCAGCGGTAGAGTTGCTGCCTTACAGCGAATGCAGCACCAGAGACTCAGGTTCGATCCTGACTACGGGCGCCGTCTGTACGGAGTTTGTACGTTCTCCCTGTGACCTGCGTGGATTTTCTCCGAGATCTTCGGTTTCCTCCCACACTCCAAAGACGTACAGGTATGTAGGTTAATTGACTGGGTAAATGTAAAAATTGTCCCTAATGTGTGTAGGATAGTGTTAATGTGCGGGGATCGCTGGGCGGCGCGGACTCGGTGGGCCGAAGGGCCTGTTTCCCCGCTGTATCTCTAAATCTAAATCTAAACGCTCATCATAGGTTAACCCACACATTCCTGGGATCATTCTCGTAAACCTCCTCGAGACCCTCTCCAGAGCCAGCACACCCTTCCTCAAATATGGGGCCCAAAGTTGCTCACAATACTCCAAATGCGGCCCGACCAATGCCATGCACTATAAATCCTGGTTTTGCTGGAATGCATGTATACCAAGGTGGTGTCATAGAGTCCTACAGCGTGGAAACAGGCCCTTTGGCCCAACGTGCCCACACCGCCCATCTACACTAGTCCCAGCTGCCAGTGTTTGACCCATATCTCCCTAGATGGTCAAAATTGATAGCACAGATACTCCCATCAAGGGATTAGCATTCACAAATGCTGACTATCTGTGACATTTGGGGCTGTTAACTACATCAGCACATTCACACAGAAGGCTTAATCTGTATTCATTTTGATTTTATTTCATGACACTATAATATATTTGAAAACAAATATGAATTTGCTTTTTTTTACTTAAAAATCTACGATCTGTCTACTTTTGATTTCCATCTGCTGGACTGATTTCCAAATAGAACTTTTATAAAATACTGCAAATTTCATTCTTTCTGTGACGCTACATATTTTAAATGTCCACTGTGCATGCAGAGAGATTAGTGGTTTCCATAGTAACTGGATTTTTTTATGGATGTTCTTATTTTACATTGGTCCGTGGAGGTTTATCCAATTTCAAACTCATCTTAGCTCTTGAAATACCGAGGCCATTTAGAGGCAAGCCTGGGGTTCTTTACATTCACATTCAATGTCAAACTACAGAATAATTAGAGACGCAGCGTGGAAACAGGCCCTTCGGCCCACCAAATACACTCCGTCCAACGATCGCCTGTACACTTGTTTCTACCCTACACACTTGGGACAATTTACAGAAGCCATTTAGAGAAGAGGCACGGTGGCGCGGCGGTAGAGTTGCTGCCTCACAGCGCCAGAGACCCGGGTTCGATCCTGATTACGGGTGCCGTCTGTACGGAATTTGTACGTTCTCCCCGTGACCTGCGTGGGTTTTCTCCGAGATCTTCGGTGTCCTCCCACACTCCAAAGTCGTACAGGTTTGTTGGTTAATTGGCTTGGTATCAATGTAAATTGTCCCCAGTGTGCAGGGTTAGGTAGTGTTAGCGTGCGGGGATCGTTGGTCGGTGCGTACTTGGTTGGCCAAAGCGCCGTTTCTGCACTGTATCTCTAAATTAAACTAAGAGGAGCGAAGTAACCATGTGGGTCTTCTCTGCGTGCTCCGGTTTCCACCTACACTCCAAAGACGTGTAGGTTTACAGGTTAATTTTGCTTCAATAAAATTGTAAATGTTCCCCAGTGTGTAGGATAATGCTAGTGCACAGGGTGATCGCTGGTCGGCGCAGACTCAGTGGGCCGAAGAGCTTGTGTCCACAGTGTTTCTTTTCTTTCTCCAAAGTCTAAATAAAATCCATAGAAGATTGTACTTGAGGTTAGTGCTGCATTGTGTTCTTACGACCTGGCAGTTGCTGAGAAGAAGCTGTTGGTGAACCTGCTGGTCATAGTTTTCAGGCTCCTGTACCTTCTTCCCAATGGTAACAGCAAAATGACAGCGTGGCCAGAGTGGCGTGGGCCTATAATGATATTGGTGCATTTTTGATGCAGCGTCCCCTGTAGATCCCTTCGATGGTGGAGAGGTCTGTATCTGAGATGGACCGGGCTAAGTCTACCACTATCTGTAGCCTGCTTCATTCCTGGGTGTTCTGACACATTTCTTCTGTTACCAAGTTGGGCCAAAGGGCCTGTTTCCGTGTTCCATGACTATGACTCTAATCAATTCAGACATCCTCAGCTGAATATGTCAAGAGTGTATGTGTATTGTACAGCACTCAAAATTCAGATTTATTGAGCATAACATCACTGAGTTTTGTAAACATTATTATGTGGATATAGACAATAGACAATAGACAATAGACAATAGGTGCAGGAGGAGGCCATTCAGCCCTTCGAGCCAGCACCGCCATTCAATGCGATCATGGCTGATCACTCTCAATCAGTACCCCGTTCCTGCCTTCTCCCCATACCCCCTCTCCGCTATCCTTAAGAGCTCTATCCAGCTCACTCTTGAAAGCATCCAACGAACTGGCCTCCACTGCCTTCTGAGGCAGAGAATTCCACACCTTCACCACTCTCTGACTGAAAAAGTTCTTCCTCATCTCCGTTCTAAATGGCCTACCCCTTATTCTTAAACTGTGGCCCCTTGTTCTGGACTCCCCCAACATTGGGAACATGTTTCCTGCCTCTAATGTGTCCAATCCCCTAATTATCTTATATGTTTCAATAAGATCCCCCCTCATCCTTCTAAATTCCAGTGTATACAAGCCCAATCGCTCCAGCCTTTCAACATACGACAGTCCCACCATTCCGGGAATTAACCTAGTGAACCTACGCTGCATGCCCTCCATAGCCAGAATATCCTTCCTCAAATTTGGAGACCAAAACTGCACACAGTACTCCAGGTGCGGTCTCACCAGGGCCCGGTACAACTGTGGAAGGACCTCTTTGCTCCTATACTCAACTCCTCTTGTTATGAAGGCCAACATTCCATTGGCTTTCTTCACTGCCTGCTGTACCTGCATGCTTCCTTTCATTGACTGATGCACTAGGACACCCAGATCTCGTTGAACTCCCCCTCCTCCTAACTTGACACCATTCAGATAATAATCTGCCTTTCTATTCTTACTTCCAAAGTGAATAACCTCACACTTATCTACATTAAACTGCATCTGCCATGTATCCGCCCACTCACACAACCTGTCCAAGTCACCCTGCAGCCTTATTGCATCTTCCTCACAATTCACACTACCCCCCAACTTAGTATCATCTGCAAATTTGCTAATGGTACTTTTAATCCCTTCGTCTGTCATTAATGTATATTGTAAATAGCTGGGGTCCCAGCACCGAACCTTGCGGTACCCCACTGGTCACTGCCTGCCATTCCGAAAGTGCCCCATTTATCCCCACTCTTTGCTTTCTGTCTGTCAACCAATTTTCTATCCATGTCAGTACCCTACCCCCAATACCATGTGCCCTAATTTTGCCCACTAATCTCCTATGTGGGACCTTGTCGAAGGCTTTCTGAAAGTCGAGGTACACCACATCCACTGACTCTCCCCTGTCAATTTTCCTAGTTACATCCTCAAAAAATTCCAGTAGATTTGTCAAGCATGATTTCCCCTTCGTAAATCCATGCTGACTCGGAATGATCCCGTTACTGCTGTCCAAATGCTCAGCAATTTCGTCTTTTATAATTGACTCCAGCATCTTCCCCACCACTGATGTCAGACTAACTGGTCTATAATTACCCGTTTTCTCTCTCCCTCCTTTCTTAAAAAGTGGGATAACATTTGCTATCCTCCAATCCACAGGAACTGACCCTGAATCTATAGAACATTGAAAAATGATCTCCAATGCTTCCACTATTTCTAGAGCCACCTCCTTAAGTACCCTGGGATGCAGACCATCAGGCCCTGGGGATTTATCAGCCTTCAGTCCCATCAGTCTACCCAAAACCATTTCCTGCCTAATGTGGATTTCCTTCAGTTCCTCCATCACCCTAGGTTCTCCGGCCCCTAGATATGTTATTATAGTGTGCATTTACCATTTGCGATCAATGATCTTTTTTTTTTTACCAGAACTGTTATTTCACTCCTGCAACTTGGATAAGCCAAGACAATTCACGCAGAGTTTCTGACTTTGAAGAGATAACATTAACAAAAATCCAGCTCTTTAAATAAATAGATTTCCATTAAGTACTTGTAATCTGTCTCACTGACATCATTGTAAATTTTATTCCGTCCGAACACTTCTCTTTTTGTCATCTAAAGCAGAGTAGTAGAGAGCACAAGGAAGACGATGTTGCAATCTGGGCAGCAACCAAGCAACCTCGTTCAACTTGTCCTTCAGTTCTTCAAAGAGAGTGTTGCAAGGAACAGTGACGTTATTACTCACGAAACAGCTTCTTCCCCTCTGTTATCAGGCTTCTGAACCGTCCTTCCATAGGCTAGGGTGCTGTCTGATTAGGGGTGCCAACTATCTCACTCCCAAATAAGGGATAAGGTGATGTCACCGCCCCGCGCCCCACGTGACCTCACCCAGCCAGCGGCCACGTGCTCCCGCTCCAACTATGGCGGCCGCCGGGGCCGGGAGGTGGGTTGCTACGCAACCTCCGTTAGGCGGCCCACGGGCCTCCAGACCTACACTGTCCCGACCTATAACGTCCGGGCCTACAGCGACCGGACCTACAGCATCTGGGCCTACAGCGCCCGGGCCTACAGCGACCCCGGGCCTAATACGGGACAAAGGCAATCCCGTACGGAACAAACTAATTTAGCCCAAAATACGGGATGTCCCGGTTAATACGGAACAGTTGGCAACCCTACTCACACATGATAATAATAATAACCTAAACTTAGAAGGATGAGAGGGGATCTCACAGATCTAAAATTCTTAAGGGATTGGACAGGCTAGAGTGCCTGAAAAATGTTCCCCATGTTGGGGGAATCCAGAACCAGGGGTCACAGTTCAAGAATAAGGGATCGGCCATTTAGGACTGAGACAAGGAAAAACTTTTTCAGCCAGAGAGTTGTGAATCTGTGGAATTCTCTGCCACAGATGGCAGTGGAGGCCAATTCACTGGATGTATTCAAGAGAGAGTTAGACATAGCTCTTAGGGCTAACGGAGTCAAGGGATATGGGGAGAAAGCAGAAACGGGGTACTGATTCTGGATGATCAGCCATGATCATATTGAATGGCGGTGCTGGCTCGAAGAGCCGAATGGCCTACTCCTGCACCTATTTTCTATGTTTCATTGTAACCTAAATGATTGTATTTATGCATAGTATTATATGATTTGAGAGCATGCTAAACACAGGTTTCCACTGTATCTCGGTACACGTGACAATAAGAACCCTAAACCTAAACATGCACCCTGATAAAGATATCTCTTCAAGGGTGCAAGTGTGACAGTTAAAGGGAATTACCCTGTGGAATTTCAGCGGGGCTGTGAAACGGCCCATGACAGTCATGGTTATGTTGCACTCTGTAAAATATCTCATTGAAGAAGTTACTCGGAACCAGAAGGAGGCCCAGAGTGCTGGAGTAGCTCAGCGGGTCAGGCAGCATCTCAGGAGAACATGGACAGGCAATCCTGTCTTAAGTTATAGAAGCAGAATTAGGCCATTCGGCCCATCAAGTCTACTCAGCCATTCAATCGTGTGCTAATCCATCTTCCCCCTCGCAACCCCCCCCCCCCCATTCTCCTCCCCAGAAAACTCCTAACACCCTAACTAATCAAATTGGGCTGAGACCCTTCTTCAAGGTCTGGATAAGTTTCCCAACATGAAAGGTCGCCCATCCATGTTCTCCAGAGAGGCTGTCTGAGCCACTGAGTGGCTCCAGCACACTGTGTCTTCTTTTGCAAACCAGCATCTGCAGTTCCTTGCCCCCTTGTCTCAACCTGTTCTTTCCAGGTGTCAAAGTGCAGAAAGTGCTTTTTAATTCATCACGAATACTTTTTAACCCAAAGCCACAATGAATGTCATAGCAGGATGTGTGGAAACGTTACCTTGACATACATAATGCTGCTGCCCAAGCTCTGTGTGGTCTGAAACCAGCTAATAGTAACAGTGAGAGCCCGATATAGAACAAGCTGCAAGGACAATATTAACATTCTTTGCTTTGCATTTAAAGCCCTTTAAAAAGATTTAACAGAGTACAACTAGAAAGTGAGTCGCAGTTTGTTTTAATTTTTAAAAAAAGAAATAGAACATAGAATCTCGAACAGTACAGCACAAGAACAGGCCCTTCGGCCCACAGTATCTGTGCCAAACAAGATGCCAAGACCATCTTTTTCTACCTGCACATAATCCATATCCCTCCATTCCTTGCATATCCATATGTCTATTCAAAAGGTCTCTTAACCCCCACTATCGTATCTGCCTCCACCACGACCCTCAGCGTGTTCCAGGCACCCGCCACCCTCTGTGTAAAAAAGAACTGGCCCTGCACATCTCATAAGTCACAGGAGCAGAATTAGGCCATTCAGCCCAACCAGGCTACTCCACCATTCAATCATGGTTGATCTATCTTCCCCTCTCAAACCCGTTCTCCTGCCTTCTCCCCTTAACCCCTGACACCCGTACTAATCAAATATCGGTGAATCTCTGCCTTAAAAATACCCAGTGACTTGGCCTCCACAGCCGTCTGTGGCAATGAGTTCCACCCTCTGACTAAAGAAATTCCTCCTCATCTCCTTTCTAAAGGTACATGCTTTTAATATAAGGCTATGGCCTCCGCTCCTAGACTCTCCCACTAGTGGTAGCATCCCCTTCACATCAACTCTATCCAGGCCTTTCACTGTTTGCTAAGTTTCAATGAGGTCCCCCATCATCTCCTTTAAACTTTGCCCCACTCACTTGGAAAGCTGTGCCTTCTAGTAATTGTTTTTTTCCCAACACATTGAACCTTTGAGTAAAAGGGACTTGAATCTGTAACAAATTCTGGGCACCTCTTGATAAATACGCTGTTTGATTTTGACAGCATGGCTGTCGACTCTCTGTAAGTTTACTTAAAAGCCTTTGAAGCTCAGTTAATAAAATGGCCTTCTTGTTTGCCTTTCAAAGCATGGAATAAATATGGAATTTTGGCACCAAGTGCCTCCAAGTCAGCAATATTGGTGGTTTGGTCTGCACACTGCAGGTCCCAGAGTAAACTCGGAATATCTTTCAAGAATGTGATATGGAAATTCCGCTCGCTTTTAACAAAACACGAATATATAACCACAGTCTTGTACGATTCTGAGTAACAGCTTCAACAACAGCGGAAAGGAAAACACCGGAAAGAGGCGGCACGGTGGCGCAGCGGTAGAGTTGCTGCCTCACAGCGCCAGACACCCGGGTTCAATCCTGACCACAGGTGATGTCTGTGTGGAGTTTGTACGTTCTCCCTGTGACCAAGTGGGTTTTCTCCAGGTGCTCCAGTTCCCTGCCACACTCCAGGTTTGTAGGTTACTTGGCTTCGGTAAAAATCGTAAATTGTCCCTAGTGTGTTGGATCGTGCTGGGGTATGGGGTGATCGCTGGTCGGCACGAACTCGGTGGGCCGAATGGCCTGTTTCTGCGCTGTATCTCTAAACAAATCTAAACTAAACTAAATTGAAGAAGGGTCTCGACCCGAAACGTCGCCCATTCCTTCTCTCCAGAGATGCTGCCTGCCCCGTTGAGTTACTCCAGCCTTTTGTGTCTATCTAACTTGAACAGGTGCAAGTTTCCTTACCGCACTCTGCATGACTTCATTTAACAGATTATAGTGATGGGGGAACATCGCAATAATGACAGAGTGCAAGGTTTCTGAGACTGGTGCACTCTTGACAAAACCCCCACGATCATAATCATAATCATACTTTATTAGCCAAGTATGTTTTGCAACATACGAGGAATTTGTTTTGAAATACAATCATAACAATTAAAAGCAAAAGAACACACAAAATACATTTTAACATGAACATCCACCACAGCGACTCCTCCACATTCCTCACTGTGATGGAAGGCGAAACAAAAGTTCAATCTCTTCCCTTTTTTGTTCTCCCGCGGTCGGAGGCCTCGAGCCTTCCGTTGACGGGACGATCTTGACTCCCGTAGTCGGCGATCGGCCCCTCCGCGTCAGGGCGATCAAGCTGCTGCCTTGGGGGGATCTCAGCTCCCCTGCGCCGGGTGATCAGACCCCAGGTCGGGGCTGGTCAAAACCTTCTGCGGCTGGAGCTCCCCGGCATAGGTCTCTACCCGAGACTGCGAGCTCCTCGATGGTAAACTCCACAGGCCGCAGCTGGAGCGTCGATCCCAGGCAAGGGATCGCAGGCTCTGATGGTAAGTCCACGGCCCCGTGGTGGAGCTCAAAGTCAGTCCCGAGCAAGGCCGCCAGCTCCACGATGTTAGGCCGCAGAGCGACCGGAGATACGATCCGGAAAACAATCGCATCTCCGGCGAGGTAAGCGATTGAAAAACAGTTTCCCCCGATCCCCTCCCCCACCCCCACATAAAACAAACCAGAGAACATTAACACAAACTTTAAAAACACACTAAAAATAACAAAAAGGACGAAAAAACAGACAGACAGAGGCTGCCATCGCGGTGGCACCCGGTGGAACTGAATATAAAATAACATTTGCAAAAGCACCTGCTGCAAAATATGATTTTTCTTTGCTACGATTTCTCTTTATTGCAGAGCGGTGAATTATAACAGAAGGCTGACATGTAATAAAGAAGCTTCAAAGACAAGCGTGCATCACATAGGTACATCGAGGCAATTAAAAGATTGACGGTACATTAATCCCAACGTGTTAAACTGGTAACTGCACCGTCTCACTGTTTCCATTCAACTGAGGGGTCCAAAAGGGGTTGGGATTCTCCAACGCATTAAAATATCACTCTCCCACCACTTTAACGGAAAACTGATTTGGGTCAAGGCCAAAGCGAGTGATATTCTGATGTGTCTGTCATGTAACGCGTCTTATACACTAATACACGAGGCCTGAGACGTTGTTGCCTAATCACCCATAAATTATGCATTTAGACCAGACCTCCTCATGCAAGTTTGCTCTATGATCTTTTACCAGGGCAGGGGGATGTGAGTAGCAATGTTGCTTTTTAGTTACTGAGGCTACACTGGGACAGATCTGCTTCTGGGCGGTGGCTGGATCACAGGGACAGTCAATGGGACAAGCTACAATCTGAAGAAGGGTCTCGACCCGAAACATCACCCATTCCTTCTCTCCCGAGATGCTACCTGACCCGCTGAGTTACTCCAGCATTTTGTGTCTACACTCAAACTACCATCAGAGATGGGCAACTAGGGACAGACCTATCAATAAGTGGGCCCTGTAAGCAACAATGAACTTAAAGGTTTGTGTCAGGATGATGGAAGAGATCAGAGTACTGCTTTGGGAAAGAACTGTAGATGCTGGTTTAAATCGAAGGTAGACATAAAATGCTGGAGTAACTCAGTGGGACAGGCAGCATCTCTGGAGAGAAGGAATGGGTGACATTTCGGGTCGTGACCCTTCTTCAGTCTGACTGTTTGTCATCGACATCATTGATTTGGCTGAGAACATACAGGGCAAGATTAGCAAGTTTGCTGATGATACAAAAGTTTGTGGTTTTGCAGATAGTGAAGATGGTTGTGAACGATTGCAGCAGGATCTGGATCGATTGGCCAGGTGGGCGGAGGAATGGTTGATGGAATTTAATACAGAGAAGTGTGAGGTGGTGCATTTTGGGACGTCGACCAAGGGCAGGACCTACACAGTAAATGGTAAGCTTCTGAGTGGTGTTGTAGAGCAGAGGGATCTAGGAGTACAGGTGCATGGTTCCTTGAAGGTTGAGTCACAGGTAGAAAAGGTGGTCAAAAAGACTTTTGGCATTTAGGCCTTCATCAGTCAGAATATTGAGCTTAGAAGTTGGGAGGTCATGTTGCAGTTGTATAAGATGATAGTGAGACCGCATCTAGAATATTGTGTTCAGTTCTGGGTATTATGTTATAGGAAAAATATTGTCAAGCTTGAAAGTGTTCAGAAAAGATTTACGAGGATGTTGCCAGGACTAGAGGGTGTGAGCTATAGGGAGAGGTTGAGTGGGCTGGGTCTCTATTCCATGGAGCGCAGGAGGATGAGGGGAGATCTTATAGAGATTTACAAAACCATGAGAGGAATAGATCAGGTAGATGCACAGAGTCTCTTGCCCAGAGTAGGGGAATCAAGGACCAGAGGACATAGGTTCAAGGTGAAAGGGAAAAGATTTAATAGGAATCCGAAGGGTAACTTTTTCACGCAGAGGGTGGTGGGTGTATGGAACAAGCTGCCAGAGGAGGCTGGGACTATCCCATCGTTTAAGAAACAGTTAGACAGGTGCATGAATAGGACAGGTTTGGAGGGATATGGACCAAGCACAGGTAATTGGGACTAGTGTAGCTGGGACATTGTTGGCCGGTGTGGGCAAGTTGGGCTGAAGGGCTTGTTTCCACACTGAATCACTCTATGACTATGACTGCCACAATGATCACAAAAGCTGAGGTGTTACTTCTCAACACATCTCTTGTCTAAAGACCTCCCCAATGTAATATTTAGTGATGATGAGACCTTTAGATTTTCTAATTAATGAAGGATATCAGACAGGTAGCTGCATGTTTTTTGAGTGATACAGTGTGGAAACAGGCCATTCGGCCCAACTTGCCCACAACGGTCAACATGTCCCAGTTACATGAGTCCCACCTGCCCGCGTTTAGCCCATATCCATCCAAACCTGTCCTATCCATGTACCTGCCTAACTGTTTCTTAAATGTTGGGATAGTCCCAGCCTCAACTACCTCCTCTGGCAGCTCGTTCCTTACACCCACCAACTTTTGTGTGAAAACGTTGCCCCTCAGATTCCTATTAAAACTTTTTCCCTTCACCTTAAACCTATGTCCTCTGGTCCTCGATTCACCTACTCTGGGCAAGAGACTCCACGCATCTACCCGATCTATTCCTCTCATGATTTTATACATCTCTATAAGATCACCCCTCATCCTCTTGCGCTCCAAGGAATAGAGACCCAGCTAACTCAACCTCTGCTAAGAGCTCAGACCCTCTAGTGCTAGCAATATCCTGATTAGTACAGGAACATTGGGAGCATTTTTCCCGCATCTAGCTTATCCATTCTTTTTATTATTGCATACAAATTATGTTCCCAAAACTGTTCAAATCTAACGATTTGCAAACAGTTGTGTCAACGAATGCACTGAAATTGGGTATGCATTTCCAAGGAGTTATGAATGAAAGTGTAGCCGTTTAAATGTAAAATTAACATTTCCTTAATTTTCATTTGAATAATTGTCCTAAACTTCGTGATAGAAAGCACGTACTGAAATTAAACATCAATGAAAAAAGGAATCTTTCCACGTCAGATTTTAAAATATCTTTAAATATATTTCATCGGAACAAAAGGGCAGCACGGTGGCGCAGTGGTAGAGTTGCTGCCTCATGGGTTCGATCCTGACTACGGGTGCTGTCGGCACAGAGTTTGTACGTTCTCCCCGTGACCTGCGTGGGTTTTTTCCGGGCGCTCCGGTTTCCTCCCACACTCCAAAGCCGTACAGGTTTGTAGGTAATTGGCCTCTGTAAACTGCCCCTTGTGTGTACGATACAAAAGTGGAATAACAATGAACTAATGAAAGGGTGATGGCTGGTCGGCATGGACTCAGTGGGCCGAAGAGCCTATTTCCATGCAGAATTTTTGCATCGAGCAGTATTGTCATTATTAGAAAAGCAAGAGTGACCAGTGCAAAATAAATGGTGTGGTTTCTGTGACAGTTTCATAAGTTCATAAGTGATAGGAGCAGAATTAGGCCATTCGGTCCATCAAGTCGACTCCGCCATTCTATCATGGCTGACCTATCTCTTCCTCCTAACCCCATTCCCCTGCCTTCTCTCCATAACCCCTGACACCCGTACTAATCAAGAATCTATCTCTGCCTTAAAAATATCCATTGTCTTGGCTTCCACAGCCATCTGTAGCAAAGAATTCCACAGATTCACCACCCTCTGACTAAAGAAATCCCTCCTCATCTCCTTCCTAAAGGAACGTCCTTTAATTCTGAGCCTACGACTTCTGGTTCTGGACTCCCTTTTCTTAGCTGTATTATTTCCTCCTGTACCCCCACAGCACTTCAGTTTGACTTTCAACATGTGTATAAGTTAATGGTGAAAAAAAAACGAATAAAAAGAAAATCACGTGAATCCTTTGTGAAAAAAATAGATGCACTTTATTTAAGTAGCTTACCGTGATGTCATAAGGCAAACTGCAGGCGTTTCCCATATTATAATGCGGTTTATCTCATTCTTATATTATATTGATTACTTAGTTATTCTTTTCGGGGGATTTTTCTATAACATACCTGATTGATTTCAAGTCTACACATGATTATGTTCAGATAAGGAATATTCTGGTCACATTAAAAGTCATAAATAGTAATTTATCATTCAAGGTTCTCACCACCTGCTGTGTCTGTGCACTCAGGAGACGAGAATGTAATTGCATTTTGGAAGAAAGAATGACTCCCTGCTTGGCTAGTTCTTCCTGCACTAGAATTGAATTTTTATATATATATATATATGTGGCTCGCTTTGCAGAAGATGTCAGCGTACAACACACACAGAAATGAATCAGGGACATATTTTCTTTTGAAGCCAAGGTCACCTTGGCGATGACAAAGAAGGTTTAGGAAATCCCCCAACAACTCACCAACTGGGGCTTCACGGTGGCGCAGCGGTAGAGTTGCTGCCTTACAGCGAATGCAACGCCGGGTACCCGGGTTCCATCCCGACTACGGGTGCTGTCTGTACGGAGTTTGTACGTTCTCCCCGTGACCTGCGTGGGTTTTCTCCGAGATCTTCGGTTTCCTCCCACACTACAGGTATGTAGGTTAATTGGCTTGGTAAATGTAAAAACAAATTGTCCCTAGTGGGTGTTGGATAGTGTTAATAAAAACGGGGATCGCTGGTCGGCACGGACCCGGTGGGCAGAAGGGCCTGTTTCCGCGCTGTATCTCTAAACTATACGAAACGTACAGATGCCCTGTAAAAGCTTTTTATCGTAGATCATAAGTTATAGGAGCAAAATTAGGCAATTCGACCCATTAAGTCGACTCCGCCATTCAATCATGGCTGATCCATCTCTCCCTCCAAACTGAACTGTCCTGCCTTCTCCCCATAACCCCTGACACCCTTGCTAATCAAGAATCTATCTATCTTTGTCCTGAATATATCCATTGACTTGGCCTCCACAGCCTTCTGTGGCAAAGAATTGCACAGAATTTATCAGAATGCATCACATCACGGTTTGCAGACCATATTGCAGAGAATTGTGGATGCACAGCCCGGACCATCACGCAAACCAACCCCCCTGCCATTAACTCCAGCTACACTTCATGCTGCCTCGGCAAGGCCAGCAGCATAATCAAGGAGCAGACAGACGCCGGGCACTCCATCTTCTCCCCTCTCCCATCAGGCAAGAGGTACAGAAGTATGAAAACGCACACCTCCAGATTAATGGAAAGTGTCTTTCCAGCTATTATCAGGCAACTGAACCATCTTTTCACCAACTAGAAAGTGGTCCTGACCTACTATCTACCTCAACGGAGACCCTCAGACCATCTTTAATCGGCCTTTACTGAACGTTTTCACTACATGTTATTCCATTTATCATGTATCTGTACACTGTGGACGGCTCGATTGTAAAGTCATTCCACTGACTGGATAGCACGCAACAAAAACCTTGTTACTGTACCTCGGTACATGTGACAATAAACTAAACTAAACTAAACTAAGAAATATAAATGCAGGAATAGGAGTCGGGCAGAGTTCTGACTGTCTCTGCCCATCTTTGCCTCTCAGAATTGCACATGCTTCTATCATGTCTCCGCTCAACCTCCGAATGAAAGGAATAAAGGGGCAAAGTGACATGATATTGTTTCGTTCAGTTTCGTTCAGAGGTACAGTGCAGAAACAGGCCCTTCTGCCCACCGTGTCCACACCGACCAACGATCCCCGCACACCAACACTATCCTACACACATTAGGGACAATCTACATTTACACCAAGCCAATTAACCAACAAACCTGTACATCTTTGGAGTGGGGGAGGAAACTGAAGGTCTCAGAGAAAACCTACGCAGGTCACGGGGAGAACGTACAAACTAGTGGCAAATTCAATGTTCATGCCATTGGATTGTAGACCACATTGCTAAAGTATGAAGTGCTGTTAACTCTATTTAAAATCAAATGTTTTATTTTACTTATCAAACTTTAACACAAAGGATTATATACCTTGAACTAACATATTTATTATTCACCATGAGAACAGTGTGACACGATTGGATGTACAGATATTTTGAAAGTATTTTGCTAACATCGCTTTTTCATTCTTTTAAATACAAGACAAAGACAAGATAAGAAATTGATTTTACAAATATACAGCATGATGCAGCATCGGTGAGGAAAATCGAGCTGACAACTTAGATTAGTGACTATTCATTTACAATAATGAGAAAAGACAGGCAGTAGAGTTGCTGCCTCACAGCGCCAGAGGCCCAGGTTCGATCCTGACCTCGGGTGCTGTCTGTGCGGAGTTTGTACGTTATCTCTGTGACCGCGTGGGTTTTCTCCGGGTGCTCCGGTTTCCTCCCACATTCCAAAGATTTGTAGATTAATTGGCTTCTGGAAATCGCCCCTCGTGTCGGGAGCAGGCGAGGTAGTGGGATTATATAGAACTGATGTGAACGGGAGACTGATGGTCAGCTGCAGGGCCCTGTTTACATGCAGTATCTCCAAACTCAACTAAATGCTCAGACTTAAAACCTTAGCTCTGTTTCCATCTACACATTTTGTGTTATCCCTGTCCTTTTAATTTTTGTTTCCAACACTCAGCACATCTATTTTATATTTAAAAATTCCTTTACAAATTTCAAGTATTAAAGAAAACATGTGAATAATGGTTTATAGCACAAACCATCATTAGTTTATCAACCACTTGGAAAAACAGTGAGAGAAGATGACAAGATTTATAGGAATCTTTATCAGTGCACTCTAATTAAGTACGTAACTCGTTTTCCACAAATTTTTATGCGCTTCTCAATGCAGACAGTTAAAAGGGTAACATATAAAACCTGCTGGAATAAAGAAAATAATTTTAGTTTAGGTTAGTTTAGAGATGCAGTGGGGAAACAGGCCCTTCAGCCCACCAAGACCAAACCAGAGGGCAATCATGAACTGTTATCTACCTCATTGGTGACCCTCGGACTATTCTTGATCGGACTTTGCTGGCTTTACCTTGCACTGAACGTTATTCCCTTCTCATGTATCTCTACACTGTAAATGGCTCGATTGTAATCACGTATTGTCTTTCCGCTGACTGGATAACATGCAACAGAAAGCTTTTCGCTGTACCTCGTGACAATAAACTAAACTGTGAGATACTTGATTGGTAAGGGTGTCAAGGGTCATGGGCAGAAGGCAGGAGAATGGGGTTGGGAGGGAAAGATAGATCAGCCATGACTGAATGGCAGAGTAGACTCAATGGGCCAAATGGTAATTCCGTGTTAGGTGAGGGGAATAATGACCCGACAAGCAATGCTGGCTTGAAGGGCCAAATGGCCTCCTCCTGCACCTATTTTCTATATCCACATTAAGATCCATCAAATCAGAGGTCTTCTTCTAAAACTGCCGAGTACAACTTCATTTGAACTGTAAGAATCAAACAATCAAGTTTGATCAATTTAGGAATTCAAACTTGCAAAAATAATGTCCGCCCAATTGGTTAATGCACTAAATGTGAAATATGAATGTCACAAAGAAACCCCTTTCAGGCCCTTATGATTCAGATAATTGAAAATTGATTCTTACACACACTCGGGACAAATTTACATTTATAGATTTAAACCAAGCCAAGTAACCTACAAACCTGTACGTCTTTGGAGTGTGGGAGGAAACCAAAGATCTCGGAGAAAACCCACGCAGGTCACAGGGGAGAACTTACAAACTCCGTACAGACAGCACCCGTAGTCAGGATCGAACCCGGTTCTCTGAAGCTAGGTTAATTCCCGGAATGGCGGGACTGTCATATGTTGAAAGACTGGAGCGACTAGGCTTGTATACACTGGAATTTAGAAGGATGAGAGGGGATCTTATCGAAACGTATAAGATTATTAAGGGGTTGGACACATTAGAGGCAGGAAACATGTTCCCAATGTTGGGGGAGTCCAGAACCAGGGGCCACAGTTTAAGAATAAGGGGTAGGCCATTTAGAACGTAGATGAGGAAAAACTTTTTCAGTCAGAGAGTTGTGAATCTGTGGAATTCTCTCCCTCAGAAGGCAGTGGAGGCCAATTCTCTGAATGCATTCAAGAGAGAGCTAGACAGAGCTCTTAAGGATAGCGGAGTCAAGGGGTATGGGGAGAAGACAGGAACGGGGTACTGATTGAGAATGATCAGCCATGATCACATTGAATGGCGGTGCTGGCTCACTGGAATTTAGAAGACTGAGGGGGGATCTTATAGAAACATATAAAATTCTTAAGGGGTTGGAGAGGCTAGATGCGGGAAGATTGTTCCCGATGTTGGGGGAGTCCAGAACCAGGGGTCTCAGCTGAAGGATAAGGGGGAAGTCTTTTAGGACCGAGATAAGAAAACATTTCTTCACACAGAGAGTGGTGAGTCTGTGGAATTCTCTGCCACAGAAGGTAGTTGAGTCCAGTTCATTGGCTATATTTAAGAGGGAGTTAGATGTGGCCCTTTTTGCTAAAGGGATCAGGGGGTATGGAGAGAAGGCAGGTACAGGCTACTGAGCTGGATGATCAGCCATGATCATATTGAATGGCGGTGCAGGCTCGAAGGGCCGAATGACCTCCTCCTGCACCTATTGTCTATAAAGAAGCTGTAAGGCAGTAGATCTACCGCTGCACCACCATGCCACCCAATTAATACAGTGAAAAACGACCTCGTTTGCCTCCTTTAAGTATAACCCAAAATGTGTGAAAATGTACAACTACGTTAAGATTCTACATCAAAAAGCTGACCTCAAGTCAAAGACTAGACTTTCCTTCGTAAAAGTAGAATAATTGTTGTTGAATAATTAATAATTACATGCTGTGGGTAAAATTACTTATCTATAATTCCAGTATTAAATTCTGGAAAACGTCAACTGAACAGATTTTAATTAGAGCTTGTAAATGCATAGTCACTGTTCAGCCCCATGGCTGTTATAAATATTGCAAAGAGGAGTTGTCCTTGTAGTTAGCAGCAAAGTGGCTCAGCTGGTAGAGCCGCTGCCTCACACCGCCAGAGGCCCGGGTTCGATCCTCTCTTCGGGTGCTGGCTGTGTGGAGTTTGCACGCTCTCCGTGTGACCGCGTGGGGGCGCTCCAGTTCCCTCCTACGTTCCAGAGACGTGCGGGTTTGTAGGTTAAATGGCCTTAGTTTGTGGGGAGTGGGAAAGTGGGATAACATGGAACGAGCGTGAATGGGTGATTGGTGGTTGGCATAGACTCGGTGGGTCGAAGGGCCTGTTTCCACGCTGTATCTCTAAACTACATAAATGCTCAGAATTGACTGGGTAAATGTAAAAATTGTCCCTAGCGTGTGTAGGATAGTGTTAGTGTGCGGGGATCGCTGAGCGGCACGGACTCGGTGGGCCGAAGGGCCTGTTTCCGCACTGTATCTCAAAATCTAAAAAAAATCTAAAACATTGGCTGTTTCCCTCCACAGATTGTGCCTGTATTGCTCCCAGTAATTTTCTTTATTTTTTTATTTCCAACATCCAACAAAACCAATATTATTAAAAAAATATATATAAATTACAAATTTCAAGTATTAAATAAACATCACACGAATAATGGTTTTATTGGCCTCTGTAAACTGCCCCTCTAACATGTGGGGAGTGGATGAAGTGGTATGAATAGGTTATCAATGGTCAGCGTGGACTTGATGGGCCGAAGGGCCTGCTTCCATGCTGCATCTTTACAAATAAAATGAAATAACTTTCTGCATTAATACCCAAGTGCATACACAGCAAAAGGAATAACACAATGATAAATTGTATTGGATATCATTTTGATTTCCCCTGCAACTGTGGAAAAGTCTGACTGTGGAAAAGTCTTTGATTGCAAGTATCAAAACAATTCCATAATAGGTTTTACAACTTTAAGGATAATACAACTCTCGCGGAGATCACTACTGTATATGGTAAGCACTCGTAAGGGAAGCCCTTTTCATCAGCCACATGGTATAATGATGTACACAAGATTGTACCGTATAAAGAAGAAACTATTCAGGGTATGTAAGTGAAAGATTTTTCATGAGCTGAACACTTTCAAGAAGTGTAAATGGTGTCGATTGAAGATCGAAGCCCGTTTCTTAGCCTTTCGTTCCAACTTGCTTCATCCGTACAACTGTATTCCTTATCTAAGCCTAACTCCTTATATAAGTGAGCCCATGCTTTCGTATAAATTTACACTTTGATTGTTGTCAACTTTGACTGATCCGAATGGCATAATTAAACGTTGATCTTACAGAAACATATAAAATTCTTAAGGGATTGGACAGGCTAGATGCAGGAAAAACATTCCCGATGTTGGGGGGAGTCCAGAACTAGGGGTCACAGTTTAAGAATAAGGGGTGTGATTCTTAAGACCGAGATGAGGAAAATCTTTTTCACCCAGAGAGTTGTGAATCTGTGGAATTCTCTGCCACAGAACGCAGTGGAGGACGATTCAGTGGAAATATTTAAGAGAGAGTTAGATTTAGCTCTTAGGGCTAATGGAATCAAGGGATATGGGGGAAAAGCCGGAACGGGGTACTGATTTTGGATGATCAGCCACGATCATATCGAATGGCGGTGCTGGCTCGAAGGGCTGAATGGACTAGTCCTGCACCTATTGTCTATGTTTCTATTATGTAGTGGCACAATGACGCAGCGGTAAAGCTGTTGCCTTACAGCTCCAGTGACCCGGGTTTGATCCTAACGCCGGGTGCTTTCTGTGTAAAGTTTGCACGTTCTCGCTATGACCAGGTGGGTTTTCTCCAGGTGCTCCAGTTTCATAGAAACATAGAAAATAGGTGCAGGAGTAGGCCATTCGGCCCTTCGAGCCTGCACCGCCATTCAATATGATCATGGCTGATCATCCAACTCAGTAACCGGTACCTGCCTTCTCTCCATACCCCCTGATCCCTTTAGCCACAAGGGCCACATCTAACTCCCTCTTAAATATAGCCAATGAACTAGCCTCAACTACCTTCTGTGGCAGAGAACTCCACAGATTCACCACTCTCTGTGTGAAAAAAAAAAAAAAGTTTCCTCGCACATTCCAAAGACGTGCAGGTTTGTTAGTTAATTGGCCTCTGTAAATTGTCCTCAATGTGTCGGATAGAACCAGTGTATGGGTGACCGCGTGTCGGCGTGGACCCAGTGGGCTGAAGAGCCTTTCTCCACGCTGTATTTCTAAACTAAGGTAAACAAGAACACCAGTCAGTAGGGTGATCTGCAGAATATTTCACAGGGCTCTCTGCTGGTTTTGTTTACGTTTATTAAAAGATTAGGAATATGAGATATGATGGAAGCTTCAACCAGGCTAGATTGCTGGAATAGCAAAGAATAAACTTTAAACAGAAACTTGCAATGTAATTTACAATTCAGTCAGGAAGTTATCCAGCGTAAGCCTTCTGACCAGCCAAGCCTGAAAGGAAAACCAAACCTAGCGTAAAAACAATGAAATTTTATATTGCAATTTTATTTGCAAATCCTGTTATAAAATAAGTAATAATCAGCAACAACAGCAGAAGAAACGACGGTGTGATATCAATACTCACGGTTTAGTAGTTCCTTCTCTCCTTCTCTTAGGAGATGCTGCCTGACCAGCAGAGTTACTCCTGGATTTTGTGAAACCTTCGAAATACTCACGGTTTAGTTTAGTTTAGATTAATCTATTGCCATGTGCACCGAGGTACAGTGAAAAGCCTTTTTATTGCGTGCTAACCAGTCGGCAAAAAGACTAAACATGATTACAATCAAGTGCAGGAAAGAAAACTGCAGATGCTGGTTTGAATCGAAGGGAGACACAAGATGCTGGAGCAACTCAGCGAGTCAGGCAGCATCTCTGGAGTCTGAAGAAGGGTCTCGACCCGAAACGTCACCCATTCCTTCTCTCCAGAGATGCTGCCTGACCCGCTGGGTTACTTCAGCATCTTGTGTCTACCTATGATTACAATCAAACCTTCCACAGCGCACAGATGCAGGATAAAGGGTGCATTTAGTGCAAGATAAAGTCCAGTAAAGTCCAATCAAATATAGGACGAGATCCTCCAATGAGATAGATGGGAGGTCAGGACATCTCTGGTGCATAGTTATACTGAACGCAGTGTCAGTAATTAGTTTAGTTTGGTGTATTGTCACGTGTGAGGAAAGTAGTGTAACCTTGTGTAACAGAAAGGAAAGGCTGAGGTTGCTGGAGTATATCCTGCACATGGAACACAGTTCAGACACCTGTAGAGTAGTTGTTGCATCGTTATGGTTGCTACTCACCTTCATTTCTGCTCTGATGGGAAGTGAAGGACTCCACATGGACTGCACCGGAAGTCAGGATCGAACCTGGGTTTCTGGCGCTGAGAGGCAACAACTCTACCAGCTGCGCCACCGTGCAGCCCCGAAAATGCTGGAAAGATGTAGTGTATTTTATAAAATATCGTGTTTTAAACGTCCTTCAAGTTTTACAATCGGCCATAAAAGAAGATGCTCTGGATGTATACAGATTTAGGAGTTTGCAAGGTCAGGATTGCGCCTGCTCCCATAAGCTCCAACCACACACCAAAAGGCTGTTTACAATTAGAATCAGGTTAACATCAATCCTTGGGACATGTTTATATTTCAAATACGACTGTATTTTTTTGGATTATGCTTTAAACAGCATAGCTCTACTTATTGGAGAATTTGAAAGTCATTAAGATTCTGAAGCCTAGTTGTTGGTTGACTTTAGACGTCCAGAGTGGAAAGAGGCCCTTCGGCCCACCTGATCTGCGCCGACCAGCGATCACTCACCCTGTACACCAGCACTATACTACACACTCGGGAACATTTACGATTAACCTACAAACCTGCACGTCTTCGGAGTGTGAGAAGAAACCGGAGCACCCGTAGAAAACCCATGCAGTCGGTAACAGGGAGAACGTACAAACTCCGCACAGACAGCACCTGTAGTCAGGATCGAACCCGGGTCTCCGGCGCTGAAGTTGTAGTTGTACTTGTAATTAATTTATTAGCCAAGTATGTAAACATACAAGGAATTTGATTTGGCAAAAGTCGCACAAAAAAAAGCAACAAGATACATATCACGTAAAACTTAAATATTAACAGCCAGCACGGTGGCGTGTGAGAATCCCCAGGGCACTCAGCATAAGTGGAGACCCACGGCCATCAGTTTCATGTCCGGGCCGCACACACACACACACACACACACACTCCTTCACCATGATGCTATTGAGGGTGTGCAGCGTAGGTTTACTAGGTTAATTCCCGGTATGGCGGGACTGTCGTACGTTGAAAGACTGGAGCGACTACACTGGAATTTAGAAGGATGACAGGGGATCTTATCGAAACATTTAAGATTATTAAGGGGTTGGACACGTTAGAGGCAGGAAACATGTTCCCAATGTTGGGGGAGTCCAGAACAAGGGGCCACAGTTTAAGAATAAGGGGTAGGCCATTTAGAACGGAGATGAGGAAAAACGTTTTCAGTCAGAGAGTTGTGAACCTGTGGAATTCTCTGCCTCAGAAGGCAGTGGAGGCCAATTCTCTGAATGCATTCAAGAGAGAGCTAGATAGAGCTCTTAAGGATAGCGGAGTCAGGGGGTATGGGGAGAAGGCAGGAACGGGTTACTGATTGAGAATGATCAGCCATGATCACATTGAATGGCAGTGCTGGCTCGAAGGGCCGAATGGCCTCCTCCTGCTCCTATTGTCTATTGTCTATTGTCTAAGTCAGGAAGCACTTATCTGATGACAAAATAAGACACAGTGTGAATAACGCACCAGGTCTGAAGAAGGGTCTCGACCTGAAACGTCACCCATTCCTTCTCTCCAGAGATGCTGCCTGTCCCGCTGAGTTACTCCAGCTTTTTGCGTCTACGAGATGCAGTGATTTTTTTCCACAGTTGAACGTGGTCGGGCAAGTTGAGTAAGTGTTTAAATAAAGCAGGCAGGATACTGAATGGGAAGGAACTGAAGATGCTGGTTTAAACCGAAGATGGACAAAAAAGTTGGAGTAACTCAGCGGACCAGGCAGCATCTCTGGAGAAAAGGAATAGGAGATGTTTCAGGTCGAGACCCTTCTTCAGACTCGGAGCTACTCCAGCTTTTGGTCTCTGTGCAGGATACCGACCTTTAAGAAGAGTAATTGAAGTCACAAGGAACCTAGCTAAAATGGGAAGTAGGAGTGAATTAGAATCATTGGTGTTAGTACAGGATCTGTGGCAGGATCTGAAATGGATTTTAGATTTCAGGTGGTTTTGTATGGTAAATCCAAGATTTAGTTTTGATCTTGACTACTACACCGTAGTTTAGTTTCGTTTCGTTTATTGTCGCGTTTACCGAGGTCCAGTGAGAAGCTGTTGTTGTGTGCTACCCATTACTGGAAACGTCCTCTCCACATCCACTCTATCCAGGTCTTTCATTGTCGGCGATGTCTTCCTTGGTTTGCACATCACCAACCAAGAGTTACCCGTGCATCCTGTCCCAATCTAGGTCAATACAAGACAGCTCCAACACATTTGAATGCCATGGAGCAAACACTCGCACACAAAAATTAAAATCATTTCTATGAAGCGGTCAGGTTTTACGCTCAGACTTGAACCAACAATTTTCCGACAGTGATGTGAATATCCAAAGGTAGTCAATATTCCGTTGATTAATACCTTTCAAGAAAGAAAAAGACCTGGATTAATATTTGATTAGACGTGTGATTGAAGATTATAGGAATAAGTATAGACAGTCTAACCAGATGATCCAATAGAACTAATTATAGTGTGGCATCAGTGAGCAAGCACAGATTTCCTAAAGCTTCATTCTATGCAGCAGCAACCCAATCCAGCTCATGGACAATGAACTTTGCATTGAGATGTCAGCAGGCAAGTCTCTCGGAGAGAGGCAGGTATTGAAAGTGCTCCATCGACAATGGAAGTACAAAAATGTTGTACTCACCAACCTCCCTTCCATTGACTCCATCTACACCTCACGCTGCCTCGGCAAGGCCACCAGCATAATCAAGGACCAGTCTCACCCCCGTCACACCCTCTTCTCCCCTCGCTCATCAGGCAAGAGGTACAGATGTTTGAAAACACATACCTGCAGATTCAGGGACAGTTTCTTCCCAGCTGTTATCAGGCAACTGAACCATCCCATCACCAACTAGAGAGCGGTCCTGACCTCCCATCTACCTCATTGGAGACCATTAAACTATCTTTAATCGGGCATTACCGGACTTTATCTTGAACTAAACGCTATACCCTTTATCCTGCATCTGTACACTAAGGATAGGCTTGATTGCAATCATGTATAGTCTTTCCACTACTGTACTGCACACAAGAAAAAGGGTTAGTTCAGTTCAGTTTAGTTTATTATCACGTGCACGGAGGTACAGTGAAAAGCTTTTGTTGCGTGCTAAGCAGGTAGCAAAAAGACAATACATGATTACAATCAAGCCATTTACAGTGTACAGATACACAATAAAGGACTAATGTTTAGTGCATGGTAAAGCAAGTGAACCTCAGTACACATGACGATAAACTAAACTAAACTAAATCACAAAGAAAGAAGTGACTGCAAATGGAAGCCACAGTTATATTATCCTTTTGAGAATCAAACTGGAAGCAGATAAACAGGGGCATATTCGAAATGTCACCTATCCATGTCCTCCAGATGTGCTGCCTGAGCCGTTGAGTCAGTCTAGTCCTGTGTGTGCTACACAGTTAAAAATCTATATTGTGAAACATCACACATTCTGGCCACTAAGTGGGCTGGTATAGTATTGTATTCAAGGTTTATTACACCTTTCAGTGCTCATATCGTCGTACAGCATGGAAACAGGCCCTTCAGCCCAACTTGCCCATGCCGATCAACATGCGCCATCTACATTAGTCCCATCTGCCTGCATTTGGTCCATATCCCTCTAAACCCGTCCTACCCATGTTCCTGTCCAAATGCTTTTTAAACATGTGATAGTACTTGTCTCAACTAACTTCTTTCTCCGGTAACTCGTTCCATTCACCTACCGCCCTTTGTGTAAGAAAAGTTGCCCCTCAGTTTCCTATTAAATCTTACCCCTTAAACTCACCTTAAACCTATGTCCTCTGGTTTTTGATTCCCCTAGTTTGGGTACAAGACTCTGTGCGTTTACCCGATCTATTCTTCTCCCAGGGACCGCGTGGGTTGTCTCCGAGATCTCTGGTTTCCTCCCACACTCCAAAGACGTTCAGGTTTGTAGGTTAAATACAGCTTTGTAGGTTAATTGGCTTGGTAGGAATGTAAAATCGTCCCTAGTGTGTGTAGGATAGTGTTAATGTGCGGGGATCGCTGGGCGGCGCGGACTCAGTGGGCCGAAGGTTCTGTTTCTGCGCTGTATCTATAAACCTAAACTAAATTAAATCTAAAGACCCCTCATCCTCCTGCACTTCAAGGACTAAAGGCCGAGCCTGCCCAACCTCTCTCTATAGCTCAGACCATATAGTACTTAGTTGGTTTAGATGCCAATGGAAAATGAAACCATGAAATGGTGGAAATATTGCGCGGATAAGCTGACACTTATGAAGAACTATGTGTCTGGTTTTAGCTCAATTAATTTTCATTAGAACTCAAGTGGGCAGGGGCAGCAATGAAGATTATCAGGATAAAAGTAAGGTATTTATTCACAAAATGCTGGAGTAACTCAGCAGGTCAGGCAGCATCTTGGGAGAGAAGGAATGGGTGACGTTTCGGGTCGAGACCCTTTTTCAGACTGATGTCAGGGGGGCGGGACAAAGGAAGGATATAGGTGGAGACAGGAAGATAGAGGGAGATCTGGGAAGGGGGAGGGGAAGGGAGGGACAGAGGAGCTATCTAAAGTTGGAGAAGTCGATGTTCATACCACTGGGCTGCAAGCTGCCCAGGTGAAATATGAGGTGCTGTTCCTCCAATTTCCGGTGGGCCTCGCTATGGCACTGGAGGAGGCCCATGACAGAAAGGTCAGACTGGGAATGGGAGGGGGAGTTGAAGTGCTCGGTCACCGGGAGATCAGTTTGGCGAGCGCAGCTGTTGAGTGAAGCGATCGCCGAGCCTGCGCTTGGTTTCGCCGATGTAAATAAGTTGACATCTAGAGCATCGGATGCAATAGATGAGGTTGGAGGAGGTGCAGGTGAACCTCTGTCTAACCTGGAAAGACTGTTTGGGTCCTTGGATGGAGTTGAGGGGGGAGGTAAAGGGACAGGTGTTGCATCTCGTGCGGTTGCAAGGGAAAGTGCCCGGGGATGGGGTGGTTTGGGTAGGAAGGGACGAGTGGACCAGGAGTTACGGAGGGAACGGTCTCTGCGGAACGCAGAGAGGGGAGGGGATGGGAAGATATGGCCAGTGGTGGGGTCCCGTTGTAGGTGACGGATAAAAGTAAGAATAATTTTAATGAACAAAAAAACTATTTTATATTTTGGGTAGGAAGTAACTGCAGATGCTGGTTTCCACCGGAAGATAGACACAAAATGCTGGAGTAACTCTGTGGGTCAGGCAGCATCTCTGGAGGGAAGTAATGGGTGACGTTTTCGGGTCGAGACCCTTCTTCAATCTGATGATGGCTCTCGACCTGAAACGTCACCCATCCCTTCTCTCCAGAGATGCTGCCTGCCCCGCTGAGTTACTCCAGCATGCTGTGTCTATCTTCTTTATATTTTGGGGTTGGGTTGGTGAGCTGATGCATTGAAATATTGGTGAATTAGACCATTAGACATTCAACACGAAGCCATAAAACAAGAACAATGTTCCGCGGATATTATATTTCAAATTTCCAGCTAGTGCAGCATTTTCCTTCAGGTAGTGTTCTGATATTTACACAAAATGTTTGAATCAGAACCAAAATCAATTCCTGCTCCTGGTGTAATATTTACCGACAACACTCTGGTCTGACTAAATACAGTAACGAGAGAAATCGGCTCAGGAATCTCAATGGAAAAATTCCGTTCATCTCTTCAACGGGAAAAGCTGCAAAAGAAAAGACAAGGGTGACGTTTTAATAGCATTTTGTTTTATATGTCTATAATTAGCCGATCCAAACTTAGGACAACGCCATCATAATCAGCTCACACCGGCATTTATATCCTTGCATTACAGCCATCCCACGCTCAATCCAAACCGAGCAACAGCAAGGTCATTCCTTAAAGACTCTGATTCAAAGCCTTCTGGGCAGCTGCAGGTCGCCTGGTTATAGAAACATATAAAATTCTTAAGGGGTTGGAGAGGCTAGATGCGGGAAGATTGTTCCCGATGTTGGGGGAGTCCAGAACCAGGGGTCACAGCTTAAGGATAAGGAGGAAGTCTTTTAGGACCGAGATGAGAAAACATTTCTTCACACAGAGAGTGGTGAGTCTGTGGAATTCTCTGCCACAGAAGGTAGTTGAGGCCAGTTCATTGGCTATATTTAAGAGGGAGTTAGATGTGGCCCTTTTTGCTAAAGGGATCAGGGGGTATGGAGAGAAGGCAGGTACAGGCTACTGAGCTGAATGATCAGCCATGATCATATTGAATGGCGGTGCAGGCTCGAAGGGCCGAATGGCCTACTCCTGCACCTATTTTCTATGTTTCTATGTTTCTATGCCTCACAGCTTGAACAGTGAGGTGCATGACATTATTGTATTCACAGTGTACAATGGCCTCCCAGTATTGGCAATCCAGGTGAGGGAAGAGGAGAGGAGAGGAGAGGAGAGGAGAGGAGAGGAGAGGAGAGGGGAGGAGAGGAGAGGAGAGGAGAGGAGAGGAGAGAAGGGGAGGGGAGGGGAGGGGAGGAGAGGAGAGGAGAGGAGAGGAGAGGGAACCGGAACCGGGGTCTAGCCCACCACGCCCTCCAGGTCGACTGTGGGAGGTCATAAGGTCATAATTGATAGGAGTAGAATTTGGCCTTTCGGCCCATCAAGTCTATTCCGCCATTCAATCATGGCTAATCCCTCCTAACCCCATTCTCCTGCCTTCTCCCCACAACCTTTGACACCCGTACTAATCCAGAAACGATCTATCTCTGCCTTAAATATATCCACTGACTTGGCCTCCTCAGCCTCCTGCAGCAAAGAATTCCAGATTCACTACCCTCTGACTAAAGAAATTTCTCCTCATCTCCTTCCTAAAAGAACATCCTTTAATTCTGAGGCTGTGACTTCCAGTCCTAGAATCTCCCTCTAGTGGAAGCATCCTCTCCACATCCACTCTTTACAAGCCTCTCACTATTCTGTACGTTTCATTGAGACTTCCACACCCCAGGGAACAGAGGCGGACGGGTGAGGAGAGGGACTTGGTGTCCAAGGGAGGAGATGGCTGGAGGCCCGGCAACAGCCTGGGACTCGCCTGGAACAGACACCGCTCACAAGAACCAGAGCGTAGGCTTTGAAAATGGTGTCAAAACATGGCACCTCTTGCATGTGGGCTCGGTAGACTATTCCCGTACACTCGCTGATCGAGGTTCGGGGTTATGTCAATATTCATATCATATCATCATATCATATCATATATATACAGCCGGAAACAGGCCTTTTCGGCCCACCAAGTCCGTGCCGCCCAGCGATCCCCGTACATTAACACCATCCTACACCCACTAGGGACAATTTTTACATTTACCCAGCCAATTAACCTACATACCTGTACGTCTTTGGAGTGTGGGAGGAAACCGAAGATCTCGGAGAAAACCCACGCAGGTCACGGGGAGAACGTACAAACTCCTTACAGTGCAGCACCCGTAGTCAGGATCGAACCTGAGTCTCCGGCGCTGCATTCGCTGTAAAGCAGCAACTCTACCGCTGCGCTACCGTGCCGCCCTGGACTGTTTGTATGAAAAGTAATTTCACTGCGTTGGGAACTTGGCACATGTGACCATAAAAGCACCATTGAACCGTCACAATGGTCTCCTGACTTCTGCTGGCAATTTCCATAACTCCAGACCATATTAAACCCAGTTGAAGCCAGTGAGATAACCGAGTATACCAATCTTCAGAAAGGTGGAAAATATCTCTAATAGTCGAGGTTTTAAACTCTTGTCCTTTGGATCAGCCATTGTAGTTTTCAGAATGGGGAAATTATTCCAAAATACTTCAAATTGTGGAGAGATCCTAGCGGTCCACATTATACGGGCAGTGACACATCCACACTACAGTTGGGGACCTGATGATTTGATGGAGTAAAACAGATTTATGGCACGTTGCCTTAAACACGTCGTAGCTTAGACAATACGTACTATAACAACATTTGGATGGATACGTGGACAGGGAAGGTTTAGAGGGATATGGGCCAAACACGTGCATGGGGGATGAGTATAGATTAGAGATACAGCGCGGAAACAGGCCTTTCATCCCACCGAGTCCGTGCCGACCAGCGATCCCTGCACATTAGCACCATCCCACACACACCCGGGACAATTTAGAATTTTGCCAAAGCCAACGAACCTATAAATCTGTCTGCCTTTGGAGTGTGGGAGGAAACCACAGTACCCGGAGGAAACCCACGCAGGTCACGGAGAGAACGTACAAACTCCACACAGGCAGCACCTGGAGTCAGGATGGAACCCGGTTCTCTGGTAAGGCAGCAGCTCTACCACAGCGCCACCCGTAATATAGATGGGGCATCTTTAGATTTAGAGATACAGCGCAGAAACAGGCCCTTCGGCCCACCGGGTCCGCGCCGCCCAGCGACCCCCGCACATTAACACTATCCTACACACACTAGGGACATTTTTTACATTTACCCAGTCAATTAACCTACATACCTGCACGTCTTTGGAGTGTGGGAGGAAACCGAAGATCTCGGAGAAAACCCACGCAGGTCACGGGGAGAACGTACAAACTCCGTACAGACGGCCCCCTTAGTCAGGATCGAACCTGAGTCTCCGGCGCTGCATTCGCTGTAAGGCGGCAACTCTACCGCTGCGCCACCCTGCCGCCAGCATGAGCAAGTTGGGCCAAAGGGCCTGTTTCCATACTGTATAACTCCATGACTATAATTGTGAAGTGCTGCCAGCATTTTTTAAATTTTAGCATCTGCAGTATTTCACGTTTGGACTCCTTAATAATGGCGGTGTGATAATATCCAGATCATATTTGATCATCCTTGGGCACTGCGTTCAGTTGGTTGGCTTTATCGTAATCATCTATATTGCAAGCTAATGGTATCAACAATACACGATACACATAATCAATGAGAAATGTTGAGTCTAAATGCTGCCGGATGTGCTGAGTGCTTCCCATAGTTTATAGATCAAATAACAATATGTCCTTATTGTAAAACCTTCGAAAATCAGTTGACTGATTCATTCAATTTTACCTGCGTCACCGTCTGTGAAAAGATAGAATTGCCCTTGCCTCAATTATAACCTCTGCCTTAGAATTCCATATCCTTCGAGCTGCTCAAGCGAGGAACTCATCTAAACTTACAAACGTGAATGCAGAGTAAATATGTCAATTTTCCCTCATCTACCAAACATCCTCTGACATTCGACTTCAAAAGGCGTTAGATTAATGGTGATTTATTTTTGCTGTTGTGTATTAAAGATGAGCAATGTTAAACATGGTTTATCGTTTAGCTTAGTTTAGAGATACAGCGTGGAAACAAGCTCTTCGGCCCACTTGGTCCGCACCAACCAGTGATCCCCGCACATTAACACAACGCTACACACACTGGAGACACTAGAGACACCTATACCAAGCCAAATAACCTACAAACCTGTACGTCTTTGGAGTGTGGGAGGAAGATCTCGGAGAAAACCCGCGCAGGTCACTAAACTTACAAACGTACAAACTTACGAGCGTACAAACTCCATACAGCACTCGAAGTCGGGATTGAACCTGGGTCTCAATGGTGCTGTAAGCTTTGTAAGGCAGCAACTCTACCGCTGTGCCACTCTGCTGCCCACTTCAATATTTCGAACATTTGACACACCAAAGAAAGAATTTCAAAGTGCTTGGATTACAATTTCTACCCTAACCTATGCAAACATACACAGTTGTAATATGATTAGCTGAAGTACAGAAACACCTGGTGTAACCCAGCGGGTCTGGCAGCATCTCTGGAGAACATGGATCGATGACGTTTCAGGTCACGACCTTCTTCAGGCTGATTGTAGGGGGGGGAAGACAAAAGCTAGCGGGGGAGAGGCAGGACAAAGGACGAAGCATGGCGGGTCATAGATGGACGCATGCGATGCGGTGGTTTGATGGGCAGATGGTGGTGCAAAGACCAGAGATAAAAGCAGAAGGTGTGAGACAGGTTTGAAGAGTTGCGAATTGTGAAGCTAGAGGATGGAACATAACAGGTGGGGAGGAGGGGGGGGGGAGGAGAAATAGGTGGGGGTTTGTGTGGAGCACAGGGGAGGAGAGATAGAGGGAGGAAGAAATTGGGGATGTGGAGGTGAAAGGAGGGGGAGTTTGGGGGAATGTTTTAGAAGATTGGACCAAAATTGGAAATTTCAATGTTCATCCCGTTGTGCTGTTCTTCAGAGATGCTGCCTGACCTGCTGAGTTCCTCCAACACTTTGTGTCTTTTTGTGTATGAACCAGCATCTGAAGTTCTTTGTTTCTTTCTGCTCTATAACTCTCTGAGCGGCACGGTGGCGCAGCGGTAGAGTTGCTGCCTTACAGCGCCAGAGACGCCGGTTCGATCCTGACCGCGGGTGCTGTCTGTACGGAGTTTGTACGATCTCCCCTGTGGCCGAGTGGGTTTTCTCCGGGTGCTCCGGTTTCCTTCCACCACTCCAAAGATGTACAGGTCTGTGGGATAATTGACTTCTTGTAAATTGTCCCTCGCGTGCAGGACCGCACTGGTGTACAGGAATCACTGGTAGGCACGGTGGCGCAGCGGTAGAGTTGCTGCCTTACAGCGAATGCAGCACCGGAGACTCAGGTTTGATCCTGACTATGGGCGCCGTCTGTACGGAGTTTGTACGTTCTCCCCGTGACCTGCGTGGGTTTTCTCCGAGATCTTCGGTTTCCTCCCACACTCCAAAGACGTACAGGTTTGTAGGTTAATTGGCTGGGCAAATGTAAAAATTGTCCCTAGTGGGTGTAGGATAGTGTTAGTGTGCAGGGATCGCTGGGCGGCGCGGACTCGGTGGACTCGGTGGGCCTGTTTCTGTGCTGTATCTGCAAACTCTAAACTAAACATGATTCGAACATGGATGCATCCAAATTTGCACTGGAAATTTCTAATTATATTTTTTTAAAAGATGAAAGCAAATTGTTGAATTCTGGGTTGATTTGGATTGCAGGTTTGGCTTGGATGGAACTCATTGCACAATATATTATTGGGTCATTCAGCAATATTACATTGTCCTGAGCGAAGCGTAACGTGCATACGAAGAAAAGCTGTGTGCTCTTCCAGACTGGGATGATGTATTGAGGTATAATCTTCACTCCTTGAAATCATTATTCCATGCTTAATTCCGTTGGCAAAAGGCAGTCTTACTATCAATAAGCTGTCGTAAGTGTTCAAGCGCTCTTCGTGAGTTTGACAGGGGTACTTAAAACAAGTTACATTTTACACTAGCCACACGCTGGTAGATGAGAGGCAGGGAGAGCAGGGGAGGAATATTCATTAGGCAGCAGGCTTTGATTGCATCTGTGCGTTTGGACCGACTCAATTACAAAGCATAAAACAGCGGTGGTGTTTCAGTAATTAAATTGCGCAGCTGGTTGGAAAATGCCAACTGCTCCTCAGCAATCTGCCAACATGCCACAGTGGAGGTGGCACCAAATTTGGGTTTCTCCCCTGAATGTAGAAGGGCCAAATTCGCTGGTCTCTCTTTTAGTTTAGTTTAGTTTAGTTTATTAACATAGAAACATTGAATGGGATCGCCGGTCGGCACGGACTCGTCGGGCCGAACGGCCTGTTTCCACGCTGTATCTCTAAACTAAACTAAACAGTAGAGCACAGGTTCAGACCCTTCAGCCCACGATGTCTGTGCTGACCATGATGCCAAGTTAAAGAGTCTTGAGCAAAATATTTGCACAGCAGTTATGAGAACATTTAAAAAAACATTTGGGCAGGTACGTGGACAGGAAAGGCGTAGAGGTGTAGGGGTTACTTAAGCCTCGGAAATGTCAGCCTTAGCCTTTCAGGCAGAGAAACATAGAAAATAGGTGCAGGAGGAGGCCATTTTGCCCTTCGAGCCAGCACCGCCATTCATTGTGAATCAGTCTGAAGAAGGGACTCGACCCGAATCGTCACCCATTCCTTCTCTCCTGAGATGCTGCCTGACCTGCTGAGTTACTCCAGCATTTTGTGAAATAATTACCTTCGATGGTTTTTCGAAAAACCAGTATCTGCAGTTATTTTCTTACACCGCCATTCACTGTGATCATTGCTGATCATCCACAATCAGTAACCCGTGCCTGCCTTCTCCCCATGTCATCTTGATCTCACTCGCCCCTAGAGCTCCATCTAACGCTCCTTTAAATTCATTCAGTGAATTGGCCTCCACTGCCTTCTGTGGCAGAGAATTCCACAAATTCACAACTCTCTGTGTGAAAAAGTTTCTTCTCACCTCAGTTTTAAATGGCTTCCCCTTTATTCTTAGACTGTGGCCCCTGGTTCTGGCCCCTGGATATTGTCACGAGTACCGAGGTACAGTGCAAAGCTTCGAAGACTGGTCTTCAACAAGGAATTTCATCGTAAAAGCGTGAATCTGTTGCTATTTGTGCGGCATCTACATTGTGGAAAATAGGACAAAATTATGTCTTTTGGCTTATTGTGAGGAAGGTTGGGCACCATGTCTGAGGAAGGATGTGCTGGCTCTGGAGAGGGTCCAGAGGAGGTTTACAAGAATGATTCCAGGAATGAGTGGGTTAACCAATGATGAGCGTTTGTTGGCACTGGGCCTGTACTCGCTGGAGTTTAGAAGAATGAGGGGGGACCTCATTGAAACATACAGAACAGTGAAAGGCTTGGGTAGAGTGGATGTGGAGAGGATGTTTCCAGTAGTGGGAGTGTCTAGGACTAGAGGTCACAGCCTCCAAATTAAAGGACGTTCAGATGAGGAGACATTTCTTTAGTCAGAGGGTGGTGAATCTGTGGAATTCTTTGCCACAGAAGGCTGTGGAGGCCAAGTCAGTGGATATTTTTAAGACAGAGATAGATAGATTCTTGATTAGTACGGGTGTCAGAGGTTGTGGGGAGAAGGCAGGAGAATGGGGTTAGGAGGGAGAGATAGATCAGCCATGATTGAATGGCAGAATAGACTTGAAGGGCAGAATGGCCGAATTCTACTCCTATTCCTTATATAATATAATAATAATAAGCATTTATTTTATATAGCGCCTTATCGGGTGCTCAAAGCGCTTTACAAAAACAATCAACATAAAAACAAACAGACAAACTATCCTAACGGAAAAGCGGCGAATAAACAACGCCAGCGTCCTCTCACGTCAGGGTCCGGCAGTAGACAACAAAAAGCACAGGACACACAGATACAATTTTTACACAAACAGCCATCACAGTGATTGCTCTAGGCACACCCTCACTGTGATGGAAGGCAAAGTCTTATCTCCTCCTCATTCTTCTCCCGTGGTGCCACAAGGTGATCGAGGCTCCCAACTTTTTGAAGCCCCCACCGGGCGATGGAAAGTCCCAGGGCTGAGCCGAGCAGGCCGATGAAAGTCCTGAGCCCCCACTGGGCGATGGAAAGTCCCAGGGCCGAGCCGAGCAGGCCGATGAAAGTCCTGAGCCCCCACCGGGCGATGGAAAGTACTGCGGCCGAGCCACGCAGGGTGATGAAGGGCCTGCGAGCGGGTCGATCGTACCTCGCGCTTCGGGGCGGTCGAAGCTGCTACGGCTGGAGCTCCCAAAAACCGGTCGCCAGCCAGGGACCTGCGAGCTCCCGATGTTGCGGTCTGCAGGGCCCACGGCCGAAGCCTCCGAGATGGTAAGTCCAGGCCCTGCGACCGGAGTCTTCAAGGTCGATCCCAGCTGGAGGCCGCCGACTCCACGATGTTAGGCCGTAGCACGAACGGAGATACGACACGGTAAAGGTCGCATCTCCGTTGAGGAAGAGATTAGAAAAAAGGTTTCCCCCAACCCCCCCCCCACCACCCCCCCCCCCCCCCCCCCCCCCCCCCCCCACATACACAGAGTTAAAAATAGAACAAAACGTACATTAAACGATGACAATAGACAAAAAACCAAAAAAAAGACAGAGAGACTGCCGGTGAGCCGCAGCTGCAGAACACAGCCACGCCCCCCATGAACCTCCTGATCCAAATAATGTAGGAATGTGGCTTTGCAGTTTGGGTGCCTGGAACGCGTTGCCAAGGAGGGTGGTGCATGCAGATATGAAAGCGACCTTTAAGAGGCTTTTTGATGGACACGTGGATTTGCAGGGAACGGAGGGATATGGATAATGGACAAGCAAGTGAGATTAGTACACTGTGGAAGAATGTTATCTTCATATGTCAAAGACAGAACAGTGAGATTCGTACTTGCAGCATCACAACTGAATATGTAAACAGAGTACAATGTGACCAGCACAATATCAGAATAAAGAGTTCAACGAGGCAGCATGACGTGCAAATGGAGTCTGAAGAAGGGTCTCAACCCCGAAACGCCACCCATTCCTTCTCTCCAGAGATGCCGCCTGTCCCGCTGAGTTACTGTAGCTTTTTGTGTCATTGGAAGGGAGGTCGGTCTGTTGATGGTCTGGGCTGCGTCCACAATTCGCCCGCAATTTCTTGCGGGTCTTGGATGGAGCTGTTCCCAAACCACGCTGTGATGCGTCCTGATGAAATGCTTCCTGTAGAAGCACATCTGCAGAAGTTGGTGAGAGTCGTTGGCGACGTGCCGAACTTCCTAAGCCTTCCAAGGACGTAGAGGTGTTGGTGGTAATTCTTGGCTATTGCTTCGATGGGGGTGTTCCAGAACAAGTCTGATTGTCCTGCAGACTGATTGGGATCTGCAGAGTGAAGGATATGGAAATCTTAATATTTGTACAATCAATATATTTGTGCAGGGAAGGCCTCCCAGCAAATTTTTGGAGCAATAGGATCTGACTCCAAAACAGCCTTAACCTTTTCCCAGCTACAACTTGGATTCATTTGTAAAGTGTTGGAGATAAATATATGACATTTAGAACGGAGATGAGGAAGAACTTTTTCAGTCAGGGAGTGGTGAAGGTGTGGAATTCTCTGCCTCAGAAGGCAGTGGAGGCCAGTTCGTTGGATGCTTTCAAGAGAGAGCTGGATAGAGCTCTTAAGGATAGCGGAGTGAGGGGGTATGGGGAGAAGGCAGGAACGGGGTACTGATTGAGAGTGATCAGCTACGATCGCATTGAATGGCGGTGCTGGCTCGAAGGGCTGAATGGCCTACTCCTGCACCTATTGTCTATTGTCTATTGACATGTCTGAATTTCTGGTCCTCCATTCCATCGTTTGGCAAAAGGACTCTGAGAGATTTGCTTTTATGTTTATTCACAAGTCTTCTTCTTCTTCTTGCGTTTGAGGCAGCAGTAGGTATGTAACGCCCTCCAGACAAAAGTGGCGATCCCGTGGGTGATAGTCTCGGTGCAGGCAGCCAGGGTATAACCAGGGATCTTCAGATGGGAGCTGTCACTTTTGTGAGTCTCTTGGAGCAGGATTGCAGGGACTTTGTGGGTCTGTAGCAGATGTTCAATGATGGTGGTCTTCGCCTTGGTGAGGCCTTCCGCATTCAGCTGCAGCAGGGTGATGCCAATCCGGTTCCACATCCGTAGGTGCCCGCCCTAAGGAGGGCGCATGCTCCGGGTTGGCGCCAAGCTGCAGTGACTGAGGTTGCATTTGGGCCGCAAGCTGTTGTTATTCCCAAGAGATAGGAGCAGAACTAGGCCATTTAGCCCATCAAGTCTGCTCCACCATTTAATCATGGCTTTCCCTCCCAGCCCCATTCTCCTGCCTTCTCCCCATCATCTCTGACACCCGTACTAATCAAGAATCGGTCAGTCTATTAACTTGGCCTCCCCCACCGTCTGTGGCCATGAAATCCACAGATTCACCACCCTCTGACTGAAGAAATTCCTCCTCATCTTGGATTATTGAACTCTGTTCTGAGCCATCTCTGCTGCCTTGCAGAGCCAGATCCGTAAATGTAGCTTAGACAATGGACAATAGACACAGGAGTAGGCCATTCGGCCCTTCGAGCCAGCACCGCCATTCAATGTGATCTTGGCTGATCATTCTCAATCAGTACCCCATTCTTGCCTTCTCCCCATACCCCCTGACTCCGCTATCCTTAAGAGCTCTATCTAGCTCTCTCTTGAATGCATTCAGAGAATTGGCCTCCACTGCCTTCTGAGGCAGAGAATTCCACAGATTTACAACTCTCTGACTGAAAAGGGTTTTCCTCATCTCTGTTCTAAATGGCCTACCCCTTATTCTTAAACTGTGGCCCCTGGTTCTGGACTCCCCCAACATTGGGAACATTTTTCCTGCCTCTAACGTGTCCAACCCCTTAATAATCTTATATGTTTCGATAAGCTTAAATAATGAAAAAGGTCACACGCACTCTTTATTATAAATATAGTAATATCTCCACTGGGATTAGAAGATAACTCCTGGTTGATTTTACTGACAGTGATTGTAATCTGATGTGGTTCAGCATTAACCTCTCCTTAAAACTCAGGCTCCTCGAGTCCTGGCAACATCCTCGTAAATCTTCTCTGCGCCCTTTCCAGCTTGACAAAATCTTTCCTATAACATGGTGATCAAAACTGAGCACAATGCTCTAAATGTGGCCTCTCCAACATCCTCTCCAACTGTAACATGACCTCCCAACTTCTATACTCAACACTCTGACTGATGAAGGCCAATGTGCCAAAAGGCAATTTTGACCACCCTATCTACCTCTGACGTCATTTCTAAGGAACAAGTGCCCCCATTCCTAGATCCCTCTGCACTACAACACTCCACAGAGCCCTACCATTCACTGTGTAGGTTCTGCCCATGTGTTACAGATATTTATAAGGATGTTCCTCGTGGAGAACCGTGAAACTTGACGGCCACTTCTGATTTTCACGTGGTATTGTACCGATTACGCATAATTATAAATAATTACACATATTTTAGTTTTAGATTTAGAGATACAGCGCGGAAACAGGCCCTTCGGCCCACCGGGACCGCGCCAACCAGCGATTCCCGCACATTAACACTATCCTACACACACTAGGGACAATTTTTACATTTACCAAAGCAATTAACCTACAAACCCGCACGTCTTTGGAGTGTGGGAGGAAACCGAAGATCTCGGAGAAAACCCTCGCAGGTCACGGGGAGAACGTACAAACTCCGTACAGACAGCGCCCGTAGTCGGGACCGAGCCCGGCTCCCAGGCGCTGCATTCGCTGTAAGGCGGCAACTCTACCGCTGCACCACAGTTGTTGAAGTTGTCGTAGGTTTCATGGTTACAAGAATGACGTGGAACAAAAGTTGTACCATTATTGCAGTCATAAAGATCTACAGCACTCAGATTTATCTCACAACCAGCAAAATCAGAATTTGTTCCACTAACTCAATCACAGTATTAATCTTAACATCCAGGGCATAACGCCAAAGGACAAGATATAACAATAATAATTATCAAACATTAAGGAAAATATTACTTTCCTTCAGCCTCCAATGGCATGGTTGAAATGTGAATGGAAAATTGACTTTGTTTTGCCTTATTCAGGGTGGAAATCCTAAGAAGAAATATCAAAGTCTAGAAGGCATAGTTCTCCAATTAGATGGACAAAGTGTAGAGGAGAAGTGTGGGACATCTGTTTTGTTACACAGAGAGTGGTGGGTGCCTGGAACAAGGTAATGGTGGAGGCAGATACCATAGTGACGTTTGAGTCAGCGCGTGAATATGTCGGGCAAGGAGGGATATGGATCATGTGCAGGCTCGTTAGATTAGCCTAACTTCGTATCACGTTCAGCATGGGCACTGTGGACCAAAGGGCCTTTTCCTGCGCTGTTTTGTTCTATGTTCACAGGAATATGTCTTGTTTCTATATAAGTTCAACAAACGTTTCACTTTTTCTCGAAGCTAAGTCACGCGATGTGAAATGCTTCACGCTTAAATTTGTTCAAAGCTAAACAGTCAATACTAGTCAAGATTTAGTAGGAATCTGAGGGGTAACTTTTTCACACAAAGGGTGGTGGGTGTATGGAACGAGCTGCCGGAGGAGGCGGTTAAGACAGATGCACTCACAACGTTTAAGAAACATTTAGTCAGGAACATGGATAGGACAGGTTTAGTCAAGTCAAGTCAAGTCAAGTCAATTTTATTTGTATAGCACATTTAAAAACAACCCACGTTGACCAAAGTGCTGTACATCTGATTAGGTTCCAATGGAAAAAAAAATGAAACATACAGTAGCACGCAAACAGTTCACAGCGCCTCCTCAATGAGCCTCAAACGCTAGGGAGTAGAAATAGGTTTTGAGCCTGGACTTAAAGGAGTCGATGGAGGGGGCAGTTCTGATGGGGAGAGGGATGCTGTTCCACAGTCTAGGAGCTGCAACCGCAAAAGCGCGGTCACCCCTGAGCTTAAGCCTAGACCGCGGGATAGTGAGTAGCCCCAAGTCGGCCGACCTGAGGGACCTGGAGTTAGAGAGGTGGGTTAGAAGATTTTTGATGTAGGGGGGGGAGTGTCCATTTAGGGCTTTATACGTGAATAGGAGGAGCTTGAAGTTGATTCTGTACCGTACAGGGAGCCAGTGGAGAGAGGCCAGAATCGGGGTGACATGGGCCAAACGCCGGCAGGTGGGACTGGTGTAGCTGGGATGGGACATCTTGGTCGGTGTGGGCAAGTTGGGCCGAAGGGCCTGTTTCTATCTGTAAGTCTCTCTGACTCTAAACACAAAATGGGGATGGTGGCAACCAATAGAGCAGCTGGTAGTGCCGCTGCCTTGTTGCACCAAAGGCCCAGGTTCAGTCATAATCTCGGGTACTGTCTCAGTGGAGTTCTCAGTGTGACTGCCCAAATCTCCAGCACATGTTCTGGTGTGCTCACATATCCCAATGATGCACAGGTCTGTAGATTAATTGTCCACTGTGACTTGCCCTCTCGTGTGTCAGTGGTTGAATATGGGGAAATTTATGAAAACGTGGAGAGAATTATAACAGGATTAATGTTCATAAATGCATAGTTCATAAGTCATTGGAGCAGAATTGGGCCATTCAGCCCATCGAGTCTGCTCTGCCATTCAATCCTGGCTAACCTATCTTTCCCTCTCAACTCCATTCTCCTGCCTTCTCCCCATAACCCCTGACACCTTTACTAATCGAGAATCAGTCGATCTCCGCCTTAAAAATACCCAATGACTTGGCCTCCACATCCATCTGTGGCAATGAATTCCGCAGATTGACCACCCATTGACTGTTGGCTTACTGTAAATAGAGCCTGATGGACTGGATGGGCGGAAGGGTCTGTTTCTATGCTATATGGCGCCAAAATTGAAGAACTAAAGTATATTGAAATTCTCTGCCTCTGCACTAAGTGTGGGAACGATTGATTGTTGTTTACCATCATTCTCTGGACATTTACCAGTGAACCGATGCTTCAGAAGCAAGCTTGTAGATGTTCAGAAAATAAAATATGCTCTTCATTAACGACCAATGATACCAATTCAGCACAGCGAACCACAAACTTCTGTGCGGTGGGATGTGTTTCCATTATATAATTAAAGTGCTTTACGACATTCCAAATCAGACGTTCTTCAATGACTCAGGCAGAATTTTATCGCTGGTGAAATGAGATTAAAAAATAGCGGGTGGTTTTCCATAGAAATAAATCAATATTTATTGAAAGTAAGTATCATTGGATAAATGGTTGAAATGAATTTAAATGTAATCCGGGCATCTTCACCAATGCAGTGGAAATGATGGGGTATTGAAAGTCATTGAGAATCGAATGGGATTTAACAGGACTGACTGCACAGCGTCGAATCGGCACGGTGGCGCAGCGGTAGAATTGCTGCCTTACAGCACCAGAGACCTGGGTTCGATCCTGACTATGGGTGCTGTCTGTACGGAGTTCGTACGTTCTCAACCCGCGTGGGTTTTCTCTGAGTGCTCCCACATTTCAAAGACGTACAGATTTGTCAGATACTTGGCTTTGGTAAGTGGTAAACGTGTCCCTAGTGTTTATGTACGTGGTGATTGCTGGTTAGTGCAGACCTGGTGGGCCGAAGGGATTTTTTCCGTGCTGTATCTCTAAACAACAGTTTTATTTTAATAAAAAATTTTTAAAAGGTCCATCAAATTAACAGGCACAAGGACCAATATTAATGTTTTTTCATCGTCTCTGCCGAATGCCTTTCCTTCAGTCAAAGACATCCCAATAATGGAGCCATACAATTAAGTGCCACACAAAGAGAGCTTGTTGATTGCTCCCATTTTAATGACATAGCATCTTGCAGGACATTTTAGTTTAGAGTTTAGAGATACAGCGCGGAAACTGGCCCTTCGGCCCACCGAGTCCACGCAAACCAGTGATCACCCCGCACACGAGCGCTATCCTACAAACCAGAGACAACTTACAATCTTTACCAAAGCTATTAACCTACAGACCTGTACGTCTTTGGAGTGTGGGATGAAACCGGAGCAAACCCGGGGAAAACCCAAGCGGGTCACAGGGACAAACTCCGTACAGACAGCACCTGTAGTCAGGATCGAACATGGGTCTCCGGCGCTGTAAGGCAGCAACTCTACCGCTGCACCTCCGTGCCGCCCATTCAGTTTGGAAACAGGCCCTTCGGCCCACTTGCCCACATCGACGAACATGTACCAGCCACACTAGTCCCACCTGCCTGTGTTTGGTCCATATCCCTCCAAACCTGTCCTTTCCATGCAACTGTTTAACTGTTTCTCTTAATCATTGGGATAGTCCCAGCCTCAACTACCTCCTCTGGCAGCTTGTTCCATACACCCACAACCCTTTGTGTGAAAAAGTTACCCCTCAGATTCCTACTAAATCTTGACTAGTATTGACTGTTTAGCTTTGAACAAATTTAAGCGTGAAGCATTTCACATCGCGTGACTTAGCTTCTGAATTGTTGTTCCTTTTGAAAACGGCACAGTGTTAATTGGCTTTGATTGCTGGTGGTTACAGATCCCTGAAGTAATTCACTTGTGAAAATTGAAAGCTGAAGATTTTATTGTGAATATATGAAATTATATTTTTAAACCCATGTGAAAGACAGTGATAACATCTGTGCTTCTGCCAAAGTGAGATAGAGGGTTTTTTTTCTGAGTAATGAACTAACTGTTGGCACCAGTTATTTATTAAACATACACATGAACATAGAACATCATTGGAATTTTGGACAACTACTATAAAATGTACAGCAGCCCTACATGCAGGCCGCATTGTTTCTGTGATTCAGAACGACCAGTTTAGTTTAGTTTGGAGATACAGCGCGGAAACAGGCCCTTCGGCCCACCGGGTCCACAACGACCAGCGATCCCCGCACATTAACACTATCCTACACACACTAGGGACAATTTTTTTTTACATTTACCAAGCCAATTAACCTACAAACCTGTACGGCTTTGGAGTGTGGGAGGAAACCGAAGATCTTGGGGAAAACCCATGCAGGTCACGGGGAGAATGTAAAAACTCTGTACAGACAGCACCCGTAGTCAGGAATGAACCCGGATTTCCAGTGCTGCAAGCGCTGTAAGGCAGTAACTCTGCCGCTGCGCCACCGTACCGCCCACGGTTGGCTAATATTGTTGTCTGGCTAATAGAGTCATACAGCGTGGAAACAGGCACTTCGGCCAACTTGCCCACGCCAACCAACACTAGTCCCACCTGCCTGTGTTTGGCCCGTATCCCTCTAAACTTGTCCTAGCCATGTATCTGTATAAACGTTTCATAAACATTGCGATAGTCCCTGCCTCAACTACCTCCTCTTTCAGCTCGTTCCATACACCCACCACCATTTTGTGTAAAAGAAGTTACCCCTCAGGTTCCTATTAAATCTTCCCCCCCCCCCCCCCATCTTAAACTTATGTCCTCTGGTTCTCGATTCTCCCATTCTGGGCAAGAGACTCTACATTTCATAGATTGTGATGCCAAATATCACCATGTTCAATCTTGTCACAAATGCAAATCATACGTTCTTTTATTTAATGCGTGATAAAGAATGCAATTGACAGAATGATCTGAAAACTGTAAATTAGCTTTCCTACCACCGGCCTTATTGAATGGTCACTGACTGTACAGTTGCAAAATTATACCGTCTGTACACACTCATTTGAATTCAACACACGCTCTTCGTAAAATTGGCAATAAAATGTGTAGACGATTTCTGCTTCACAAAACAGAAACTTAACACGTTGCAAAGAGGGTGGACTGAAATGTTGTCAGGGCCTTTCCTGTATCCAGTGCACTAACTCATTTTGTCACATTATGTGGTGTGAATTTAATCCTGACTGACTTCTGAAGAGGGTAGACACAAGATGCCAGAGTAACTCAGCGGGTCAGGCAGCTTTTCTGGAGAGAAGGAATGGGTGACGTTTCGGGTTGAGACCCTTCTTCGGACTGAGGACATCCCGAAGAAACTAAAGTAGAATTGACCCGCTCTATTACTCCAACACTTTTTTTTTGTAAACCAGCATCTGCAGTTCCTTGTATCTCCTGTGTATCCAATTGCAAATTCATCCACACTGTTATCAGCAACTGAACAGACCTTCCGTAAACTAAGGGACCGTCCATTTCATCTCTAGTCCATTAAATGAGAGCAAGTCTGAGGTCATCCTATTCGCCCCCCCCCCCCCCCGACTCCATCAAATCGATAACAGGTAGTCTTGGAAGTCTATCCTGCCTAGTCAAACCGCATGTCAAAAACCTCGGCATGATATTTGACTCTGCATTAAAATTTGATAAGCAAGTCAACGCTGTGGTAAAAGCCAGCTTCTTCCAACTTCGAACCATAGCTAAAATCAAACCTTTCCTCCAATTCGACGACACAGAAAAAATCATTCACGCTTTCATTTCCTCCCGCCTAGACTACTGCAACTCCCTATACACTGGGATCAGCCAATCTTCCCTGTCCCGCCTGCAACTGGTCCAAAACGCCGCAGCGAGACTCCTGACGGGTACCTGTAAAAGGGACCACATCACCCCGATTCTGGCCTCTCTCCACTGGCTCCCTGTACGGTACAGAATCAACTTCAAGCTCCTCCTAATCACGTATAAAGCCCTAAATGGACATTCCCCCCCCCTACATCAAAAATCTTCTAACCCCCCTCTCTAACTCCAGGTCCCTCAGGTCGGCCGACTTGGGGCTACTCACTATCCCGCGGTCTAGGCTTAAGCTCAGGGGTGACCACGCTTTTACGGTTGCAGCTCCTAGACTGTGGAACAGCATCCCTCTCCCCATCAGAACTGCCCCATCCATCGACTCCTTTAAGTCCAGGCTCAAAACCTATTTCTACTCCCTAGCGTTTGAGGCTCATTGAGGAGGCGCTGTGAACTGTTTGCGTGCTACAGTATGTTTCATTTTTTTTCCTTAGTACCTAATCAGATGTACAGCACTTTGGTCAACGTGGGTTGTTTTTAAATGTGCTATACAAATAAAATTGACTTGACTTGACTTGACTTGACCTCCCTCCACCCCCCACAGATGACGCTCAGCATGATGTGTTCCTCCAACTAATCATCGGTTGGGCCAGATCCAAAAGACTATTTATTCCCCTCATGATTTTATACACCTCTTTAAGATCATACTGGGCGGCATGGTGGCACAGCAGTAGAGTTGCTGCCTTACAGCCCCAGAGGCCCTGACTACGGGTACTGTCTGCACGTGGGTTTTCTCCGGGTGCTCCGGTTTCCTCCCACACTCCAAAGACGTACAGGTTTGTAGGTTAATTGGCTTGGTATAATTGCAAAATTGTCCCCAGCGTGTGTGGGATAGCGTTGGTGTGCGGGGATCGCTGGTACTTGGTGGGCCGAAGGGCCTGTTTCCGCGCCGTATCTCTAAACTAAACTAAACTAAACTAAATCCCCTCAGCCTCCTTCACTCTGAGGTTTAGTAGCTGTGGGAGAACTGTGGGGTAGGCAGAGAACACAGATCGAGTGCTGTGTCGGGGGGGGGGGGCATTACTTTCAATTATATTTATTGTATCTACTGCAGGATGGGAATGACTCTCTCTGCCAGAGATGTTTGCATCCAAATTAAATTGGTCATCTGCCACGCTAATGTAAACCATCTCTTGATTATTCTCAATCGTGTAATCTGGCAGTATCAAGGAAAAATGATCCATGACTTCACCAACTTTCACCAGGTTTTTCACCAGATTGCTTATGTGCCACCTTTACATGGTACCACTGTTTGTCATCTACATCAATGATTTGGATGAGAAGGTACAAGGGATGATCAGTTTAGTTTAGAGATACAGGCCCTTCCGGCCCACCGGGTCCGGGGTGACCAGCGATCCCCGCACATTAACAGTATCCTATAAGGGCGGCACGGTGGCGCAGCGGTAGAGTTGCTGCCTTACAGCGAATGCAGCGCCGGAGTCTCAGGTTCGATCCTGACTACGGGCGCCATCTGTACGGAGTTTGTACGTTCTCCCCGTGACCTGCGTGGGTTTTCTCCGAGATCTTCGGTTTCCTCCCACACTCCAAAGACGTACAGGTATGTAGGTTAATTGGCTGGGCAAATGTAAAAGATTGTCCCTAGTGGGTGTAGGGTAGTGTTAGTGTGTGGGGATCGCTGGGCGGCGCGGACACGGTGGGCCGAAAGGCCTGTTTCTGCACTGCATCTCTAAATCTAAAAAAAAAAACACTAGTGACAATTTTTACATTGATACCAAGCCAATTAACTTACAAACCTGTACGTCTTTGGAGTGTGGGAGGAAACCGAAGATCTCGGGGAAAACCCACGCAGGTCACGGGGAGAACGTACAAACTCCGTACAGATGGCGCCCGTAATCAGGATCGAACCAAACCATCCCACAAAATATATCTTCCATTCCCCATTCATTTAAAGTAATAGACTTATTTCAGCGTGTCAGGAAGCTGGAAGATACGTTAATTAGTTTGCAGCTGTGCCCTGTTAAATTTGCAATAACATTGTCCTACTTTCTAAGTTTTTAACTGCTGTGGCCTACTTTTAATCACCTCAGAAGCCAAGTAGGCTCCAGCCCAGAGATCAACAGTGGATTCGATTTGGAGGAAGGAACTGGAGATGCTGGTTTAAACCGACGCTAGACACAAAACGCTGGAGTAACTCAGTGGGTCAGGCAGCATCTCTGGATGTTTCCACTAGTGGGAGAGTCCAACATGTTCCCAATGTTGGGGGAGTCCAGAACAAGGGGCCACAGTTTAAGAATAAGGGGTAGGCCATTTAGAACTGAGATGAGGAAAAACTTTTTCAGTCAGAGAGTTGTGAATCTGTGGAATTCTCTGCCTCAGAAGGCAGTGGAGGCCAATTCTCTGAATGCATTCAAGAGAGAGCTGGATAGAGCTCTTAAGGATAGCGGAGTCAGGGGGTATGGGGAGAAGGCAGGAACGGGGTACTGATTGAGAATGATCAGCCATGATCACATTGAATGGCGGTGCTGGCTCGAAGGGCCGGATGGCCTCCTCCAGCACCTATTGTCTATTGTCTATTGACCAGAGGTCAGCCCCAGAATTAAAGGACATTACTTTAGGAAGGAGACCAGGAATAAAAGGTAGCTATTCCTTTTCTCCGGTGATGCTGCCTGACCCACTGGGTTACTCCAGCATTTTGTATCTATCTTAGTGGATTAGATTTGATCTTTGAAACTGAAATTATCCCATCACAGTCACCTTAATGCTTTCTTCCCTGTCATTAGGCCTGGATAGAGTGGATGTGGAGAGGGTGTTTCCACGAGTGGGAGAGTCTAGGACTAGAGGCCATAGCCTCAGAATTAATTCCTTTAGGAAGGAGATGAGGAGGAATGTCTATATTCAGAGGGCGGTGAATCTGTGGAATTCATTGCCCCAGTGGGCTGTGGAGGCCAAGTCAATGGATATTTTTAAGGCAGAGATAGATAGATTTTTGATTAGTACAGGTGTCAGAGATTGTGGGGAGAAGGCAGGAGAATGTGCTTGAGAGAGAAAGATAGATCAGTCATGATTGAATGGCAGAGTAGACTCCATGGGCCGAATGGCCTAATTCTGATGCTATCACTTATGAACTGATGAACTTATTAATCAATGTTTTGAATTTGAGATTTTGCACTTATTATTTGACATTGTTGAATGTGCTCTGGCAGTTTTATGTTGGAGATTATCTGCATGTGAGAATATGTCATTTTGAAAGGACAGGAACATTAACACAAGGCAGCACTGCTGCCAATGTGTAAGGGAATAGACAATAGACAATAGGTGCAGGAGTAGGCCATTCGGCCCTTTGAGCCAGCACCACCATTCACTGTGATCATGGCTGATCATTCACAATCAGTACCCTGTTCCTGCCCTCTCCCCATACCCCCTGACTCCGCTATCATTAAGAGCTCTATCTAACTCTCTCTTGAGTTAGAATCTGCTAGGGGCGGCTGGCTTACATCACCAGAGACCTTGACTATGGGTGCTGTCTGTAAGGAGTTTGTACGTTCTCCCTGTGACCACGTGGGGTTCTCCGGGTTTCTTCTCACATTCCAAAGATGTGTGGGTTTGTTGGTTAATTGGCTTCTGTAAATAGTCCCTAGTGTGCAGGATAAACCTCGTGTATAGGTGATCGCAGTTCCTGGTGTCTCCATAGATGTGAACAGTAGCTGTTGATAATAATTCTGCTGATCCCATTTTTACCTCTAATCACCGATGTGGTTGTGTGTCTTGTTGCTTTTCACTTAGTATGGCTGTACGGTAACTCAGATTTCACTGTACCTTAATTGGTACACGTGACAATAAACTGACCTTGAAACCTTGAAACCTTGATCTTTCATTTGATTGATTGAGAGATAGGGCGTGGAACAGGCCCTTCGGCCCACCGAGGCCATACCAACCATTGATCACCGTTCGCACTAGTTCTGTGTTATCCCACTTTCTCATCCACTCCCTACATACAAACTGGGGGCAACAGAGGCCAGTTAACCTACAACCCCATACGTCTGTGGGATGTGGGCGGAAACCGGAGGAAACCAACACTGTCACGGGAAGAAGGTGAAAACTCCACAAAGACAGCACCCGAGGTCAGGATCGAACCTGGATCTGGAACCTACATTACTGTGGTTTCTGTACCAGTCCCTGGTGGTTTCCTCATTGCTTGCTTTGTCATCTAATCTCCCCTCTCTTGCAAATCATTCCCTTTCATCCTTACCTCTCCCTACATCTGAGAGACACTTTATCTGTAATTCTCCTGAAAGGTCATTAGCCGGAAATACTAAAAGCTATTTTCTCTCCACAAGTGCTGCCTGTCCCATTGGGAATACACAGCTTTTGTATAATTTTTCTTAATGTACAGTAATTGCTAGAAGTCTAAAATATTCAGCAATTGTCATTGTCGTTTGTGGAGCCTTTGCCCAATCGTCTATTTCCAACAGTACAGTAACATTTGAGAAATACCTCATTTATTGTAAAACACTTTGGAATATCTGGGACTGTAAAATGCATGATATAAATGCATTTCCTTTATTGCATCCAATTTACTTTAAAATGATATCATATTGCTTATCTTAATAGTACCTGTGACAATATGATACCATTTTCGATTAGACATCTGAAGAGAACCCATATATTTTTGGTAGTTAATTATGAATTCATAGCCTTTTGTTTTTAATTTCTCAACCAACAGAAATAGATCTTCATTACCTGTTTTGTGGGAAAATATTAATGGTGTCGTTCTTTAAAATGGTGAATGATAGTTCACTGGAGATAGACACAAAAAGCTGGAGTAACAGGCAGCATCTCTGGAGAGAAGGGAATGGGTGACGTTTCGGGTCGAGTCCCTTCTTCAGACTGGTTAGGGATCAGGGAAATGGGAGATGTAGACGATGGTGTGGAAAGATAAAGAACAATGAATAAAAGATATGCAAAAAAAGTAACAATGATATAGGAAACAGGCCATCCCTTCTCTCCAGAGATGCCGCCTGTCCCGCTGAGTTACTCCAGCTTTTTATGTCTATAAAGGAAACAGGCCATTGTAAGCTGTTTGTAGAGTGAAAACGAGAAGCTAGTGCAACTTGGGTGGGGGAGGGATAGAGAGAGAGGGAATGCTGGGGCTACCTGAAGTGAGGGAAATCAATATTTATACTGCTGGGCTGTAAGCTGCCCGAGCGAAATATAAGATGCTATTCCTCCAATTGTTCACTATTTATTCGGTTATTTGGTTTACTGCGGCAACTAACTAAAGCATTATGTGTCAATAAATAAATATTTAGAAAATGATTAACTTAATGAGGGGCAATCAGAGGGGGAAATAGCACAAAATCTAGATAGGTTCATCATGGGAGTTTCTAATTTATTTTTCTGTTTAAATATATTTTCACTTAGTTTGATTTAAGTAATCAAAGGTGTTTAATATCAAGGCAATAGGCGAACATGTTGGCATTTAATGCACATTAATGGAGTTTATGTGAATGTAGGCAAAAAGGTGTAGATATTCTTTAATAGGTGTAGATAGATAGAGCTGCTGCCTCACAGCGCCAGAGACCCAGGTTCAATCCTGACTACGGGCGCTGTCTGTACGGAGTTTGTACGTTCTCCCCGTGACCGCTTGGGTTTTCTCCGAGATCTTGGGTTTCCTCCAACACTTCAAAGACGTTCAGGTGTGTAGGTTAATTGGATGGGTATAAATGTAAATTGTCCCTAGTGGGTCAGGGATGGTGTTAATGTACGGGGATCGCTAGTCGGCTCGGACCCGGTGGGCCAAAGGGCCTGTTTCTTTTTTTTAGATTTAGAGATACAGCGCGGAAACAGGCCCTTCGGCCCACCGAGTCCGCGCCGCCCAGCGATCCCCGCACACTAACACTATCCTACACACACTAGGGACAATTTTTACATTTTACCCAGTCAATTAACCTACATACCTGTACGTCTTCGGAGTGTGGGAGGAAACTGACGATCTCGGAGAAAACCCACACAGGTCACGGGGAGAACGTACAAACTACATACAGATGGCGCCCGTAGTCAGGATCGAACCTGAGTCTCAGGCGCTGCATTCGCTGTAAGGCAGCAACTCTACCGCTGCGCCACCGTGCCGCCATGCTGTATCTGTTTCCACGCAGGTCCGATCCGACCAGCGATCCCCGTACATTAACACCATCCTACACACACTAGGGACATAAGTTCTAGGAGCAAAATTATCTGGATCAGGAGGTTCATGAGGTCAGAAGGAATAGGAGGAGAATTGGGCCATTCGGCCCATCAAGTCTACTCTGCCATTCAATCATGGCTGATCTATCATTCCCTCTTAACCCCATTCTCCTGCCTTCTCCCCGTAACCCCTGCACCCGTACTTACCAAGAGCCTGAAGGTTGCAGGGAAGAAGCTGTTCTAGAACATAGTGGTCACAGTTCTAGTGGTCCAGTGGTCAGTACCCTGTGTAGGAAAGAACTGCAGAAGCTGCAGGTTTAAATCGAAGGTAGACACAAAATGCTGGAGTAACTCAGTGGGACAGGCAGCATCTCTGGAGAGAAGGAATGGGTGAAATTTCGGGTCGAGACCCTTCTTCAGACCCTGTACCTTCTTCCCGATGGTGGTAGCGAAATGAGAACGTGGCCAGGGTGGTGTGGGTCTTTGTTACCTGCTGCCATTTGGGAGGCAGCTCCACCTGTAGATCCCTTTGATGGTGGGGAGGTCAGTACCTGTGATTGACCATTGATGGCTGGGGTGGTCAGTACCTGTAGTTGACCATTGATGGATGGGGAGGTCAGTACCTGTAGTTGACCATTGATGGATGGGGAGGTCAGTACCCGTGATGAACCGGGCTGTTTCAATGGGGAAAGGAACAAACATTGTATGACACACGACCTTTCAGTAAAAGTTCCATGATTAGTTCTGATGAAAGTTTATCAATCTCAAATGTTAACTTTTTTATTCCCCTCATGGACAATTCCTGATCCTCAAAGTAGCCCCAGTATTTCCGATTTTTATTAACATTTTCGAATATCTAGAGTACATTGCTTTTGTCTTGGTCTCTTCTACATAGCTCTGGGGCATCTTATATCTCAAATGGCTTATTATATTAACAACTCATTTGTATTTGGGTCAGTGCGTTTTTTTACATCAACTTATTTAATTGATCCCTTCCAAAGATATTTGACTTTTTTTTTCATTTAATTGCACCCCAGTGGGAACTCGTGATGAAGGTTCATCTTTTGCAGAAACCAATTACTACAGTAGTATTCGACCATAACAAAGAGCCACATTATTATCTGTTGGATCAGTTGAAAAGACATTTACAATATAGGATGGCGAAACAAGGAACTGCAAATGCTGGTTTGCAAAGAAAAGACACAAAGTGGGCGGCCCGGTGGCGCAAGGGTAGAGTTGCTACCTTACAGTGCAGGAGACCCGTGTTTGTTCCTGACTACAGGTGCTGTCTGTACAGAGTTTGTGATGTAAGTAAAGGGAAGGGGGAAATGTGATGTAATTAAAGTGATGTATACATAATATAAATGCCAGTGCCCCCTTGAGGCCAAAAGCAGAAGCTGGCAAAGTGCTTTTGCTTCGTGACTGAGGTCAGGTGTTTTTCTAGAGGTTTCCTGGTGGGGGATTATTATAAGCTTCTTACAAGATGTCGGACGCATATTCATTGTGCTAGTCACAACAGGGTCTTACAACGGACATTACACTCCCCATGACCTGCGTGGGTTTTTCTCCAGGGGCTCCGGTTTCATCCCACACTCCAAAGACGTACAGGTTTGTAGGTTAATTGGCTTGGTAAAATTTGTAAATTGTCCATAGTGTGTGTAGGATAGGTTAGCGTGAATGGGTGATCACTGGTCAACGTGGATAGTGGGCCGAAGGGCCCGTTTCCATGCTCTTATCATATAACATTTTTAGAGGATTGGACAGGGTAGATGCAGGGAAAATGTTCCCGATGTTGGGGGAGTCCGGAATCACAGTTTAAGAATAAGGGGTAGGTCAGTTAGGACTGAGATGAACTTTTTCACCCAGAGAGTTGTGAATCTGTGGAATTCTCTGCCACAGAAGGCAGTGGAGGCCAATTCACCGGATGTTTTCAAGAGAGAGTTAGATTTATCACTTTGGGCTAAGGGAATCAAGGGACGTGGGGGAAAAGCAGGTGCTGACACGAAGGGCCGAATAGCCTACTCCTGCACCTATTTTCTATGTTTCTCTAAATTATAAAAGAAACTAAAAGTGCTGGAGTAACTCAACGGACCAGGCAGCATCTCTGGAGAACATGGGCAGATGACGTTTCGGGTCAGGATGAATGTCTATGTTACTTAGTTGAGTTTATTGCCACGTGTACCGAGGCACGGTGAAAAGCCTTGTTACGTACTATCCAGTCCGCGGAAAGACAACATATGTTTACAATCGAGCCATCCACAGTGTGCAGATACATGATAAAGGGAATAATGTTCAGTGCACGATAAAGTCCAGTAAAGTCTGAATCATGTTGATTTGTAGATTTGTAGATTAATTGGCCTCAGTGAATATCCCCCTCGTGTGTATGGAGTGGATGGGAAAGTGGGATAATGTAGAACGAGTGGGAATAGGTGATCGATGGCCAGCGTGGACTCGGTTGGCCAAAGGGCCTGTATCTGTGCTATAATCATAATCATAATCAGCCAAGTATGTTTTGCATCATACGAGGAATTTCATTTGCCTTGCAGACATACCAATAAAAAGCAACAGAACACACAAAATACATGTTAACATGGACATCCACCACAGTGACTCCTCCACATTCCTCACTGTGATGGAAGCCGAAAAAAAGTTCAATCTCTTCCCTTCTTTGTCCTCCAGCGGTTGGGGGCCTCGAACCTCCCGTTGGCGGGACGATCATGGCGGGCCTTCCTCGTCGGGGTGACCAAGCTCCCACATCGGGGGGGGGGGGGATCTCAGCTCCCCCGCGCCGGGCGATCTACCCCGGGTCGGGGCTAGTCGAACCTCGTGTGGCTTTGAAATCAAAGGAAGAGCATTAAGGCAAACGATGAATTAACAAACATTTCAGATTGATAAACTTTATCTGGAGCAAATCATAGAACTTCCAACGAAAGTTCTTTGACCTAAAATGTCTGTGTCATGCTCCACAGATGCTGACTGTGCCACTGAGTATTTCTAATGTTTATGACCTAGCAATTTGAATTACAGAATAAAACTCAGTCTTATGAAACGTGTTTCAAAAAAAAAATTAACGATGAATTTATTTATTTTCCACTCATGTTTCCCGATGCATTGGCAGGTGACAGGTGACTCCTACACCCTCTGGGTCACCTGTGTTGATCAGAGAGAAACAAGATGCTTCTAGGAGAATTCATTAGATTATTACACACAGGTCAGTGTCAAAAAGTGGTGTCAAAGTAAAAAGGGCAGCCATTTTCTTGTTGAATGACGAAGCATGCACAGAGGCACAGAATGGCCTCCTCTCACTTCCATTACTATCTTTCAAAACAATGTCATTAACGTTTAGAAACATAGAAATATAGAAACATAGAAAGTAGGTGCAGGAGTAGGCCATTCGGCCCTTCGAGCCAGCAGCGCCATTCAATGTGATCATGGCTGATCATCCAGAATCAGTACCCCGTTCTGCTTCTGCTGTCTCTGGGGGTTCGTTGCATCGTTGGGGGTTGCGTTCATCAGCAACCTGTGTGTGTGGAGCAGTCCAGCAAACAGCGCAGCACGTAATTTTCGACTGCACTGTCCTCCGTCCCCCTGGTGGAGGGGTAGACCTCACGGCCCTTGACAACAGTACATTGCACTGGCTACAGCGCCTGGAGGGCGTTACATAACTTCTGCTGCCTCAAACACAAGAAGTAGAAGTACCCCATTCCTGCTTTTGCCCCATTATATTCCTTGATTCCGTTAGCCCTAAGAGCTCTATCTAACTCTCTCTTGAATACATCCAGGAGAATTGGCCTGCACTGCCTTCTGTGGCAGAGAATTCCACAGATTCACAACTCCCTGGCTGAAAAGGTTTTTCCTCGTCTCAGTCCTAAATGGCCTTAAATTCTTAAACTGTGGCACCCTGGTTCTGTACTCCCCCAACATTGGGAACATTTTTCCTGCATCTAACCCAGGTCCAATCCCTGAAGAATTGTATGTTTCTATAAGATCCCCTCTCATCCTTCTAAATTCCAGTGAATGTAAGTCCAGTCGATCTGTGATATGTGATATGTAGAAATGTGATATGTAGCTGTAATGAAACTTGCTGCAGCATTACAGGCCCACAGTGCAATAACACAACAAGTAAGTATACAATAATCAATAAAACAATTCATAGTTTGTAATCATAAATAATAAAATAATTAATATGACAATTAAATAAAATAATTATCAGTAATACCAGGTTACGAGATCACATTAGTGCACAGCCAAAATGTGTAGTGCAAGCAAAACAAAGCCCACTGTAGCTCATAGCTACTGAGGTAGGGTTGTGTTTAAGTGTTGGTGTCAGTTTAGGTAAGGGGGAAGTGCAGCGAGACCTGGGTGTCCTTGTACACCAGTCACTGAAAGTTGGCGTGCAGGTACAGCAGGCAGTGAAGAAAGCTAATGGCATGTTGGCCTTCATAACGAGAGGATTTGAGTATAGGAGTAAAGAAGTTCTTCTGCAGTTGTATAGGGCCCTGGTAAGACCACATCTGGAGTATTGTGTACAGTCTTGGTCTCCTAATTTGAGGGAGGACATCCTTGCAATTGAGGCAGTGCAGCGTAGGTTCACGAGATTGATCCCTGGGATGGCGGGACTGTCATATGAGGAAAGATTGAAAAGACTAGGCTTGCATTCACTGGAGTATAGAAGGATGAGAGGGGATCCTTTAGAGACATATAAAATTATAAAAGGACTGGACAAGCTAGATGCAGGAAAAATGTTCCCAATGTTGGGGGAGTCCAGAACCAGGGGTCACAGTCTTAGAATAAAGGGGAGGCCATTTAAAACTGAGGTGAGAAGAAACTTTTTCACCCAGAGAGTTGTGAATTTGTGGAATTCTCTGCCACAGAGGACAGTGGAGGCCAAATCACTGGATGAATTTAAGAGAGAGTTAGATAGAGCTCTGGGGGCTAGTGGAATTAAGGGATATGGGGTGAAGTTGGGCACAGGTTACTGATTGTGGATGATCAGCCATGATCACAATGAATGGCGGTGCTGGCTCGAAGGGGCCGAATGGCCTCCTCCTGCACCTATTTTCTATGTTTCTATGGACGGTGTTCACGACTCCGATGGTTGCTGGGAAGAAGGTGATCCAGAACCTGGAGGTCACAGTTCTCAGACTCGTATCTTCTTCCAGATGGTAGCAGCGAGATAACAGCGTGGCCATGGCGGTGTGCGTCTTAGGTTAGTTTATAATTTAGTTTGGTTCAGTTTCTAATTGTCACCGAGGTACAGAGCAAAGCTTTTGTTGTTGCGTGCTATCCGGTCAGTGGAAAAACTATACATGATTGCAATCGAGCCGTCCACAGTGTATAGATACAGGATACCGATACAGATAAATTATAATGTTTTATTGTTAATTGTTTACTGTATGTCGTGTTGTTACTTGCGAGCAAAGCACCAAGGCAAATTCCTTGTATGTTTACATACTTGGCCAATAAAATGTATTCAATTTAATTCAATTATTCAATAAAAGGGAGAATGTTTAGTCCAGTAAAGTCCAGTTAAAGATAGTCCGAGGGTCTTCAATGAGGTAGATGGGAGGTCAGGCCCACTCTCTCATTGGTGATGGGATGGTTCAGCTGCCTGATAACAGCTGGGAAGAAACTGCCCCTGAATCTGGAGGTGTGCGTTTTCACACTTCTGTACCTCTTGCCTGATGGGAGAGGGGAGAAGAGGGAGTGGCTCATCCTCGATTATGCTGCTGGCCTTGATGAAGCAGCGTGGGGTTAAAATGGAGTCAGTGGAAGGGAGGTTGGTTTGTGTGATGGTCTGGGCTGCGTCCACAACTCTCTGCAATGTCTTGCGGTCTTGGATGGAGCCGTTCCCAAACCAAGCTGTGATGCATGTGTCACCTTATGATCCATTAGAAATGTATTTGCTATCTTCATATTGATTGATATCTTAGATGATATGATCTGCATTTTTGAGGGGGCATCTCCGAACATCCACTGTTAGGTACAAGTTGGGAGGGTAAAGATCATTTTGTTTTATTGACGTAAGTTGAAAATCACGGAATTATTGATCATGATAGTTTTTAGTGCTATTATAAACTCTGGAAGTATCCATATTCAGTTCCTTTTGTTATGAATCCAAACAACTGCTGAGAATTATGTTTCACTTAGGGAAATGTAATCATTAACTTTATGTATTTACAGTACCCTCCATAATGTTTGGGAAAAGACCCATCATTTATTTATTTCCCTCTCTACTCCACAATTTGAGATTTGTAATAGAAAAAATTCACATGTGGTTATAGTGCACATTGTCAGATTTTATTAAAGGCCATTTTTATACATTTTGGTTTCACCATGTAGAAATTACGCAAGTTATAAATAGTCCCCCCATTTCAGGGCACCATAATGTTTGGAACACATGGCTTCACAGGTGTTTATAATTGCTCAGGTGTGTTTAATTGCCTCCTTAATAAAGGAATAAGAGAGCCCTCAGCATCTAGTCTTTCCATTACCTTTGGAAACTTTTATTGCTGTTTATCAACATGAGGACCAAAGTTGTTCCAATGAAAGTCAAAGATGCCATTATGAGACTGAGAAACAAGAATAAAACTGTTAGAGACATCAACCACACCTTAGGCTCACCAAAATCTACTGTTTGGAACATCATTAAGAAGAAAGAGAGCACTGGTGAGCTTACTAATCACAAGGGGACTGGCAGGCCAAGGAAGAATTCTCTCTATAATAAAGAAAAAAAAACAAACACCTGTCTGACAGATCAGAAACACTCTTCAGGAGTCAGGTGTGGATGTGTTAATCACCACTGTCCGCAGAAGACTTCATGAACAGAAATACAGAGGCTACACTGCAAGATGCAAACCACTGGTTAGCTGCAAAAATAGGTTACAGTATGCCAAGAATTACTTAAAAGAGCAACCACAGTTCTGGAAAAAGGTCTTGTGGACAGATGAGATGAAGATTAACTTATATCAGAGTGATGGCAAGAACAAAGTATGGAGGAGAGAAGGAACTGCCCAAGATCCAAAGCATACCACCTCATCTGTGAAACACGGTGGTGGGGGTGTTATGGCCTGGGCATGTGCGGCTGCAGAAGGTACTGGCTCACTTATCTTCGTTGATGATACAACTGCTGATGGCAGTAGCATAATGAATTCTGAAGTGTATAGACACATCCTATCTGCTCAAGTTCAAACAAATGCCTCGAAATTCATTGGCCGGCGGTTCATTCTACAGCAAGACAATGATCCCAAACATACTGCTAAAGCAACAAAGGAGTTTTTCAAAGCTAAAACAATGGTCAATTCTTGAGTGGCCAAGTCAATCACCCGATCTGAACCCAATTGAGCATGCCTTTTATATGCTGAAGAGAAAACTGAAGGGGACTAGGCCCCACAACAAGCATAAGCTAAAGATGGCTGCAATATAGGCCTGGTAGAGCATCACCAGAGAAGACACCCAGCAACTGGTGATGTCCATGAATCGCAGACTTCAAGCAGCCATTGCATGCAAAGGATGTGCAACAAAATACTAAACATGACTACTTTCATTTACATAACATTGCTGTGTCCCAAACATTATGGTGCCCTGAAATGGGGAGACGATGTATAAACACTGCTGTAATTTCTACATGGTAAAACCAAAATGTATAAAAATGGCCTTTATTAAAATCTGACAATGTGCACTTTAACCACATGTGATTTCTTCTATTACAAATCTCAAATTGTGGAGTACAGAGGCAAATAAATAAATGATGGGTCTTTGTCCCAAACATTATGGAGGGCACTGTAAATAGGGTATCTTAATTTTCCTGAATTTTGGAGGGAATTCTACACAGACGTACCAAGCTGTACAGGATAAATCTAATTCTCCTGGAGTGCTTAATAATTTAGAAATATTATGTGCTTGGAACAGCGCATTAAATCCTCTGGGTATGGACCTTATGAGACTCAATTACATTGGGACCAAGACCAGGAGAGAGAGATTTTCTACAGTTTTACTGCCGAACTGAAGTGAAAGGACCAGCTCGATGAACTTATACGCCAGAACCACTTGCAATAATGTGCCAGAGAGGGAGAGGATAGAGTGAGAACTGAATTATACATACTGTATATTGCCTACCAGACTATGCATTTTGGGCCAATTTTCTAAAAGTGCTGATCTGTCTATTTCCATTTCATCTGCAACTTTCAAAGAACCTCCAAACTTAGAGTCATGGAGTCACACAGCATGAAAACAGGCCCTTCAGCCCAACTTGCCCGCGCCAACGAAGGTGCCCCATCTACATTAGTCCCACCTGCCTGCATTTGGCCCATATCTCTCTTGCATTCAAGAGAGAACTGGATAGAGCTCTTAGGGATAGCGGAGTCAGGGGGTATGGGGAGAAGGCAGGAACGGGGTACTGATTGAGAATGATCAGCCATGATCACATTAGAAACATAGAAACATAGAAAATAGGTGCAGGAGTAGGCCATTCGGCCCTTCGAGCCTGCACCACCATTCAATATGATCATGGCTGATCATCCAGCTCAGTAACCTGTACCTGCCTTCTCTCCATACCCCCTGATCCCTTTAGCCACAAGGGCCACATCTAACTCCCTCTTAAATATAGCCAATGAACTGGCCTCAACTACCTTCTGTGGCAGAGAATTCCACAGACTCACCACTCTCTGTGTGAAGAAATGTTTTCTCATCTCGGTCCTAAAAGACTTCCCCCTTATCCTTAAGCTGTGACCCCTGGTTCTGGACTTCCCCAACATCGGGAACAATCTTCCCGCATCTAGCCTCTCCAACCCCTTAAGAATTTTATATGTTTTGAATATTCACATTGAATGGTGGTGCTGGCTCAAAGGGCCAAATGGCCTACTCCTGCACCTATTGTCTATTGTCTATTGTCTATAAACCTTTCCTATCTGTGTACCTGTCCAAATGTCTTTTAACCTGTTCAGTGCCACCCCCGAGCATACTCGGGTCATGGCCAATAGTGCAAAGAAAATCTGGCAGTGAACAAGTTAAATGTTTTTACAGTACCTGTCTCATCTACCTCCTCTGGCAGCTCATTCCATATACCACCATGCTATGTGTGGAAAAATCTGCCCCTCAGATTCCTATTAACTTTTACCCCTCTCACCTTAAACCTATTTGGTTTAATGTTATTTTAAATGAACAATTGGAAAATATGAACTTAAACTTATATAGTATGTTTTAAACCGTAGGATATTCTGGTCCTTATGATCCATTGGAAGTGTATTTTCTACCTTAATATTGATCGGGGCAGCAGATAATTTGCACACAGAAAATTGCGTTGAGGTTAAATATGAAATAATTTGTTTCGTTATGGTAATTGAGGGACACATTTTGGAGAGGGAACTGAAAAATTCTCATTGCTCCTCTTTAGTTTAGTTTAGTTTAGAGATACAGCGCGGAAACATGACGTTTTGGCCCACCAGCGATCCCCGCACATTAACACTATCCTATAGGATATACCCCACTCAGGACAATTTACCAATTTACATTTACCAAGCCAATTAACCTACAAACCTGTACGTCTTTGGAGTGTGGGAGGAAACCGAAGATCTCAGAGAAAACCCACGCAGGTCACGGGGAGAACGTGCAAACTCCGCACAGACAGTCTTTAAGTAATGATATGAAACCTTCCCTAAGGTTTATGGCGGCATGGTGGTGCAGCGGTAGAGTCGCTGCCTTACAGTGCTTGCAGCACCGGAGATCCGGGTACGATCCCGACTACGGGCACTGTCTGTGCTGAGTTTGTACATTCTCCCTGTGGGTTTTCTCCGAGATCTTCGGCTTCCTCCCACACTCCAAAGACATAGAGGTACATTGGTTAATCGGCTTGTTGTATGTGTTAATTGTCCCTAGTGTGTGTAGGATAGTGTTAATGTGTGGGGGTCGCTGGTCGGTGAGGACTCGGTGGGCCAAAGGGACACGTTAAAGGCAGGAAACATGTTCCCAATGTTGGGAAAGTCCAGAACCAGGGGCCACCGTTTAAGAATAAGGGGTAGGCCATTTAGAACGGAGATGAGGAAAAACTTTTTCAGTCAGAGAGTTGTGAATCTGTGGAATTCTCTGCCTCAGAAGCCAGTGGAGGCCAATTCCCTGAATGCATTCAAGAGAGAGCTATATAGAGCTCTTAAGGATAGCGGAGTCAGGGGGTATGGGGAGAAGGCAGGAACGGGGTACTGATTGAGAATGATCAGCCATGATCCCATCGAATGTTGGTGCTGGCTCGAAGGGCCAAATGGCCTACTCCTGCACCTATTGTCTATTGTCTATTGTTTCCACTCTGTATCTCTAAACTAAACTAAAGGTTGCGTTAACCTTCCAAAAGAAAGTACATCTCACAATGCAATATTTCAAAAACACATTGAGACGTATGTCCAGGTTATGTATACAGTTTCAGGGTTAGGACATGATCCCAGTATGTACAAGCTTACTCATCAAGCTAAAGTTAACACCAATAACATTTATTTCCACAAGCACTTATGTTGCTCTTTATTCCATGTGCTCCCATTTTAGAATGGATAAACAAGCTTCTTTTACGTGTTTATTGTCCTTTTGTTATACGGCATTTTTGTCACATTTGACTTCGACATTGAGCGTTTAGTCAAAACCTGTGGAAGCCATTTTCTGGTTTTTTTACGCCTGAGTTAGGTTCGAGTTAAAAAGAACTCAGAGAATATTGTACAAGTAGATAAAGGGTTTAGTATAGTTTAGAGATACAGCGTGGAAAAAGGCCCTACGGCCCATCGAGTCCATGCCGACTATCAATCACCCGACACAGCAGTGTTATATTGTCCTACTTCCTCATCCACACGAGGGACAATTTACATACAAACCCGCACGTCTTTGAGATGTGGGTGGAAACCGGAGCACCCAGAGACAACCCACGTGGTCACGGGGAGTATGTGAAAACTCCACCGAGGTCAGGATCGAACGCAAGTCTCTGGCGCTGTCAGGCAGCAGCTCTACCCTCTGCACCAGTGTGCCAGCCTACTTCAGATTTGTCAGAACAGACACAATCCACCTGAACTTTGCACAGGATCCGTGAATGAATGCTGTCGTGTGCAGTGAGGATAGAGTGGTTTAGGTTCAGCACCTGGCTTGCAGTGATCTGTGGTGACAATCGTCAACCACAGTGCAGTTAACATGGAGAGTCATTCTTGCCTTGTGCGCTGCAGAATGCCTCTGGACATTCAGATGAAATTAATTTCCTTGCTTCTTTCTGGTCCGCTGAAGATGTGAACCTCAGATAGACACAAAGTGCTGGAGTAACTCAGCGGGTCAGGCAGCATCCCTGGAGAATAAGGATGGGTGATGTTTCAGGTCAAGATCCTTCTTCAGGCTATTAACTGCAGCCCTACTTTGCTACAGAGTACATCTAAATTAACTTTGGCACGGACTAATGATAGTAAAAGTAGGAAGAGTTTGTGTAACTCAGCGGGTCAGGCAACATCTCTGGAGAAAAGGAATAGGTGACGTCACCCATTCCTTCTCTCCAGAGATGCTGCCTGTCCTGCTGACTTTACTCCAGCATTTTGTGTCTATCTTTGGGGTAAACCAGTCTCTGCAGTTCCTTCCTGCAAATGGGAAGAGTTTGTGTTTTGCTCAAGTTGCCACTAATTGAACGTGCTCAGCAATTTGGATACCCACCATCAACTTGGCAGAAGACCTAAAGAGTGGTTATTGGGGCTGTCAGGTAGCACGAATGAATAAATTATGGGCAGCAGTTATTCCTCTTCGTGTCCATTATCTATGTTTCAAATGTTACATCGCTGTCATCGTTCGTCCTGAAAAGGCAGGAAGCTTCCGGCGACAGTCAGTGGGAGCCATCACTTGTGCAATAGAATGATGGTGGTAGCAGAATTAGCTCAGGACACTTCCAGTTTCCAGCCCCGCGACGTGGACACCTCTGCTATGGGGCCACTCCTCCATTCCTCCAACTGCTATCATTTGGGATGGACTCTGAATGTGCAACCAAACACCAAAAACAACCCAGGTTTCTCAGCGCAACCAAAATTGGGAGATCTTTGGACACGGGTAGAAAGAGTTGATTCCTCGTGGCAATGATGGCCGCGGAAATCCGGCAAGTCTCCAACAACTCTTACCAACTTCTACAGATGCGCTGTCGAAAGCATCACAACGTGGCTTTGGAACAGCTTTTAACAAGACCAGGGGAAATTCCGGAGAGTTGTGGAAGTAGCCCAGTCCATCACACAGACCGGACTCTCCACCATTGACTCCTTCTACACTTCACCTTGGCTCGGGGAAGCAGCCAGCATATTCGAGGGCTTGTTCCCATCGTGGCCATTCCTTCTTCTCCCTGTTCCTGTCAGGCAGAAGATACAGAAGCTTGAAAGCACGCACCATCAGGCCCAGGGACAGCTTCTTCCCCTCGGTTATCAGACTTCTGAATGCTTCTTCTTAGGCCTCCTCGGTCATGGCTGACCATGGGTGATGCGTCCTAGTTGGCTGCTTGCTCCACACCTCAGCTAGAGCAAGCAGCCAACTCAGAACCACTTCTGAATGGTCCTTCCATAAGCTAGGGGCAGTGCTTCTTAATCTGTCATGGGCCTCCTCCAGTGCCATAGTGAGGCCCGCCGGAAATTGGAGGAGCAGCACCTCATATTTCGCCTGGGCAGTTTGCAGCCCGGTGGTTTGAACGTCGACTTCTCCAACTTCAGATAGCTCCTCTGTCCCTCCCTTCCCCTCCTCCTTCCCAGATCTCCCTCTATCTTCCTGTCTCCACCTATATCCTTCCTTTGTCCCGCCCCCCTGACATCAGTCTGAAGAAGGGTCTCGACCCGAAACGTCACCCATTCCTTCTCTCCCGAGATGCTGCCTGACCTGCTGAGTTACTCCAGCATTTTGTGAATAAAAAAATTCTTAATCTCATTCACCCTTGAGTCTTTATCACAAAATTTCATTCAACACTCGACTAAATTTTCTTAAGTATTTTTGGTCATTTTCCCTCGTGTTTAATTTTATGTATAAGGCAGGAACGGGGTACTGATTGAGAATGATCAGCCATGATCACATTGAATGGCGGTGCTGGCTCCTGCACCTATTGTCTATTGTCTATTAAGTCATTCGCCCTTCATGCACCCCTCTAGTTTCATTCACCCTTGGGTGAACCATTCACCAAGTTTAAGGAGCACTGAGCTGGGGTACAGTCTGATTCTCCAATATCTCCTCCATCTCATTGCCAACATTGGAATAATTTACTCTTTGAAACTGTAGTGCTACAATGTTGAGAATAACGTTCATCAAAATAAAGAAACAAACCATTTGACTTACTTGCTTGTTCAGGTCAATACCCCGCTCAAATGAGTAACAATGATGGAGAAAGCACAGTTGGGACTTTGCTCCAGTAGTGTGATGGGGCTCTGGGAATGAAGGGGGGTTTAAACCTATGCAGGATTTTAAAGAGTGTGAGATTATTTCCACAAGCACTTATGGATTCAGAATTAAATATAGTGAGTGCAGAGAGATTGAATAGACTCGTAGAGTCTTACAACGAGGAAACAGGCCCTTCAGCCCAACTTGCCCACACCGGCCAATATGTCCCATCTATACTAGTCCCACCTGTCTGCGTTTGGCCCATATCCCTCTATCCATGTACCTGTCTAAACGTTTCCTTAACCGTTACAATAGTACCTGCCTCAACTACCTCCACCTTTTTTTTTTTTTTTTTTTTTTTTTTTTTTCCCTTTAATCTTTATTTTGTAGTTATATGTAATAACATCATCAGAGTGCGTTTCATTCAGGGGGTTAAATCTCATTGATGAAACACTCCGAGCTTGGTCCTCTGAATACTTATATATATATATATATATACACACACAAACACACTAAAGGGCAGAGAATATCAACATCCTTTGAATACTGCATTGCCTAATACTTTGTCTAATAAGATTTATACCTTTTAGATATGAACGAAAGGCTGTGGATATATTCAACCAAATCAGTCATGGTGAAATTTAGTCATTCTGTTACCAGCAATCATATTCTTACTTAAACGCTGATACTTGAAATCCATTGAAACTAGCCAAGAAAGTTTAGTGGGTGCTGAGGAACAGAGGACCGGTAGCTCGCTCCAAACACCCGCCACACTTTGTGTAAAAGAAGTTACCTCTCAGGTTCCTATTAAATCTTCCCCCCCTCACCTTAAACCTATGGTTCTCGTTTCCCTTACTCCTGGCAAGAGATTCTGTGTGATTACCCGATCTATTCCTCACCTGCATGATTTTGTGCACCTCTATAAGATCACCCCTCATCCTCCTGCGCTCCAAGGAACAGAGTCCTATTAGTCCCAATTTAGTCCCAATTGGTCACGATTTAGTTAAACAGTTAGCACCAGCACAAGTGGACTGGACAGTGGCTCGTACAGTGACATCTCTGTTAACTCTAAGTTCTATGTTAAAACATACTGTTGAGAAAGCTAAGGAAATAGTTGACATCTCCAACTTCAAGTAACCCTTGCTTTCCCTCTCACTCCATCCCCCCATCCTAGTTCTCTGACCAGTCTGACTGTCCTCTTGTTACATTGTACGCATCGTTGTCCACTTCCCCTCAGCCAACAATGATCTATTCTACGTCCCCTTTGATCTCACGTTTTCGCACCTCACACTTCCATTTCTCTGTGTCTCTCTCTCCCCTGACTCTCAGTCTGAAGAAATTCGAAGATATATTCGAAGTCGAAGTCCAGTCTGAAGAAAGGTCCCAACCCGAAACGTCACCCGTTCCTTCCATCCAGAGATGCTGCCTGACCCCCTGAGTTACTCCAGCATTGTGTGTCTACCTCAAAGAAATGGTGTACATTTGATATGTTGGATGACCTACTTCTGATTTCAAAGCCATTTATCCAATTTGATCTTTCCCCAGTGTATTCCCTGACTCAAGACTGCAATATTATGTTTGTTAACTATAGATATGCATCATCCACTTTAATTTAATCATGATGTGCTGACTGATCATTAGTTAAAACTCACTCACCGTGAAGAATTAAGCTGGCAGCCCTTCATCTCTGTTCACAGTTATCAGTATTTACAACTTTGATATATGACCAGAATACGATAAGCCCTTGTCTTTACTTCAGCAGTGTAACTTAAATGTTACCTTGAGCAAAAAACAAACTGCTCTGTGAGTCAGGCAGCATCTGTGGAGGGAAATGGACAGATCATGTTTTGGGTCAGGACCCTTCTTCAGGATCCACAGAAGATTCCAACATCTGTAGTCCTTTGCATCTTTCAAATATTACCTAGTTCTTTTCAAGGACATAAGGTCATAAGGAATAGGAGTAGAATTCGGCCATTCGGCCCATCAAGTCTACTAATGCCATTCAATCATGGCCGATCCATCTCTCCCTCCTAACCCCATTCTGCTGCCTTCTCCCCATAACCTCTGACACCCGTACCAAGTCAAGAAGCTATATAGGTCATGTTGGTACTTCTGTTGTTGACTACACAACTAGGTTTAAGCCGAAGGTAGACACAAAATGCTGGAGTAACTCAGCGGGTCAGGCAGCATCTCTGGAGAGAAGGAATGAATGACGTTTCGGGTCGAGACCCTTCTTCAGATTACCTTCGATTTAAACCAGCATCTGCAGTTGTTTTTCCTACACAACTAGGTTTAAGCACTGTATTCCTGTTTTAATATTGAAAAAAGATGCATAACCCCAGATAATTGTAGACTTTTGAAGAGATCCCCCTCCCCTCCCCCCATTCACCATCAACAACACCATAGTCACATCTGTGGAGTCATTTAAGTTCCTTGGAACCATCATCTCCAGGGACCTTAAATGGGGGGCCACCATCGACTCCACAGTCAAAAAGGCCCAACAGAGGATGTACTTCCTGCGGCAACTGAAGAAACACAATCTGCCACAGGCAATGATGGTCCAATTCTATACTGCTATCATTGAGTCCGTCCTCACCTTCTCCATCATGGTCTGGTTTGGCTCAGCCACCAAGCACGACATCCGGAGGCTGCAACGCATCGTTCGCACAGCTGAGAAGGTTGTTGGCTGCAACCTTCCCCCCAGTGACGAACTGTACACTGCAAGGGCCAGGAAGCGAGCGGGCAAGATCATCTCTGACCCCTCTCACCCTGGCCACAAACTCTTCAAAGCACTTCCCTCTGGAAGGCGACTCTGGACTGTCAAAGCAGCCACAGCCAGACGTAAAAACAGCTTTTTTCCCCGAATGATAGTTCTACTCAATAACCAAAGTCTGTAGTCTCTTTTTTGCTCTGGTTTATTTTCACCCACATGTTTAGACCTTAATGTTGTATCCTTATTGTTTTGATGTGTTTATGCTTTATTCTTAATTGTTAATTGTATGTTTGTGTTGTCATTTGTGAGCGGAGCACCAAGGCACATTCCTTGTATATGCACATACGTGGCCAATAAACTTATTCATTCATTCATGGCCGCGTGAGGGAGGGGGGAGAACAATGGAGGACCCGGCATGGGGGGCCGCGTGAGGGGGGGGGGGAGAACAATGGAGGACCCGGCGTGGGGGGGCCGCGAGAGGGAGGGGGAGGAGGGAGAACAAAGGGAGACCTGGCGCAGATACTAGTAACTTTGTCAGCGTCCTTTATGGGCAACTATTTGCATACTTTGGGTAAGCAAGCAAAGAATTTCACTGTGGCTTGTCACACGTGACAATAAAGTATTCAATCATGCATTCATTCATTCACATAGTGGAGGTGCAGCGGGTAGAGCTGCTGCCTCACAGCACCAGAGACCCCTGTTTGATCCCAACCTCAGCTGCTGTCTGTGTGGAGTTTGCATGTTCGCCCTGTGACTACATGGGCTTCCCCCGTTTTCTCTAGTTTCCTCCCACATCCCAAAGACGTGCGGGTTCGTAGATTAAATGGCCCTCTGTAAATTGCCCACAGTGTGCAGGGAGTGGATGTGAAAGTGGGATAACATAGAACGGGCGCTCAATGGTCACCCGTGGACGGTGTGCCAAAGGGCCTGTTTCCATGCTGCATGTCTACAACTAAAACTCAAAATACTAGCAGCACTTTCTCTAATGAACCCGTGCTCTCCAATCTCCAGGAGTTGATGTCAAGATTGTCATCCTATCTATTGAATTGCCTTCAAGGTCTCAGTTCTCCTGACCTCAATGATATCTAACAGTGCTCTGTCTTCACGAGCGGTCGTAAATCTGATCCATTCTTAATTCAATGCCTCTTCTCCTCTGTGTGGTAATGTGTCTCTCTGTCTTTTCTCATTGTTCCTCTGCTGCCGATATTTCTCTTTAAACTTTAGACTTTAGAGATTATTTTACCCCTGTCTCTTGATTGTACAACCCTGTAAAAAAATATTAGAATCGCCTCTGTTTTCGCCACATTTTAATTAAGATATTAATCCATCTCATTTCTTTTAAAATAGTAGATGGAAGAATTAAAATAGAAGATGAAAGGGTAGATGATGACACAGCTGGTAGAGCTGCTGCCCCTCAGCGCAAGAGACCAGGGTTCGATCCTGACCTTGGGTGCTGTCTGTGTGGAATTGTTTAGTTTAGTTTAGTTTGATTTTGTTTAGTTTATTGTCATGTGTACCTGAAGAAGGGTCTCGACCCGAAACATCACCCATTCCTTCTCTCCTCAGGTGCTGCCTGACCCACTGAGTTACTCCAGCATTTTGTGAAATAAATACCTTCGATTTGTACCAGCATCTGCAGTTATTTTCTTTCACGTGAAGTACAATAATAATAATAATAATAATAATATATTTATTTTATATAGCGCCTTATCACATGCTCAAAGCGCTTTACAAAAACAATTAACATAGAAACAAACAGACAAACTATCCTGACGGAAAAGCGGCGAATACTCAACGCCAGCGTCCTCTCACGTCAGGGTCTGGCAGTATAAAAAGCACAAGACACACAGATATAATTTTTTACACAAACAGCCATCACAGTGATTGCTCTAGGCATACCCTCACTGTGATGGAAGGCAAAGTCTTATCTCCTCCTCATTCTTCTCCCGTGGTGCCACGAGGTGATCGAGGCTCCCAACTTTTTGAAGCCCCCACCGGGCGATGGAAAGTCCCAGGGCCGAGCCGAGCAGGCCGATGAAAGTCCTGAGCCCCCACCGGGCGATGGAAAGTGCTGCGGCCGAGCCACGCAGGGTGATGAAAGTCCTGAGCCCCCACCGGGCGATGGAAAGTGCTGCGGCCGAGCCACGCAGGGCGATGAAGGGCCTGCGAGCGGGTTGATCAAACCTCGCGCTTCGGGGCGGTCGAAGCTGCTACGGCTGGAGCTCCCAAAAGCCGGTCGCCAGCCAGGGACCTGCGAACTCCCGATGTTGCGGTCTGCAGGGCCCACGGCCGAAGCCTCCGAGATGGTAAGTCCAGGCCCTGCGACCGGAGTCTTTGAGGTCGATCCCAGCTGGACAATGAAAAGCATTTTGTCACGAGCTATCCAGTCAGCAATTTAGAAGGATGAAAGGGGATCTTATCGAAACATATAAGATTATTAAGGGGTTGGACACGTTAGAGGCAGGAAACATGTTCCCAATGTTGGGGGGAGTCCAGAACCAGGGGCCACAGTTTAAGAATAAGGGGTAGGCCATTTAGAACGGAGATGAGGAAAAACTTTTTCAGTCAGAGAGTTGTAAGTCTGTGGAATTCTCTGCCTCAGAGGGCAGTGGAGGCCAATTCTCTGAATGCATTCAAGAGAAAGCTAGATAGAGCTCTTAAGGATAGCGGAGTCAGGGGGTATGGGGAGAAGGCAGGAACGGGGTACTGATTGAGAATGATCAGCCATGATCACATTGAATGGTGGTGCTGGCTCGAAGGGCCGAATGGCCTCCTCCTGCACCTATTGTCTATTGTCTATTGTCAGTGTAAAGACTATACATGATTACAATCGAGCCATCCACAGTTTACAGATACAGGATAAAGGGAATAACATTTAGTGCAAGATAAAATGCTTTGGTTTTTTTCCCCCCACGTCCCAAAGACCTAGGTTCGTAAATTGCCCCTACAAGTGGATGCGAAAGTGGGATAATGTAGAACTAGTGTGAACGGGTGATCGATGGCCGGCGTGGACTCGGTGGCCCAAAGGGTCTGTTTCCATGTTGCATCTTTCAATCAATTGAATCTTTACACTTTGCTTTAGACTTTAGAGCAGATACAGCTCCCACTGAATCAATCAACGTCATACAAACATGCTAAATATTCATCTGTTCAAAGTTATCAAAAACAGTAAACGTTTGCCCATTTCATAATAATAATAATAATAATAATAATAATAATATATTCCTTTATTCGTCCCACACCGGGGAAATTTAACCTGTATCATAGAGTGATACAGCGTGAAAACAGGCCCTTCGGCCCAACTTGCCCACACAGGCCAACATGTCCCAGCTACACTAGTCCCACCTGCCCACGTTTGTCCCAAACCTGACCGATCCACGTGGGAATTTTCATTTTTATTTTAATTTTCAAAATTCTTTATTGAGATTTGCGATTTTTTGCAATTTTTATAGTATGTTATATAGAACAATTTTTTATAGTACATTATCCACAAACTGCTTCTCTCTCTCACTGAGATATTTTGTTTTGTTTGAATATTGGCTCGTTTAATATTGATAAAAGATCTCAAGCATCTTCACCGTGAAAGTAAAAAATGCTTTGTCAGAATTTTCCTGACTGTGATGGATAACGAACGGCCTTATATAATGTTGCAGGCCACTGCTATCTATATTGAGATCCGTCCATTTATTATTGAAAACTTCATAAGTGGTCTCATGGATTTGCACCAACTTCACAACTCACTGCTCATCAGAATCCTTTACACTATCTAAAAATAAGCTCAGATCAACATACTGTTGATCACAGTTTGTGCCTTTGAAAACTAACCTTCCATCCACAGAGGGGTGGCACAGTAGCACAGGAGTAGAGTTGCAGCCAGGGTTTCCAACTTTCCCGTATTAGCCGGGACAGCCCGTATTTTGGGCTAAATTGGTTGGGTTAAATACGGGGACATCGTATTGGACATTGGACAGCGTAGGCTAAAGGAGTGTGTTCGGCGAGCGGGACCGAGTGTGTTCGCCTGGCAGAGGTTGCGTAGCAACCCGCCTCCCGGCCCAGGCGACCGCCATTGGTGGAGCGGGAGCACGTGGCCGCTGGCTGGGTGAGGTCACGTGGGGCGTGGGACCGTGATGTCACCTTGGTCCCGTATTTGGGAGTGAGATAGTTGGCAACCCTACTTGCAGCCTCACAGCCACTCCAGAGACCCAGGTTCGATCCTGGCTATGGGTGCTGCCTGCACGGAGTTTGTACGTTCGCCCTTCAACGCGCGTGGGTTTTCTCCGGGTGCTCCAGTTTCCTCCCACACTCCAAAGACGTACCGGTTTGGAGGCTAATTGGCTTCGATAAAAATTGTAAGTTGTCCCTGGTGTGTGGTATAGTGCTAGTGCACAGGGGGATCACTGGTCGGCACGGGCTCGGTGGGCCGAAGGGCCTGTTTCCACGCTGTAACAAAAATGACCTAAAATCTGTATATTCTATCGTGTACAGAAATTTTACCTTAAAACTGACTCACAGGTAGAAAGGCCCATAGTGGCATTCATTACTTTAGAGGAACTGAAACTATTAATAAAAAGACTTGGAGATACAAGGAACTGCAGATGCTGGGTTACAAAAAAGGCACAAAGTGCTGGAGTAACTCAGTGGGTCAGGTAGCATAAGACAATAACTGCAGATACTGGTACAAATCGATTTATTCACAAAATGCTGGAGTAACTCAGCAGGTCAGGCAGCATCTCGGGAGAGAAGGAATGGGTGACGTTTCGGTTCAAGACCCTTCTTCTGACTAGCATCTTTGGACAACATGAATAGGTGACGTTTGAGGTCGGGACCCTTCTTCTGACTGAGTTAAAGAAGGGTCTCAACCCAAAACGTCACCCATTCCTCGCCAGAGATGCTGCCTGTCCCGCTGAGTTACTCCAGCTTTCGTGTCTACAGTATCGTAGAGATATTCCAGCACTTTGTATCTTTTTTTATAAAAGGACTCTCTTGATTATTGACGCTACTCCTTTGCTGATTTTGGCAACTAAGGATTTCATTTCTTAAACAATGAAATTGTTTGTTATTGAGGGCACCAGATTCATTGGCAGGTCTGTAATGAGTTAATGGGTCTCAACAGATTCACAAGTGGAGCTCTATCACTGTTCCAGAGAAAGAAAAATCAATGACATTCTTTGCTTTTAATCACTGTTCAATAACTGCTGAGAGAAAATATTGGGAACATGTTTCCTGCCTCTAACGTGTCCGACCCCTTAATAATCTTACATGTTTCGATAAGATCCCCTCTCATCCTTTATTTACGATAGAACTTTCTTCCATGGAGATTATTCTGCCTACAGTCATAAAACACAACAAGATACACGAAACATGAAATTACAGTGAAGAGCGGGAAGTGTTGGAGGATGTGCAAAGATTGGGGGGGTGGGGGGAGAGGGAGACCGTCTATCCCACGACAGAAGGGGGGGGGAGTTATACAGTTTGATAGCCACAGGGAAGAAGAATCTCCTGTGGCGTTCTGTGCTGCATCTTGGTGGAACCAGTCTGTTAAGGGGGTTAAGATTATTAAGGGGTTGGACATGTTAGAGGCAGGAAACATGTTCCCAATGTTGGGGGAGTCCAGAACAAGGGGCCACAGTTTAAGAATAAGGGGTAGGCCATTTAGAACGGAGATGAGGAAAAACTTTTTCAGTCAGAGAGTTGTGAATCTGTGGAATTCTCTGCCTCAGAAGGCAGTGGAGGCCAATTCTCTGAATGCATTCAAGAGAGAGCTGGATGCATCTCTTAAGGATAGCGGAGTCAGGGGGTATGGGGAGAAGGCAGGAACGGGGTACTGATTGAGAATGATCAGCCATGATCACATTGAATGGCGGTGCTGGCTCGAAGGGCCGAATGGCCTCCTCCTGCATCTATTGTCTATTGTCTATTGTCTATTGTTGTTGAAGGTGCTCCTCAGGTTGACCAGTGTGTCACGGAGGGGGTGAGCTGTATTGTCCAGGATGCTCTGCAGTTTGAGGAGCATCATCCCCTCCAAGACCATCCCCCATGAATCCAACTCTGCCCCCAGGACGGAACCAGCCTTCCTGATGAGTTTGTTGATCCTGTTGGCATCTGCTGCCCCAGAACAGGGCAGCGAAGAGGATGGCACTGGCCACCACCAACTGGTCGAACATCTGCAGCATCTCACTGCAGATGTTGAAGGAGCGGAGCCTTGTCAAAAAGTACAGCCGGCTTGTCTCCTGACTTCCCCTTTCATGCGTTGATAAATCTTAGGAGCAGAATAAGGCCATTCAGCTCAACGAGTCTACTCCGCCATCCAGGCATTTCGCTATTCGATAAGTCTCAATGAGCTCCAGCGAGTGCAGGCCCCAGAACCGTGAAACGCCCATCATACGTTAACCCAATCATCTCCAGGATCATTCTCGTAAATCTTCTGTAGACTCTCTCCAAAACCAGCTCCTCCCTCCTGAAATATGGGGCCCAAAACTGCTCACGATACTTCAAATGCGGTCTGACCTGTGCCTTATCAAGCCTCAGCATTACATCCCTACCTTTATTTTCTAGTCCTCTCGAAATGACTGCTAACATTGCATTTGGCTTCCTTACTACCGATTCAACCTGCAGAATAGCCTTTTGGGAATCCTGCACCAGCACTCCCAGGTCCCTTTGCCCCTCTGATTTCTGTTTATCTTGCTTTAGTTGACATTGAACAAGAGTTTATTGTTGGGGGCAGACACAGAATGCTGGAGTAACTCAGCAGGTCAGGCAGCATCTCGGGAGAGAAGGAACGGGTGACGTTTCGGGTCGAGACCCTTCTTCAGTTTTTTGTTGTTTTAATGTTGGGGAGTGGATGTGGAGAGGATGTTCCCACTGGTGGGAGAGTCCAGGACCAGAGGTCACAGCCTCAGAATTAAAGGGCGCTCTTTTAGACAGGAGGTGAGGAGGAACTTCTTTCGTCAGAGGGTGGTTCATCTGTGGAACTCGTTGCCACAGAGGGCTGTGGAGGCCAAGTCAGCGGATATTTTTAAGGCAGAGACAGACAAATTCTTGATTGGAACGGGTGTCAGGGGTTATGGGGAGAAGGCAGGAGAATGGGATGAAGAGGCGGAGATCAGCCATGATTGAATGACGGAGTGGGACTCGATGGGCTGAATGGCCTAATTCAACCCTTATAACTTGTGAACGTGAACCACTAAACCAGGTGTTCTGTTGCTTCCCTGCCCTCTGATTCATCGTCACCTGTGATCATAAAGTGCGAATCATACTAAAGCTTTCATTATACTGCTCCATCTAGTGAATTACATCGGAGAATCATAGTTAAAGCCTGTTGCAGCTTATTGCATTTCCCATCTGATTTATTCACACCACTCACATCTGAACTACTCAGATGTTGAAGCTGATTTGGTGCCTGGGCAGAGCTGCTGAAATGGAAAAAGATGTCAGCTTGAAGCACAGATGGAGCAGTTTACAAGTGTACAGCAGAGAAAATACTCTTGGAGGAAGTCTAGGGTGTTACAGTGATGTTGGATGGGAGTCAGTCATGTGTAGGAAGGAACTGCAGATGCTGGTTCAAACCGAAGACAGACACAAAATGCCTGGAGTAACTCAGCGGGACAGGCAGCATCTCTGGAGAGAAGGAATGGGTGACGCTTCGGGTGGAGACCCAGAAGGGTCAATGCTCCAAATAGGGGACCCAGAAGGGACTCGACCCGAAACGTCACCCATCTCTTCCCTCCACAGATGCTGCCTGACTCGCTGATTTACTCCAGCATTTTGTGTCTATCTGGAAGTCAGTCTTGATTGACTTATGGGCACATAAGACAAGTCCACTGAAAGTCACAAGGCCGATGATGCATAAGGCAAAATATTGCATGTAGCAAGGTTACGGTTGCCAACTGTCCCGTATTAGCCGGGACATCCCGTATTAGCCGGGACATCCCGTATTTTGGGCTAAATTAGTTTGTCTCGTAAGGGATCCGTACTGGTAAGGTTGCCAACTTCCTCACCCCCAAGGAAGGGACAAAGGGTGACGTCACCGCCCCGCGCCCCACATGACCTCACCCAGCCAGCAGCCACGTGCTCCCGCTCCACCACGTGGCCGCTGGCTGAGTGAGGTCACGTGGGGCGCGGGGCGGTGACGTCACCTTGTCCAGTATTTGGGAGTGAGGAAGTCGGCAACCCTGAGCAAGGTGCAAGGTGGCGCAGCGGTAGAGTTGCTGCCTTACAGCGCAAGAGACCCGGATTCGATCCGGACTACAGGTGCTGTATGTTATGGAGTTAGTACGTTCTCCCCGTGACCTGCGTGGGATTTCTCCGGGAGCTGTGATATTGGAGTACCTTTTTGCAGGAATTCGCTCCCTGGCAAGGTCAAGTGAAGGACCTTATGTTTTTCCTGGGGATTTTGTGGGAGATTCTCAGCCAAGTCGTGCCATGCTACCATTTTCCCCCTGCAGCAAAGGAAGAGAACACACAATGTGATACTCCGGGGCCCTGAGTTTTAGCATCGGGTTTGACATTAGCCCGTCATACGATTTCTATTCTCAGAATACCAAGAGCTACTTGTCACTGCGTTCAAGCTGTGCGGAGATATTGATTCATTGTGAAGCATCAGAGAGTCAGGAAGGACAGAGAGAGAGAGAGAGAGAGAGAGAGAGAGAGAGAGAGAGAGAGAGAGAGAGAGAGAGAGAGAGAGAGAGAGAGAGAGAGAGAGAGAGAGAGAGAGAGAGAGAGAGAGAGAGAGAGAGAGAGAGAGAGAGAGAGAGAGAGCGGTTTACTTGGAACAAACTCTCCACAGATGAGAACGAGCGATTGAAGAGTGATGGAGAAAACTAAGAAGGAATTGCTAAGGCCAGGGCTCAGTTTAATGGGTTATTTGGAGGGAGATTTACAGCAGCATATCCTGAGATTTTTACGGAGTGAGAGAGAGTGAGGAAATACAAAGAGGCTATTATGCACTTAAACAAAAATCGAAAGACAGCACAAGCATTTGGAGCCATTGCTTCTACCCAAGGTTTGGGTTGCAAACAGCAAAGCTGGTTGTATTATCTGGAGTGCTGTCTTAATGCTAAAAGCACATTAGCTTCTCAGACTGGTTCCCAAACCTGTAGTAAAGAATGGATGGCTTGCATGCGAAAGACATTCATTATAAGATCATAAGATCATAAGGTCATAAGTGATAGGAGCAGAATTAGGCCATTCGGCTCATCGAGTCTACTCCGCCATTCAATCATGGCTGATCTATCTCTCCCTCCTAACCCCATTCTCCTGCCTTCTCCCCATAACCCCTGACACCCGCACTAATCAAGAAAATCAAGATTTATCCTCCTAATCCTAATTTATCATCCTAAAAAAAGACACAAAACGCTAGTGCAACTCAGCGGGTCAGGCGGCATCTCTGGAGAACATGGATAGGTGACGTTTCACAGAGTGCTGGAGTAACTCAGCGGGTCAGGCAGCATCTCTGGAGAACATGGATAGGTGACGTTTCACAGAATGCTGGAGTAACTCAGCGGGTCAGGCAGCATCTCTGGAGAACGTGGACAGGAGACGTTTCACAGAATGCTGGAGTAACTCAGCGGTCAGGCAGCATCTCTGGAGAACGTGGACAGGAGACGTTTCACAGAATGCTGGAGTAACTCAGCGGTCAGGCAGCATCTCTGGAGAACGTGGACAGGAGACGTTTCACAGAGTGCTGGAGTAACTCAGCGGGTCAGGCAGCATCTCTGGAGAACATGGATCGGTGGTAGGGTTGCCAACTTCCCCACTCCCAAATGCGGGACAAGGTGACGTCGCCGCCCCGCGCCCCACGTGACCTCACCCAGCCAGCGGCCGCCATTGGTGGAGCGGGAGCACGTGGCCGCTGGCAGGGTGAGGTCACGTGGGGCGCGGGGCGGCGACGTCTCCTTTTGTCCCCTGTCCGGGAGTGAGGAAGTTGGCAACACTACTAAAACGGGACAAGGGCGTTCCCATACGGGACAAACTAATTTAGCCCAAAATACGGGATGCGCCAGCCAACAGTTGGCAACCCTAATTGGTGAAGTTTGGTCAAGACCCTTTTTCAGCGTCATCAGAATTAAATTGGACATCAAAATTAAATGCAAATGAAGGACCCTCCATCTTAGTTGATGTTCATGAGATCCTTCCCACTAATACCTGGAGACATGTCAAAATGGTCCAATGGGCAGAAACTAGGTTGAGTTAGCTGACAGTTCATCCCCCAGATCGTCTTTTTGTAGTCTCTGGAAACGAAACGGCCTGCCTTTGTTCTCCTCACTTAATTATAGCTTTCTGACAACTCCCCAGACAACCATCGTCCTTACGTGTGGCCTCTCCCACCGGCCGCATCGACCTGCCGAGATCGCGGCACCGTGTAACACGGTCAGGGGTCGGCAATAATGGCTCGAGATGCCTTGAGGTGCAGAGGCAGCTGGTCAAACATACTGTAAGCACCGGCAACTCTTGGTCATTACATATTACCAATCTCATGTGACGAACGAATGTTCCTCCAGGTGAAACAAAAGTTGGAAGTGACACTGAATACCAAAGATAATAGAGCAGAGACCATTCGACCATTCGACCCTAAAAACCGTAGTACGTCACGGCGCCATTTTAGTAGGCAGAAACTTGCAGAGACATTTTAAAAGAAAAATAACAAAAATATGTGAATTGATAGATGAGATATATTCTGCATTTTAATGGTATCATCACACACACTGTTCCCCCACCACACTGATTACACTGCGAGAGGCATAGCCATTTTTGCTTACTAAAATGGCGGACGTTACACTCCGTTGCGTACTACACTTCAGTACACGCGATTTCGACAGAGTGTTTCATCTTGCTCCTCTAGTATCTTTGCCGAATGCAGAATATACCGTGCACAAGGCCTGCAGCACAATCAAGGACGAGTCTCAGCCCCGGTCACTCTCTCTTCTCTGTGCGGGAAGGAGCTGCCAATGCTGGTTTACACTGAAGATAGTCACAAAATGCTGAGGTAACTCAGCGGGACAGGCAGCATCTCTGGAGAAAAGGAATGGGTGGCGTTTCAGTTCGAGACCCTTCTTCAGACCCTATTCTCTCCTCTTCCATTAGACAAGAGGTACTGAAGTGTGAAATCGCACACCTTCAGATTCAGGGACAGTTTCTTCCCAGCTGTTATCAGGCAACCGAACCATCTTAATCGATTTATTCACAAAATGCTGGAGTAACTCAGCAGGTCAGGCAGCATCTTGGGAGAGAAGGAATGGGTGACGTTTCGGGTCGAGACCCTTCTTCAGACTGATGTCAGGGGGGCGGGACAAAGGAAGGATATAGGTGGAGACAGGAAGATAGATGGAGATCTGGGAAGGAGGAGGGGATGGGAGGGACACAGGAACTATCTAAAGTTGGAGAAGTCTCTTGAACCATCTTAATCACCTGACCTCCCATCCACCTCATTGGAGACCCTTGGACTATTTTTAATAGGACTTCACTGGATGGTATCTTGCACTAAACGTTATTCCCTTTATCGTGCACTGAACGTTATTCCCTTCATCCTGTATCTGTACACTGTGGATGGTTCGATTGTAATCATGTATAGTCTTTTCACTGAACTAGATACTTCAGTTTAGTATCAACAAAAATTCCTTTCGTTGAACCTCTGTACGTGTGACAAAATGAAACTATTATCAGATGCCATCTTGGAGAAGCCCCATCATGGTGCCTCATGTTTGCGACGCAGCATTCTGTAGATAAGCTATTCCCCACAACAATCAGATCAAACCAGAGTCCTGGCTTGTTGGCCAAAGAGGTACCACTCACGTACTGTACGACATCGTGCAGCATGGTGGCGCAGCGGTAGAGTTGCTGCCTTACAGCCCCAGTGACCCAGGTTTGATCCTGACCACGGGTGCTGCCTGTGTGGAGTTTGTACGTTCTCCACGTGACGGTGTGGGTTTTCTCCGGGTGCTCCGGTTTCCGCTCACAAAGACGTACAGGTCTGTAGGTTAATTGGCTTCGGTCAATGTGTAAATTGTCCCTAGTGTGTGTAGGATAATGTTAGTGTTCGGGGATCACTGGTCAGCACGGACTCGGTGGGCCGAAGGGCCTGTTTCTGTGCTGTATCTCTGAAATAAACTAAAGGAAACCACTTGCCTATGGATCCACTAACCACCTTTATTCGGACAGTGCCACTGTCAAATGCAACCTGATTGTCAAGGACAGTTAATTACACCTCAGCTCTGAAATTCTACAATGTCCATGTTTAGACTGATGCGGTCACGGTGGCTTGAGCCAAATAGCTCTGCCCGAAATGAAACCAAACGTCGTTAAACAAGTTATTGACGAACAGTGCCTATTTATAGCACTGTTGATGATTCTTTTCATAACGTTACTGATGAGTGAGAGTCGGTTGTTCAGGTAATATTTGAGTAAAATGAACACGCCACCATTTTAATAGAGAACTTAATATTTGATACTGCAGAAAGAAAGAACTTGGGGTGGCACGGTGGCGCAGCAGTAGAGTTGCTGCCTTACAGCGCCAGATCCTATCGGGTTCGATCCTACCTACGGTTGCTGTCTATACGGAGTTTGTACGTTCTCCCCGTGACCGCGTGCTTTTTCTCCGGGCACTCCGGTTTCTTCCCACACTCCAAAAATGGACAGGCCTGTTTCCGCGCTGTATCTCCAAAACTAGAACTAAAACTCCAGATGCTGGTGTACGCAGACAACAGACACAGAGTGCTGAAGAATCTCAGTGGGCCAGGCAGCATGTCTGGAGATAAAAGAATGGGTGACGTTTCGGACTCGAAGAAGGATCCCGACTCAAAACGTCATCCAATAGACAATAGACAATAGGTGCAGGAGTAGGCCATTCGGCCCTTCGAGCCAGCACCACCATTCAATGTGATCATGGCTGATCATTCTCAATCAGTACCCCGTTCCTGCCTTCTCCCCTGACTCCGCTATCCTTAAGAGCTCTATCTAGCTCTCTCTTGAATGCATTCAGAGAATTGGCCTTCACTGCCTTCTGAGGCAGAGAATTCCACAGATTTACAACTCTCTGACTGAACATGCTTTTTTTCTCCGGAGATGCTGCCTGACCCGTTGAGTAAGTTGAACAATTTGTGTCCATCTTTAATCTTTGATAATATTCTTTCAAGAATATGAACTAGTGTACTTTAACAATCTCCCAAGTTAGGTCGTTACGAAGTTAAACGTATTGTTAAACATTAGCCGCCAGATAAACACACCGCCTGATTTTCCCTTTCCAGCTAACAGCAAAATTCCAAGTCCATATGTCACGGCAGATTGCTTCTCCGTGACCCACTTACTTATATGCATTAATTGTAAAATTCTTGGGCATTAAGTTACAACAGATAGATCACGCCATAAGAACACACAATTGTGCCTGAGCCAAGAATACAATTTACGATGGCTCGCATTTGACATAGTTTAGTTTAGTTTAGTTTAGTTTAGTTTACTGTCTCGTGTACCGAGGTACAGTGAAAAGCTTTTGTTGCGTGCTAGCCAGTCAACAGAAAGACAACACATGATTACAATCGATCCATTTACAGTGTATAAGGGAGTAACGTTTAGTGCAAGGTAAAGCCAGCAAAGTCCGATCAAGGATAGCTCTCATTTGCCGAGAACTAAGAGGGATCAGCGTGACTTTTGTAACGTTGTCGGCGCCAGAAACATGGCCACTCTCAGAGTCACAGAGTGATACAGCGTGGAAACAGGCCCCTTCATCCCAACTTGCCCACACCGGCCAACACGTCCCATCTACACTTGTCCCACCTGCCTGCGTTTGGCCCCTGTAATGTATTCATGCATATTCATGTGCCATGTTAATGAGTGGGCGTTCCTTGAGCTAGGAATGCTGGGTAAATAAAGGCTGGTGTGATTCAGGCAACTAACGTGTGAGTGTACTTTATCTTTATGCCGTGTTGAACATAACAAAATTGGCGACGAGGACGGGATTGTGGAGGAGACTGAGTTTGTTTTGCACAGCTTTTGTACTGCTAAGTTTTAGGTGCTTTGCTACACCAGAACAGGCAGGAAATCTGAGCTTGTGCAAAGAAAAAAAAACCTCTCCTCATTCCTTTGTTAAAAAAAAAAAGAGAGGGACAAAATGGCGGCATCCACGGGCTATATCGGAAGCCTGGGCATCTTTGACAAAAGTAGAGAGCCGTTCAGCTCCTATATGGAGAGAGCAAACATGTTCTTCATGGCAAACAACATCACGGTGATAAGTGGTGAAGGAGAGGTAGTGGCTGAAACAAACAGGGCCGTTCGTGAACGCATGAAAGCCATTCTGCTCACGGTGATCGGACCTGAAGTGTACGGCACACTCGTGAATATCCTTGCGCCCATAAAGGCAAAAGATGTGCCATTCTGTGACATTAGAAAGAAGTTGGAGGAGCACTTCAACCCAAAGCCTCTGGAAATTGCAGAAAGCTACAAATTCGGCACGAGAAACCAGAAGCAAAACGAGACAATCAGTGAGTACATTGTTGCCTTGAAAAACTTAACGTTGCACTGTAACTTTGGAGCCTTTCTTGAACGCGCACTACGCGACAGATTTGTTTGTGGTCTAGTGGACGAACGAATTCAGTCCAGACTCATGAGCACTCCTGATCTTACGTTTGAGATAGCATTCAAGATTGCTACTACGATGGAGATGGCATCAAAGAATGCTCGCGAGTTTCGTTCACCACATACTGCAGTGACCGTGTATACTCACAAAGCAGCGCCTAGGGCCAAACTGAAACCGAAATATGGCGGGGAGCCGAGTGCAGCCAGTTGTTATCGTTGCAACGGTAATCACCCATCCCAATCCTGTCAGTTCAAAACAGCTAAGTGCTATAACTGCCAGAAGAAAGGTCATATCGCCTCAGCATGTCGGGCCAAACTTACAGTGGGAAACACACGACAACACCAGAAAGGAGTTCACAACTTAGAGATGAACCCGGATGACAATGAACTTGGGTTGTACATCATTCATGCAACTGATGTCAATAAGCCTACAACCAGCCAAGACAAGGACTTTCGAATTAAACTATTGGTTAATGAACAGTTAATTGATATGTGCATTGACACGGCAGCTGACTGTTCGGTCATGAGCAAAGACTTGTACGAAACAAAGTTCTCACAGACACCATTGTCCGAGAGTAAGGTCAAGTTGAGAACCTACTCGGGTGAAGCCTTGGAGACGTGCGGACAAATGAATTGTAAAGTTCAGTGTAATGGACAGTCAGTAACACTGCCCATCATAGTGGCCAGCTACAGAAATAAACCGACCCTCCTTGGAAAGGATTGGCTGCGTAAAATAAAATTAGACTGGAAGAACATTTTCAGCATTGATGTGTCCAAATCACGTCTTGAAAATGTCGTTAGCAAACACGCTGATATATTTGCTGACAGTTACACGGGAATAACAGGATACTCTGCACACATTCGACTGCAGCAAGATGCGACACCTGTATATTATCGACCAAGACCGGTACCATATGCGCTAAAGCAACAAGTGGAGGAAGAACTCAACAGGTTGGAGCGGAATGGAGTACTCGTGAAGACAGACCAGAGCAACTGGGCAACGCCAGTTGTGGCTGTGCTTAAGGCTGACAAAACTGTTCGACTATGCGGTGACTACAAAGTCACAATCAACCAAGTTGTTGATGACGAACAGTATCCTTTGCCAACCTCGCAGGATCTGTATGCAGAACTTAGCGGAGCAAGAGTCTTCACGAAGCTGGATTTGTCTCATGCTTATGCCCAACTCAATGTTGACAAAGAAAGTCAGCAGTGCTTGACCATCAACACACATAAGGGCTTGTATTCATACACAAAGCTGCCCTATGGTGTGAAATCTTCCCCGAAAATCTTTCAGTCCGTCATGGACAAAATGTTGCAAGGCATTCCGCACTGTGTGTGCAACCAGGATGATCTACTGATATTCACAGTGGGCATGGAAGAACATCTGGAGATACTCGAGCAAGTTCTCACACGATTGAACTGCCACAACGTAAAACTACGAAAGAGCAAATGTGCATTTGCACAATCAGAGGTGATTTACCTTGGACTCAAAGTAGATTCCAACGGACTGCGCCCAGTGAAGGCGAAAATTGAAGCAATTGTGAATGCTCCAACGCCCAACAATGTGACAGAGCTACGATCATTCCTTGGGATGGTGCAATTCTATGCACGATTCCTTCCAGATTTAGCAACCGTGCTAAAGCCACTACATCATCTGTTACAAAAGGATGAGAATTGGATGTGGGGAAAGGAACAACAACATGCATACGACATCTGCAAGAAAAACCTGACAAGTGACAAACTCCTTGTTCACTACGACACGACGCGCGAGATGAAACTTGCTTGTGATGCTTCAAGTTATGGTGTAGGTGCAGTGATTTGCCACGTAATGGATGACGGACAGGAAAAGCCTATTGCTTTTGCCTCCCGCACCCTATCACCAAGTGAGCGCAACTATGCACAGATAGAGAAGGAAGCACTCAGCATTGTGTTCGGAATCAAGAAATTCCACCAGTTTCTTCTTGGCAGACCATTCACCCTTGTGACTGATCACAAACCACTACTCACGATACTGGGTCCCAAGTCAGCTATACCTTCCATGGCGGCATCAAGGATGCAGCGCTGGGCAATTTTGTTGTCCCAGTATGACTACAAGGTGGAGTACAGAAGCTCCAAATGCAACGCAGTGGCAGATGCGTTGTCCCGATTGCCCCATGAGAACTCTGATGTGGGAAGCGAGAACTCAATCTACACACTGCAAGTCGTAGATGAAGACTTTCCAGTGACTGCAACAGAAATTGCAGCTGAAACAGTGAAGGACACTGTGCTGAAGAGTGTTTATGAACAGACATTGAATGGTTGGACTGAAGTCGAGAGTGGATCAAACTCGGAACTGAAGCCTTTCTATAATCGACGACACGAATTATCATGCGAGCAGGGATGTATAAAGTGGGGTTATAGAGTGGTTGTACCAGAGTCTTTAAGAAACAAGATTATGTACGAACTTCATGCCGAACATCCTGGCATAGTTAGCATGAAGTCAATTGCTAGAAGTTTTGTGTATTGGCCTGGTATAGACAGTGACATTGAGTCACTGGTGAGCAAATGTAGCGTGTGTCAAGATTGCCGCAGTAAACCACCAAAAACACCACTGCAACCCTGGTCATGGCCAAGTAGACCGTTTCAGAGAGTTCACGTAGACTTTTGTGAAAAGGGTAATGATAATTTTCTGGTGCTAGTAGATAGTCATTCCAAATGGATTGAGGCTAAGCATATGGGGTCAAGCACTACTGCTGAGCGTACCATAGACGAGTTGAGATCAATTTTTGCATGTCATGGTTTACCAGAAGAACTTGTTTCTGATAACGGACCTCAGTTTCGTTCAGAACATTTCAAACAGTTCATGCAGCGTAACGGGGTAAAACACACACTTGTTCCTCCATACCATCCAGCCTCCAATGGGGCGGCGGAAAGGTCTGTTAGAGTAGTCAAAGAGGCTCTCAAGAAACAGGTTTTGCAGGGTAGTTCAAAGCTCAGCATGAAACATCGTTTGGCTAGTTTCTTGCTGAAGTACAGAACTTCACCACACACAACTACGGGTTATTCACCTGCAGAACTGTTGATGAAGAGAAGGCTAAGAATACGCCTAAGTCTAGTTCAACCCAATTTGGCCTCGAGAGTTGAGCAAAAACAGTTAAGTCAAAAACACCACTTTGACTTCCACAAAAAGGAGAGGAACTTCAAGCCAGATGAGCAAGTTCGTGTGCTCAGTCCTCCCAACAAGTCCAGTCGAGACAAATGGGATGTTGGGAAAATAGTGGAAGTGTGTGGAACAAAAAGATACTTAGTGGATGTTGGAGACAAGATCAAAAGTGTTCACGTGGATCAAATGATTCCAGCCAAAGACGAACCGAAAACTGAGCATGAATTCCTAATCCCTGAGTATTCATCTGAAAGTGAGTTAGAAAAGACTATTGTGGTTGATACACAAAATTCAGTGAGTACAGATAAAGAGACAGACTTCTCTAGTCAAGGTCAGCGTACTAACATAGAGCCAAACAAGCTAACAGTTGAGTCTACATGTACATCTGTTATGCCTGTTGCACCTGTTACTGTTAAACGATCAGGCAGGAACCGCAAACCAGTAACTAGGTTAAATTTGTAAATATGGTTAAAAGTATTGATGTAAATCAAGTATCACAATACCAAAATTGTAACTGAGTACTTGGATTTAATACTTAAAAAAAGGGAGAGCAGTGTAATGTATTCATGCATATTCATGTGCCATGTTAATGAGTGGGCGTTCCTTGAGCTAGGAATGCTGGGTAAATAAAGGCTGGTGTGATTCAGGCAACTAACGTGTGAGTGTACTTTATCTTTATGCCGTGTTGAACATAACAGCCCCTATCCGTCTAAACCTGTCCTGACCTTGTACCTGTCTAAATGTTTCTTAAACCTGCCTCAACTACCTCCTCTGGCAGCTTGTTACCTACACCCACCACCCTTTGTGTTCCTATTAATATCTGGTTCCTCATAAACCTTCCCCCCCCCCCCCCCCCCCACCTTAAACCTATGTCCTCTAGTTCTTCACTCTTGTATTGTATGCATAAACAAAGAATTTCACTGTACCGAGTTATATGTGACAATAAAGTAGTATAAGAAAATAACTGCAGAAAATAACTGGTACAAATCGAAGGTATTTATTCACAAAATGCTGGAGTAACTCAGCAGGTCAGGCAGCATCTCAGGAGAGAAGGAATGGGTGACGTTTCAGGTCGAGACCCTTCTTCAGATTGATGTCAGGGGGGCGGGACAAAGGAAGGATGTAGGTGGAGACAGGAAGATAGAGGGAGATCTGGGAAGGAGGAGGGGAAGAGAGGGACAGAGGAACTATCTAAAGTTGGAGAAGTCGATGTTCATACCACTGGGCTGCAAGCTGCCCAGGCGAAATATGAGGTACTGTTCCTCCAATTTCCGGTGGGCCTCACTATGGCACTGGAGGAGGCCCATGACAGAAAGGTCAGACTGGGAATGGGAGGGGAGTTGAAGTGCTCAGCCACCGGGAGATCAGTTTGTTTAACGCGGACCGAGCGCAGGTGTCGAGCGAAGCGATCGCCGAGCCTGCGCTTGGTTTCGCCGATGTAAATAAGTTGACATCTAGAGCAGCGGAGGCAATAGATGAGGTTGGAGGAGGTGCAGCAATAAAGTATCATTAAAGGTATTGAGTCAGCTTGTTGGCCACATGAAGGAATCTTCACCTGGACCGGCCTAAGCAGGGTGATGAGTGACCATTGTATAAATAGCAAAATGCTATACTGCTTCGTCATATTAATGAAACAATATCGCCAATCGAAATGTTCTTCAAGACAGTCATTTTCCTTCTTACTTAGCTTTTAGATTCTGATGATTGCTTTCTTGTCCTGAGTGTTCCAATTTTCAGACTCATTTAAACCATGGTGCGGCACGGTGGCGCAGCGGTAGAGTTGCTGCCTTACAGCGCCAGAGACCCGGGTTCCATCCTGACTACGGGTACGGATTTTGTACGTTCTCCCCGTGACCTGCATGTGTTTCCTCCGGGTGCTCCGGTTTCCTCCCACACTCCAAAGACGTGCAGGTTTCTGGGCTAATTGGCCTGGTGTTCCTCTAGAATTATCCCTAGTGTGTGTAGGATAGTGTTAGTGCGCGGGGATCGCTGGTCGGCGCGGACTCAGTGGGCCGAAGGAGGCCTGTTTCAGCGCTGTTTCTCTAAAATAAAATAAACTAAATATTTCTCAAGACATTCTCCTTTCCTGGCTGTTAATAATAATGATAATAATTATTATTATTATTATTTATTGTCATTGTACAAGAACAACAAGATTAAGATTGCAACCTCCGTATCGATGCTACAAAAAATAAATAAATAAGGTGATAAAAAAGAAAACAAGGTATAAGTACAAATAGGTTAGATGTACACTGAGGTTAGATGTACACTGAGGTTAGATGTACACTGAGGTTAGATGTACACTGAGGTTAGATGTACACTGAGGTTAGATGTACACTGAGGTTAGATGTACACTGAGGTTAGATGTACACTGAGGTTAGATGTACACTGAGGTTAGATGTACACTGAGGTTAGATGTACACTGAGGTTAGATGTACACTGAGGTTAGATGTACACTGAGGTTAGATGTACACTGAGGTTAGATGTACACTGAGGTTAGATGTACACTGAGGTTAGATGCAGACGGTGGCTTTCTTGTTCTGAGTTCCAATTTTGTTTGAGTCTTTTAAACCACTTTTCGTCCCTTAATTGCCATTGGAGACTCAGTGCAACACATATTTATTCATATATACTGTAAATATTAGTGAGCTCTCCCATTTCCACTTCTCTAACCTTGAATCCTCTGTATGTAGGTCTCTGTCCTTGCCTCACTGTCTGCAAGGCGTTTGGGACAAACAGCTCCTGTACTGTAGGTCTTATTCCATGGCAATCGTAAGACTGGGCCACCTTCAATGGGCATTGTAAGGCCAGATGCCACCCACAGCAGTTGTGACAAAAGCTCTTGCCTTGTCGGGCGGCACGGTAGAGCCACTGCCTCACAGCGCCAGAGACCCGGGTTCGTTCCCAACCTCGGCCTCTGTCAATGCGGAGTTTGCACAGGGTCTCCCCGTGACCAGGTGGGTTTCCTCCAGTTTTCTCCCACTTCCCAAAGACGTGCGGGCTTGTAGGTTAATTGGCCCTCTGTAAATTGCCCTGAGTGTGTGAGGGTGTGTGATAATGTAGAACCAGCGTGGACCAGGTGATCGATGGTCGGCGTGGACTTGGTGGATCTGTTTCCTTCCTTTTTTGTTCAATCAAGCAATGTTCCACCCACGTGATATTTATCACTGGGTATCCAGTGGTCAAGTGACGTACTGCAGCTGCAGTGAATCCATCTGAAACATTCATGTACCTTCACCATGAAGAAAACCCCACTGTTGTTTACTGATTCTGCTCCTGGCTTAGTTTTAATTTGGAGATACAGCATAAAACCAAGGCTTCAGCCCACCGAGTCCGCACGGACCAATGATCATCCGGACACTTCTTCAATGTCATCATATGACCCGCAGTCAGGATGGAACCCGGGACTCTGGCGTTGTAAGGCAGCAACTCTACCGCTGCGCCACCGTGATGCACTTGTGCCCAGCTTGTACTTCAGTATCAACCTCTCACGTGCCTCACCTTCTCATTTCCTGCGTCAGTCATCAGTTCCTGGAGCAGAATTAGGCCATTCGGCCCATCGAGTCTACTCCGCCGTTCAATCATGGCTGATCTATCTTTCCCCTCTCAACCCCATTCTCCTGCCTTCTCCCCATAACCCCTGACACCCGCACTAACGAAGAATCTATCCATCCCTGCCTTCAAAATATCCATTGACTTGGCCAGTCAGCAGTCCTGTATGTTTTCTCAAACATTGGGTTTCCCATATCAAACAGCTTCATCAGAATCCCTGAAATATCCCTTCAACATCAGCACTGCCATCATTTGATGGTTTCGGGAGTCGACAATGTTTCCAACATCTCCGGCCCCATTACCAGCAATAGTATTGATTTTCTCTCAGCACGTATTCTCGTGTTCCTCTGCTTCGTGTACTCTCCTGGGATTTCACCACGATGGTTGTCTTACGAAGCAACTCCACACGTTCCCTGATGTGTTCACAGTGCCCACTGCCTGACATGATCAAACAGATCTCTATTTTCTTTATTGACCTGCTCCTGCCTATTGCCCAAGGCAGTAGTTCCCTACTAACCTGTAGCATCTCCTGTCCTACGAGCCCTGCCTTGTGATACTAACCAGTTTAGTTCAGTTCAGTTCAGTGCAGATTAGTTTACTTTACTTTACTTTACTTTAGTTTAGACATGCAGCATGGAAACAGGCCCTTTGGCCCAGGGAGTCCACATGGTCAGGATCGAACTCTGGTCTCTGGCGCTGTGAGGCAGCAACTCTACCACTGGCCCACCATGTCGCCTTGAAGTTTAGTTCCGCTATACAGCGTGGAAACAGGCCCTTTGGTGAACCGAGCCCATGCCGACCAATGATCACCCATACACTGGTTGTATGTTATCCCACTTTCACATCCTACAGGGGCAATTTACAGAAGCCAATTACCTACAAAAAAACGGAACGTTTTGGGGATGTGAGAGGAAACTGGAGCACCCAGAGAAAACGCACAAACTCCATACTCCAAACTCGTGTAAGATTACTAAGGGGTTGGACACGTTAGAGGCAGGAAACATGTTCCCAATGTTGGGGGAGTCCAGAACAAGGGGCCACAGTTTAAGAATAAGGGGTAGGCCATTTAGAATGGAGATGAGGAAAAACATTTTTCAGTCAGAGAGTTGTGAATCTGTGGAATTCTCTGCCTCAGAAGGCAGTGGAGACCAATTCTCTGAATGCATTAAAGAGAGAGCTGGATAGAGCTCTTAAGGATAGCGGAGTCAGGGGTATGGGGGGAAGGCAGGAACGGGGTACTGATTGAGAATGATCAGCCATGATCACATTGAATGGCGGTGCTGGCTCGAAGGGCCGAATGGCCTACTCCTGCACCTATTGTCTATTGTCTATTGTCTATTGTCATACAGACATCACCTGTAGTCAGGATCGAACCCGGGTTTCTGGCGCTGTGAGGCAGCGGCTCGATCTGAATAAGGAGATAAGAGATGGACATTAAAATGTTTTCTGTTAGAAATTGCTACTTCATTTTAGAAAATAAACTCAGCTGTCAGCCATCCTTTATGGTGACAGATAGCAAACTGTGAAAAATAATTAAAAATCTCCAGACACAAAGTGCTGGAGTAACTCAGCGGGTCAGGCAGCATCTCTGGAGAGCATGGATAGGTGACGTTTCGGGTAAGGGTCAATAGACAATAGACAATAGACAATAGACAATAGGTTGCAGGAGTAGGCCATTCAGCCCTTCGAGCCAGCACCGCCATTCAATGCGATCATGGCTGATCACTCTCAATCAGTACCCCGTTCCTGCCTTCTCCCCATACCCCCTCACTCCGCTATCCAACGAACTGGCCTCCACTGCCTTCTGAGGCAGAGAATTCCACACCTTCACCACTCTCTGACTGAAAAAGTTCTTCCTCATCTCCGTTCTAAATGGCCTACCCCTTATTCTTAAACTGTGGCCCCTTGTTCTGGACTCCCCCAACATTGGGAACATGTTTCCTGCCTCTAATGTGTCCAATCCCCTAATTATCTTATATGTTTCAATAAGATCCCCCCTCATCCTTCTAAATTCCAGTGTATACAAGCCCAATCGCTCCAGCCTTTCAACATACGACAGTCCCGCCATTCCGGGAATTAACCTAGTGAACCTACGCTGCACGCCCTCCATAGCAAGAATATCCTTCCTCAAATTTGGATACCAAAACTGCACACAGTACTCCAGGTGCGGTCTCACCAGGGCCCGGTACAACTGCAGAAGGACCTCTTTGCTCCGATACTCAACTCCTCTTGTTACGAAGGCCAACATTCCATTGGCTTTCTTCACTGCCTGCTGTACCTGCATGCGTCCTTTCATTGACTGATGCACTAGGGCACCCAGATCTCGTCCTTCTTCAGTCTGAAGAAAGGTCATGACACGAAATCTTGGGTCAGACTGAAGGAGGTTCCCGACCCAAAACATCACCCATGTATGTTCTTCAGAGTTACTCCAGCACTTTGTGTTTTGCTTTCGTGAACCAGCACCTGCAATTCCCTGTTTCTACTGAACAATCTCCTGCCTGGAAAGTACAAGAAAATAAGTGCAGATGCTGGTACAAATCGAAGGTATTTATTCACAAAATGCTGGAGTAACTCAGCAGGTCAGGCAGCATCTCAGGAGAGAAGGAATGGGTGACGTTTCGGGTCGAGACCCTTCTTCAGACTCACCTGGAATGTGGTCACTTTGAAAACCACTGGCTAAATAGTGTCTTGAGGGGGGACCTCGTTGAAACGTACAGAATAGTGAAAGGCTTTGGATAGAGTGGATGTGGAGAAGATCTTTCCACTGGTGGGAGAGCCTAGGACTAGAGGTCGCAGCCTCAGAATTAAAGGACTTTCTTTTAGGAAGGAGATGAAGAGAAATTTCTTTAGCCAGAGGGTGGTGAATCTGTGGAATTCTTTGCCGCAGAAGGGTGTGGAGGCCGACAGTGGATATTGTTAAGGGAGAGATAGATAGATTCTTGATGAGCCCAGGTATCAGAGATTATGGGGAGAAGGCAGGAGAATGGGGTTAGGAGGGAAAGATGGATTAGCCATGATTGAATGGTGAAGTAGACTCGATGGGCCAAATGGCCTAATTCTACTCCTATCACTTATGACCTTATGACCTTCCTTCTTCTGAGTTTTCATTTGTGGTCACTACAGGTAAAAAACATCTGCAGAAAACCACCTTTTGGAACAGCAGGCCTCACACATATTATTTCTAACTCCTTTCATTCATTTGTTCTATATCTCTTCATATCACCGTCTAGATCTCCCGTTTCCCTCTCCCCTGAACCTCAGTCTGAAGAAGGGTCTCGACCCGAAACGTCGCCTATTCCATTTCTCCACCGATGCTGCCTGACCCGCTGAGCTACTCCAGCTTTTTGTGTCTATCTTTTTAATACCGGTCCTTAGTTCTGCCCATGATAGCAACTCCTCATTGGAGCTATGCAGAGTTTAAGATCAAACCAGTCCTGAAGGACGTTGTCTCCTTATTCACTCTACATGCCAACCTGCTGCATTGTCCTTGATAGCAGCAGGCATTCTTGGTACATCTAACACCAGACCAAATTGATTTTCTTGGGCAGATCTGAAGTATAACATTTTAAATGTGGATCGATTGGGAGGCTTCTATTCTGCACGGCCATTGTTCTGCCACTCTAGGCAACATATTGATTTACTCAAGCAGTGGAATTTTTTAACTGTAAGTTACCTTTCCTCCCAAATATCATACTTGCTTTGAAAGGGCAAGTTGCAAGAACCTCCAAGTCCTTACTTAATGATATCTTTGGCATAATTGTCATGGAACAAAAGGCCGAAAACAAAACAAAAGACCCTTACCTACTTCCGAGGCGGAAGTGATGAGCAAGACAGGAAATAGTAGCGATAACCAAACGCTGGATTGAAGAGGTGCACTTTCAGGATCATTCTAAGGGAAGGAAAGGGATGATGATGAAATGTGGTTTGGTACGGTTTCCATCGCCCGCTCACACTAGTTCTACGTTATCCCACTTTCTCATCCACTCCCTACACACTGAGGGCAATTTACAGAGGGCCAATTAACCTACAAACCCGCACGTCTTTGGAGATGTGGGGTGAAACCTGAGCACCCGGAGGAAAACCACGCGGTCACAGGGAGAACGTGCAAACTCCACACCAACAGTACCTGAGATCAGGATCGAACCCGGGTCTCAGGCGCTAAGAGGCAGTGGCTCAACCAGCTGGGTGAATACAGTCAATAGACGTAGAGTGTCCAGGTAGCTAACGTTATAGCCACAGAGGACACGGTGGGATGGGGGGGATGTCAGAATCTGAAAAGAAAATTCTGGGGCAGATAAAATGGCTGAAGTGGCTGCAAGTACTGAAAAAAAAAGAACATTTTCAATCTGGGAACATTAATCGATGGGATGAGAAGACAGCAAGGGCAGAGGTAATGGGCGAATAAAATCTGGTGTGGAATAGCCGAGATGTGGATGAGCTGGAATTAATGAGGGTTGGAAGATTGAACGCCAAGCCGGGGATAATTAAGCAATTGTGAGGATGATGTAGGTTGGGTCAGAGGGTGAGCTGACACATGTGTGAAGGTTGATGATGTTTCAGTGCTGGAGTATCTCCTGCTAATTGTTTTGACTTTTAACTTTGACCCGACTGTGAGGCACCTTAGGACAACTCGCACTGTTAAAATCGCCAGATCAATGATGTTTCCATTGCGTACGAAGGAACTGCAGATGCTGGTTTACAATACAATACAATACAATATATCTTTATTGTCACCGAAGATGGACACAAAATGCTGGAGTAACTCAGCGGGACAGGCAGCACCTCTGGAGACAAGGAATGGGTCGAGGCTTTTCGGGTCGAGACCCTTCTTCAGACCAATGGTTGACGTTTCGTGTCGAGACCCTTCTTCAGACCTTCTTCAGTCTGAAGAAGGGTCTCGACACGAAACGTCACCTATTCCTTTTATCCAGAGATGCTGTCTGCCTGGCCCGCTGAATTACTCCAAGGTTTTCATTGCGTTGAACAGCCTGATTCTGACTTTAGCTTTAGTTTAGTTTTAGACATACAGTGTGGAAACTAGCCCTTCAACCCACCGAGACCGCACCGACCAGCGATCCCTGCATATTAACACTATCCTACACCAGGGACAATTTTTACATTTATACCAAGTCAATTAACCAACAAACCTGTACGTCTTTGGAGTGTGGCAGGAAACCGAAGTTCTCGGAGAAAACCCACGCAGGTCACGGGGAGAATGTACAAACCCCATCCAGACCGGCCCCCATAGCTAGGATCGAACCCAGGTGTCTGGCGCTGTAAGTGCTACCAGGCAGCAACTCTACCGCTGCGCCACCGTGCCGCCCCCGACTGTACCTACACACAACCTGAAAGCAGCAGGCATCTCGAATCTTTTGGGGACATAGTGATCAATACGTTATGGCACGGTGGAGCAGCTGGTAGAGTTGCTGCCTCACAGCGCCAGAGAACCTGGTTCGATCCTGGCTATTGTATTTACTGGAGTTTAGAAGGATGAGAGGGGATCTTATAGAGACGTATAAAATCATAAAAGGGCTGGACAAGCTGGATGCAGGAAAGATGTTCCCAATGTTGGGGGGGAGTCTAGAACCAGGGGCCACACCGTCTAAGAATAAAGGGGAGGCCATTTAAAACTGAGGTGAGAAGAAACTTTTTCATCCAGAGAGTTGTGAATTTGTGGAATTCGCTGCCACAGAAGACAGTGGAGGCAAATTCACTGGATGAATTTAAAAGAGAGTTAGATAGAGCTTTAGGGGCTAGTGGAATCAGGGGATATGGGGAGAAGGCAGGCACGGGTTACTGATTGTAGATGATCAGCCATGATCACAATGAATGGCGGTGCTGGCTCGAAGGGTCAAATGGCCTCTTCCTGCACCTATTTTCTGTGTTTGTATGATCCCTAGTCCGGGTGCTGGCTGTGCAGAGTTTGCACGTTCTCCCTGTGACTACATGGGTTTTCTTCCGGGTGCTCTGGTTTCCTCCCAAAAGACGTGCAGACTTGTGGGTCAACTGCCCTCTGTAAATTGCTCCAGAGTAATTGCGAACGTGGTACAGTATAGAACTAACGTGAACGGGTGATCCATGGTCAGCAGGTGGGACAAAGGGCCTGTTTCCATGCTTTAATCTTTAAACTAAACTAAACATTTAAGCTTGCCCGGATCAAATCCTAAATCTACAACCTTGAAACAGTCCTTTCATCAGTGGCTGAGTTATAGAATGCCAGGGTCATACGGCACCAAAATCATTACAATCACAATGCAGTTTAATTTTAGCTCTCTCATATCAGGTGATAAAAAGACTGAAACCTGAAACTATCCAGATGCAATTAATTGAAAGCCATGGTTTCACATATTAATATTGTCATCTCTAATTGGGAATATCACCGATGCCAGCACTTTCTTTTATCTATTGTCCTGGGGCAATTACACAGCCCCTGGCATGGAGGATATAACTCACCGACATGATCACGCGATTATAGGTTGTTATGACCTCAGCAAAACAGAGCGGCACGGTGGCGCAGCGGTAGAGTTGCTGCCTTACAGCGCCAGGGGCCCAGGTTCAATCCTGACTACGGGTGCTGTCTGTATGGAGTTTGTCTGTTCTCCCTCAGTTCAGTTTAACTGATTGTCACATGTCACTGATTGTCCAGTCAGCGGAAAGACAATTCATGATTGCAATCGAGCCGTTCACAGTTCATAGGCACATGATAAGGGAATAACGTTTAGTGCAAGGTAAAGCCAGCAAAGTCCAATTCATGATAGGCCGAGGATCACCAATGAGGTAGATAGTAGTTCGGCTCTGCTCTGGTTGTGGTAGGATGATTTCCTGTGACCTGCGTTGGTTTTCCCCGGGTGCTCCAGTTCCTCCCACATTCCAAAGACGTACAGGGTTTTGTAGATTAATTTGGCTTTGGTGAAAATTGTAAATTGTCCCTAGTGTGTAGGATAGTGCTAATGTGCGGGGATCGTTGGTCAGTGCGGATTCGGTGGGGACAAAGGGCCTGTTTCCACGATGTATCTCTAAACCAAACTAAACTGTGGATGGATTTACAGGTTGTCCATCAGGTTTACCAGTTGAAGTATTGCGTTCATGGTGATACTTATTTCACGGTCCCATTGCCAACGAAACAGATTAAGTTAGCAATATGTTAGACTACAGGGACTTTTCCAATTACTGAACTGAAGTGCAATCTGTCAGGAAACAATATTTCTATTTCAATGGTTCAATGGTACTTTATTGTGACATGTACTGAGATACAGTGAAATTCATTTTTGTGTGCAGTTCAGTACAAGTATCGCCATAAGTCAGCATTTAGGTACATATTCGATAGTTTTCTCAGATGCAGTACAAGTGTATAGCAGTAGTACTGAGACAGAGTCGCAGTTGTTGTAAGTGCAGGGCCATGGCCTTGACCTGGCCATGAAGGCCCGTTGTCATGGCGACGTTGCAGGGTCGGCCTGGCCAAGCGTAGCCGCGGTGTCCTCCGCCGCTGCTCCACCCCTGTAGGCCGCGTGCGGTCCACGTGGTCGGCCTCTTGGACCGGCGCCCCGGTCCAGCCGAGCTCCAGGCTGCCGCAGGGCCGCCAGCGGCCCACTCCACCGTCTAACCCTCCTGCAGCCGGTCTGCTCACCGGCCCTCCGGCCCACTCCTTCCTTCCTGGGCTTGTCAGCAGAGTTACCAGTATATGCCATAGTTTAGCCTGGTAGAACCCCACTACGTTTACACTCTGTGGTGCAGCTGAACAGAGCGCCCGCCCTAGGACTAGGTTTTGATTAATCTATGAAAATCAAAGGCCGGTACAGTGGCACAACTGCTGCCTCACAGTGCCAGAGACACTGCGTTCAATCCTGACCTCAGGCGCTCTCTGTGTGGAGTTTGCACATTCTCCCGCTGATAGGGGTGCCAACTATCTCACTCCCAAATAAGGGACAAGGTGACGTCACCTTGTCGTCACAAGGTGCCCCATGTGACCTCACCCAGCCAGCTCCCGCTCCGCCAATGGTAGCCGCTCGGGCCAGGAGGCGGGATGCTACGCAACCTCATTAGGTGGTGCCCAGGCCGCCGGGCCTACACTGTCCAGACTTACAGCAGCCCCCGGGCCTACAGTATCCGGACCTACAGCGTCAGGACCTACATCATCTGGGCCTGCAGCTTCCGGGCCTACAGCGTCCGGGTCTATCGCGTCTGGGCCTACAGTGTCCGGGCCTACAGCGTCAAGACCTACATTATCTAGGCCTGCAGCTTCCGGGCCTACAGCGTTCGGGTCTATCGCGTCCGGGCCTACAGTGTCCGGGCCTACAGCGTTCGGGTCTATCACATCCGGGCCTACAGTGTCCGGGCCTACAGCGTCCGGGCCTACAGTGTCCGGGCCTACAGTGTCCGGGCCTACAGCGTCCGGGTCTATCGCGTCCGGGCCTACAGCGTCCAGGCCTACAGCGTTCGGGTCTATCACATCCGGGCCTACAGCGTCCGGGCCTACAGCGTTCGGGTCTATCACATCCGGGCCTACAGCGTCCGGGCCTACAGCGTCCGGGTCTATCACATCCGGGCCTACAGTGTCCGGGCCTACAGCGTCCGAGTCTATCACATCCGGGCCTACAGTGTCCGGGCCTACAGCGTCCGGGTCTATCGTGTCTGTGCCTGCAGCGTCCGGGCCTACAGCATCCAGGCCTACAGCGCCCCCCGGGCTTAATACAGGACAAGGGCAGTCCTGTACGGGACAACCCAATTTAGCCCAAAATACGGGATGTCCCGGCTGATACGGGACAGTAGGCAACCGTACCCTCTGACCACGTGGGTTTCCTCCCGGTGCTTTGGTTTCCCCCCAATTCCCAAAGACGTGCGGGTTTGTAGGTTAATTGGTCCTCTGTAAATTGCCCCTAATGTGTAGGGAGTGGATGAAAAGTGGGGTAACATGGAACTAGTGTGAAGGGGTGATTGATGGCCGGTGTGGACTCAGCGAGCTAAAGGACCTGTTTCCATGCTGTATCTTTCAAACAAACTAAATGAAAGTAAATGCATCATTTTGTGAGGAGGACACAAATGATCGAATACATCAAGTGTAGATCTCATTCTCCTCTCTGCTGTATGTAGTTTAGTTTAGAGATACAGCGCGGAAACAGGCCCTTTGGCCCACTGAGTCTGTGCCGACCAGCGATCCACGCACACTAACACTATCCTACAAACAAGGGACAACTGACAAATTTTACCGAAGCCAATTAACCTACAAACCTGCACGTCTTTGGAGTGTGGGAGGGACTTTATTTGCCGATGTCAGACGACTAATTGCATCTCTGCAGTCTCTTCAACGTAGTGAAACATCACCAGCCACTTCAGAGAGGGCTTAACCTGGCAGAGTGGTAAGTGCCAGTGAAATCAGCTGTCCCATGTATCAATGCGAGCTGCGAACAACAGTGGAATGATATTGAATGTCGAAGCTTTCAGCAGGTGATTAATGATACCATTTAGAAAGTAAGTGCTGAGCCTTTCAAAGGTGCTTAGGAAAGGAGCAAAACAGAGAGGATTAGGAAAGGAGTTGTAGCAGGTGAGATCAATGTTAGTGGAATCTCCAGCAGGTGGCGCCGAACGATGGCAGCCTCGCCAACAGTCTGTCGCGACCTTTTCTTCTTTTGTTGTTTTTAGTCTGTTGTTAAATGTTTGTTTCAGCGCATCTTTAGTTTTGTATGGGGTGGGGGGTGGGGGGGGGGAAGCTTTTATTAACTCTCTTTCCTCGACTGAGATGCGACTTTTTCCGTGTCGTATCTCCGTCCGCACTGCGGCCTAACATCGTGGAGTTGGTGGTCCCTTTGCTGGGGATCGACTTCGGGAGCTCCAACTGCGGGAGCCTGAGGCCTAACATCGTGGTGCTCGCGGTAACTTGGTTAGGGATCGACTTTGGGAGCTCTAAACGCAGGAGGTTCGACCGCCCCGATCTCGGGAGCTTCGATCGCCGGCTGCGGGAGCTTCGATCGCACCGACTGCGGATGGTTCAACCGCCCCGACCACGGGAGAAAAGGCGGGAAGAAGATAATACCTTATTGCCTTCCATTACAGTGCGCTGTGGCGGATGTTTATGTTAATTTTTATGTAGTTGTCTGTCTTGTTGCTTTTTTGGTATGATTTAGATTTAGAGATACAGAGATACAGCGTGGAAACAGGCCCTTCGGCCTACCGAGTCCGCGCCGCCCAGCGATCCCCGCACATTAACACTACCTGCACACACTAGGGACAATTTTTACATATTACCCAGTCAATTAACCTACAAACCTGTAAAGTCTTTGGAGTGTGGGAGGAAACCGAAGATCCCGGAGAAAACCCACGCAGGTCACGGGGAGAAAGTACAAACTCCGTACAGACGGCGCCCGTAGTCAGGATCGAACCTGAGTCTCCGGCGCTGCATTCGCTGTAAGGCGGCAACTCTACCGCTGCGCCACCGTGCTGCTGCACCGTACCGTGACTATGGCAAATCAAATTCCTTGTATGTTTTTACATACTAATAAATTAATTACAATACAAACGCCGAGTGAGGGGTGAGGCTGGAAATAAAGATCCAGCAGAGATTTAGAGATGCAGCGTGGGAGCAGGCTCTTCGGCCCACCAGCGATCACCCCGTACACTAGCTCTATCCCCGTACACACACACACACACTAGGGACAATTTGCAATTTTTACCAAAGCCAATTAGCCTGCAAACCTGTACGTTTTTGGAGCGTGGGAGGAAACTGGAGCACCTGGTGAAAACCCACGCAGTCACAGGGAGAACGTACAAATTCCGTACAGACAGCACCCGTAGTCAGGATCGAACCTGGGTTTCTGGCGCTGTAATTCAGCGACTCCACCGTGCTGCCACTTCCACAGAGAATCAGGTTGGAGCAAGAAGTGTCAACAAATATGTTACATTTAACTAAAGTCTTCATAATCATAATCATACTTCATCAGCCAAGTATGTTTTGCAACATACGAGGAATTTGTTTTGCCACACAGTCATACCAATAAAAAGCAACAAGACACACAAAATAAATTTTAACATGAACATCCACCACAGTGACTCCTCCACATTCCTCACTGTGATGGAAGGCAAAAAAATAGTTCAATCTCTTCCCTTCTTTGTCCTCCCGCGGTCGGGGGCCTCGAGCCTTCCGTTGACGGGACGATCTTGGCTCCAGTAGCCGGCGGCGTTTGGCCCCTCCGCATCGGGGCGATCAAGCTCCCTCATCGGGGGGGAATCTCAGGTCCCCCGCGCTGGGTGATTGGACCCCGGGTCGGGGCTGGTCGAAACCTTCTGCGATTTGGAGCTCCCAACATTGATCTCTGCCCGAGACTGCGAGCTCCTCGATGGAATAATGAGCAGAAAACACAGTGCAAGTCATATAGAAATCACCACTGCACTGAACATAGAGAATGGAAGCTACCAATTTCTTAGACATTGGAGAAACCATCCAAACCTTGTTCCCAGGCAAATGAGCCTGAATGTAGTTTAGAGTTTGGATATACAGCATGGAAACAGGCCTTCCGGCTCAAACTCCTCACCGACCATCGATCACCTGTTCAAACTAGTTCTATGCTGTCCCACTTTTGCATCCACTCCCTGCACACTTGAGGCAATTTACAGAAGCCCACTTAGCCTACAGAGCCACAACACTTTGGGATATGGGAGGAAACCGGAGCACCTGAAGAAAACCCATGCGGTCACAGGGAGAACGTACAAGCTCCAAACAGACAACGGCCGAGGTCAGGATCGAACCTGTCGCTTGGCTCTGTGAGGCAGCGGCTTCACCAGCCCCGCCACTGTGCCGCTGTTTACCAGAAGCCACATGGCCCTTCATCATCATGGCTGCCATTTCCCATCATGTGAGATTTCCCTTCAATTTTCTATACTGTTTTCACATACATCTGAAGTATACAGGGAGGCACAGCGGTCGAGTTGCTGCCTTACAGCGCTTACATCGCCAGAGACCCAGGTTCGATCCCGGCTATGGGTGCTGTCTGTATGGAGTTTGCACGTTCTCTCTGTGACCTTTCTCCGAGATCTTAGGTTTCCTCCCACACTCCAAAAACGTACAGGTTTGCAGGTTAATTGGCTTGGTATAAACGTAAATTGTCCCTAGTGTGTGTAGGATAGTGTTAATGTGCGGGGATCACTGGTCGGTGCGGACTCGGTGGGCCGAATGGCCTGTTTCTAAACTGTATCTCTAAACTAAACTAAACTTGGCTCTTGTGAAGTATAAAGGGAATGATTTATATAAATGCCATGTAATTCTAAGTATGCAAACAATTTTATAGATTTGGCAGTAACATGAGATACATTTTAAAGTATTGAATTTTACAACATGGTTCGGTGGTGCTGTATTGGAATTCGAAATCTAAAATGGTTCTCAGATGAGCATCCATTATAAGCATAATGGACATTAATGGCAGGCAAATGTGGTCAGTGTTTGGAACCTGATCATATCCTAGAACCAATGTTTACGACTATTAGCCCAAAAAAGACAGAAACATTCATTGCAGTTTACTCTCACATTTCAAATTTTGCCCAATGTTTTAGTTTTAGTTTTTAGTTTAGAGATGCAGCGCGGAAACAGGCCCTTCGGCCCACCGAGTCCACACCAACCAATGTTCCCCACACTTTAATATTGCCCTACACACACTAGGGATAATTTTATATTTATAACCAACCGAATTAACCTACAAACCTGTACTTCTTTGGAGTGTGGGAGGAAACGAAGATCTCGGAAAAAAGCCACGCAGGTCACGGGGAGAACGTACAAACTTCGTACAGACAGCACCCGTAGTCGGGATTGAACCCGGGTCTCTGGCGCTCTACCGCTGCGCCACCGTGCCCCACAATGGATACTGCATGGTGTAACATTAGTGCAAACCAAATACTGCAGTCTTGGGTAAGAGATTGCAAAAGTCAGAAAGGCCTGATGTAGAATGTAATGCAGTTTAAAGATAGTGCAGATGAATGTAGGATTGTATTTTAGTAGGAAAAAACTGCAGAGAGTCAGGTTGGAGCACAGTTGGGTTCAAGATTTATCGACAAATATGTTACATTTTTCTAAGTCTAGAATAATGAGAAGAAAAGATAGTGCAAGTCATATAGAAATTACCGCTGCACTGAACACAGAATGGAAACTACCAATTTCTTAGACATTGTAGAAATACACACAATGCTGGAGCAACTCAGTGGGACAGGCAGCATCTCTGGAGAGAAGGAATGGGAGACGTTTCAGGTCGAGACCTTCATTTAGGGGAGGGGCAAACTAGATATATAGAAGGGTATGAAGAGCATGCACGGAATGCATGAAAAGGTGTGTATTTTGGGTGTAGGTTTATTATCATCACTTGCACCAAAGTAGAGTGAAAGACCTTTGTGTTGCATGCTTTCCAGCCACATCGGATCATGCCATACTAGTGTTGCCAACTGTCTCACTCCCAAATACGGGACAAGGTGACGTCACCACCCCGCGTCCCACGTGACCTCACCCAGCCAGCGGCCACGTGCTCCCGCTCCACTAATGGCGGCCGCCCGGGCTGGGAGGCGGGTTACTACGCAACCTCCGTCAGGTGGTGCCGGGGCCTCCGGACCTAGACTGTCCGGACCTAAAATGTCGGAAACCTAGAGTGTCAGGACATGAACTGTCGGGACCTACAGTGTCGGGACCTACAGTGTCGGGACCTACAGTGTCGGGACCTACAGTGTCGGGACCTACAGTGTTGGGGCCTACAGTGTCGGGACCTACAGCGTCCGAGCCTACAGTGTCGGGGCCTACAGTGTTGGGACCTACAGTGTCGGGGCCTACAGCATCCGGGCCTACAGTGTCGGGGCCTACAACGTCGGGGCCTACAGCATCGGGGCCTACAATGTCGGGACCTACAGTGTCGGGGCCTACAATGTCGGGGCCTACAGGGTCGAGGCCTACAGTGTCGGGCCCGACGACATCCGAGCCTACAGCGATTCCCGAGCCTAATACGAGACAAGGGCGGTCCCGTACGGGACAAACCAATTTAGGCCAAAATACGGGATGTCCCGGCTGATACGGGACAGTTGGCAAGCCTATGCCATACCCAAGTAGAGTAGACCATCGCAATAACAGACCTCATTAAGCGGGTTTTGGTTATGGCGGTCGGAGGCTCTCGTTGCCCCGCCCTGCCCCCCCCACATCCGCCAGGTTACCCGATGGCCTGGTGCCACGTGGAGGGAGCTTCCGGTTGTGGGAAGGGAGAGAGGGAGCGACATGAAGACGGCGTGGGCACCGGGCCCATCCCCAGCGCACCAGGTGTGGGGCCAGGAGCTCTGCCGCTCCCCACCACGTGAACCCCCACTTGATTAACCCCCACTCCACAACACCGCATTACATCCCTCTCAGTCTTGGTTTAACCTTTACCCGCCCCCCTCACTCAGTCATAGCGGATAATCGGCAATAACGGACACCGTCCTACCCCCTCCGTGATCTGTTATTGCGAGGGTTTACTGCACAATCAAGCCAAACTCAATTAAGCCAAACTCAGTTCAGTCTCAAGAAGGGTCTCGACCTGAAATGTCACCCATTCCTTCTCTCGCTAGATGCTGCCTGTCCCGCTGAGTTACTCCAGCATTTTGTGTCTATCTTCAAACTCAATTATAATAGCTGGAGCAAAGGGAAAGATCCAGAGTGCAGAATACAGTTCTCAGCAATGTAACATAACAGTTCCAGAGACAAAGTCCAATGTCCACAATGGGAGAATCAGGACAATATCTCAGCTTATGGAAGGACCATTCAGAAGCCTGATAACTGAGGGGAAGGAGGGGAAGGATGTCGGAAGGAACTGCCGATGCTGGTGCTGGTTTACACCGAAGATAGACACAAACTGCTGGAGTAACTCAGCGGGACAGGCAGCATCTCTGGAGAGAAGGAACGGGTGACGATTCAGGTCGAGACCCTTCTTCAGACTTCAGTTCGTGCCTATTAGCAGAGGGGAGGAAGCTGTTTCGGAGCTTGCTGGTGCACGCTTTCAAGCTTCTGTATCTTCTGCCCGACTGGAGCAGGGAGAAGACGGAATAACTGGGATGGGACAAATTAGATAAAAGGATGGAACGGTAGATGAAGGAAGAGACTAGTGATTGGGTCAGAATCCAGTGTCCAAGGACTATTGTTGGGGAAAACGTCAAGCTAAAGCTTAGACAGTGGAGACATGTAGCTTTACTCAGGACTGTGTGCATAACAACACCTCCAAAAAGTTAAACGCCGTTATTTTGCTTCCAGGCCAAGTGACTTGGATGGTTATTAATCGTGCGTGCTGGCATATTTTACAGTAGAGTAACAGCTCTGGAGACATGTAGTACAATGGAAGTGACATATTTCAAGGTAATTGGAAAAGGCTTTAGAGTTCAAGCAGGCTGTCAGCATTTGCCTGTGTCACTCACGCTAAACCCCGGGAGAGGTCAGATCTATTCCAGTTGGCCGGGATGACTTCAATAATTGCAGGAATAATGAGCGGAAGGGAAAGGCAGAGCGAGCTACAATTCTGGACACAGAGTGCTGGAGTAACTCAGCGGGTCAGGCAACATCTTTGGAGAACAGGGGATAGGTGACGTTTTGGATCAGGCCCCTTCTTCAGAACCGGGCCCCAACCCGAAACGTCTCCTATCCATGTTCTCCAGAGATGTTGCCTGACCCGCTGAGTTACACCAGCATTTTGTGCCCTGACCCACTGAGTTACACCAGCATTTTGTGTCTGTTTGTGTAAACCAGCATCTGCAGTTCTGAAGAATACAATACAACACAATACAATATATCTTTATTGTCAATGTAGAGGGGTACAACGAGATTGGGAATGTGACTCCCATACGATGCAATAAATTAATTAGCTAGTCAGTATTAATTTAAACAACCCAATGAAACAAAATTAGAAACAGATTTAAAACAGAATAAAGTGCAAATAGGTCTGTGCCGGTTCACTGTGCGATGTGACCATCCAGCTCAGCAGGACCAGTTCATAGTAGCTATGACCCAGGGGATGAAGCTGTTCCTGAGTCTGGAGGTGCGGGCGTAGAAGGCCTTGTATCGTCTGCCCGGTGGTAGAAGTTCGAACAGACTATTGCAGAGGTGTGAGGAGTCTTTGTGGATGCTGGTGGCTTTTCTGAGGCATCGTGTGTTGTAGATGCCCTCCAAGGCTGGTAGCTGTGTAACTCTCCATACAGACAGCAGCCGTAGTTAGGGTGAAACCTGGGGCTCTAGCGCTGTAATACATAGCGAGATGGGTCGGAGAGACTGTGTCCAGGCTCAATGACTCTATCACTCTCTAACTGAAATGGAGAGTTAGTTTGGTTTAGTCTAGAGATACAACGTGGAAACAGGCCCTTCGGCCCACCGAGTCCGTGCCAGCCAATGATCGCCCGTACACTATGTTCCATCCTGGACACTCGGAACAATTTAAAGAAGCCAATTCCCCTACAAACCTACGCGGCTTTGGGATGTGGGAGGAGACTGGAGCACCCGGAGAGAACCCACGTGGTCCCAGGGAGAATGTACAAACTCCATACAGATAGCACCCGTAGTCAGGATCGAACCAGGGCCTCTGTTGGTGTAAGGCACCAACTCTACCGCTGCGCCACCGTGCCGCCCATGATGATCCAGCAACCATACTGTAGCTAACCAGTAACATTGTACAATAAGTTAAAACATAAATGCCTATCTGTCACAATCAAAGATTTACTGTAACAAAAAAAAAATTTTAAACATATATTTTATTAATAATACATGAGACAAACTTAAATAAATGGTATAAAACTGTCAGCTTGCAGCCAACTTCATGCTCTCTGTTAATAGCAGATAAGATTCCTCACCTCTCAATGTGATTCCATTTCAATGAACCCATTAGATTTTTAATCACGCCCAATACCTATCAGCATGAATATTACTTTACGTTCAAATATGCTCGTTCTTGAAGGTGGCATGCCTCTGATCTCAGAAGATTGGAGATTGCTGGTCCTGAATATGGAATCAAACGGCAAGAATTGAAGTCATTTGTCTTTGAAGCTTTTTGGAAGAGTTATTCATTATTCCCACTCATCTGTAGGGAAAATAAACCTGCAGATGCTGGTTTAAATCGAAGGTAGTCGCAAAATGCTGGAGTAACTCAGCGGGCCAGGCAGCATCTCGGGAGAGAAGGAATGGGTGACGTTACGGCTCGAGACTCTTCTTCAGACTGATGATTCACACTCATCTTCTTGTTCGCCAGACCCATATTTTCTTTATCACGTCGATGTATTTTGCTCCCTTCACATTAATCTGCTTCCATCACCCTTCCTATACCATAACTATCATGATAGTGGTTTGCTTTGGTTGAGTTTAGTTTAGTTTAGAGATACAACGCGGGAACAGTCCCTTCGGCCCACCGAGTCCATGCTGACCATGTTTCAGCAGTTCTCTCTATCTCTTGGTTTACTTTAGACAATAGACAATAGACAATAGGTGCAGGAGGAGGCCATTCGGCCCTTCGAGCCAGCACCACCATTCAATGTGATCATGGCTGATCATTCTCAATCAGTACCCCGTTCCTGCCTTCTCCCCATACCCCCTGACTCCGCTATCCTTAAGAGCTCTATCTAGCTCTCTCTTGAATGCATTCAGAGAATTGGCCTCCACTGCCTTCTGAGGCAGAGAATTCCACAGATTCACAACTCTCTGACTGAAAAAGTTTTTCCTCATCTCAGTTCTAAATGGCCTACCCCTTATTCTTAAACTGTGGCCCCTTGTTCTGGACTCCTCCAACATTGGGAACATGTTTCCTGCCTCTAACGTGTCCAACCCCTTAATAATCTTATATGTTTCGATAAGATCTCCTCTCATCCTTCTAAATTCCAGTGTATACAAGCCAAGTCGCTCCAGTCTTTCAACATATGAAAGTCCCGCCATTCCGGGAATTAACCTAGTAAACCTACGCTGCACACCCTCAATAGCACGCCCTTTAGTTTAGTTTAGTTTATATAGTGTGGAAATAGGCCCTTCTGCCCACCGAGTCCGTGCCGACCAGCAATCCCTGCACACTTACACTATCCTGCACAATTTACAATTATACCAAGCCAATTAACCTACAAACCTGTTGGAAAGAATTGCAGATGCTGGTTTAAATCGAAAGTTTGAACCACACTCTAAAGACCTACAGGTTTGTAGGCTAATTGGCTTGGTAAAATTGTAAATTGTCCCTACTGTGTGTAGGATAGTGTTAATGTGCGGGGTGATCGCTGGTCAGCCTGGGCTCGGTGGGCAGAAGGGCCTGTTTCCGTGCTGTATCTCTAAACTAAACTAAACTAGACTGCTTGGAATACAACCAAGCTGATCAAAATCACTGTTTAGAAAGGAACTGCCGGTGCTGGTTTATACTGAAGATAGGCACAAAATGGTGGAGTAACAGGATGAGTGACGTGACGTTTCGGGGTCGGGACCCTCCTTAAGGCACTTTTCGGGACGGTCCCGATCCGAATCTTCAGTCTGAAGAAGGGTCCCAACCCAAAATGTCACCCATCCTCGTTCTCCAGAGATGCCGCCTGACCGGCTGAGTTACTCCAGCACTTTGTGCCTATCTTTGATCATAGTCAATTTTCATGATTGACAGATGGGAACAATTTGCATCTTTATGCCACATTTCGAGCACTGCGCACAGTTCCAGATGCCCCATTCCAGGGGAGCATGTGGGCACTTTCCAGAGAGAGCAAAGTGCTGCTCGGTTTTCCAAAATGCTGCTCGGATTCGGCGGTATCATCTGCAAGGAGAGGTTGGGAAAACTTGCATGGTTTTCTCCGGAACATTGGAGGTTGAGTGGATCTCCAGAGATGCTGCCTGACCCGCTGAGTTAATCCAGCACTTTGTGTCTGATTTTGTAAACTATAAATTCATAAGTCATAGGAGTAGAATTAGGCCATTCGGCCACTTGAGTCTGCTATCTTTCCCTCTCAACCCCATTCTCCTGCCTTCTCCCCATAACCTCGGACACCCGCACTAATCAAGTACCTATCTATCTCTGCCTTAAATATATCCACTGACTTGGTCTCCACAGCCTTCTGTGGCAAAGTATTCCACAGATTCAGCACCCTCTGACTAAATAGATTTCTCCTCATCTCCTTCCTAAAAGAACGTCCTTTAATTCTGAGGCTATGACCTCTAGTCCTAGACTCTCCCACTAGTGGAAACATCATAGAAACATAGAAACATAGAAAATAGGTGCAGGAGTAGGCCATCCGGCCCTTCGAGCCTGCACCACCATTCAATATGATCATGGCTGATCATCCAACTCAGTATCCCGTACCTGCCTTCTCTCCATACCCCCTGATCCCTTTAGCCACAAGGGCTCCACATCCACTCTATCCAATCCTTTCACTATTCTGTACGTTTCAATGAGGTCAACCCTCATTTTGACACATCTCTCAGCTACTACATGCAATAATTTACTTCACCCATTTGAGTATAATGCAGGATATATATGCCGGGCGATAAAATAAAATAATCAGATCTTTAATTTGCTGTAGTGTTTAGAGTTTAGAGAGATGCAATGCTGAAATAGGCCCTTCGGCCCACCGAGTCCACGCCGACAAGTGATAGACAATAGACAATAGGTGCAGGAGTAGGCCATTCGGCCCTTCGAGCCAGCACCGCCATTCAATATGATCATGGCTGATCATTCACAATCAGTGCCCCGTTCCTGCCCTCTCCCCATACCCCCTGACTCCGCTATCATTAAGAGTTCTATCTAACTCGCTCTTGAGTTAGAATTTGCTAGGGGTGGCTGCCTTACATCACCAGAGACCCAGGTTCGATCCTGACTATGGGCACACACACTGGAGACAATTTACAATCTTTACCGAAGCCAATTAACCTGCAAACCCATACGTCTTTGGAGTGTGGGTGGAAACCGGGGTACCCATGTGGGGAAAACCCGGCAGGCCACGGGGAGAACGTACAAACTCCGTACAGACAGCACCCGTTGTCAGGATCGAACCTGGGACTCTGGCGCCGTGAGGCAGCAACTCTGCCGCTGGGCCACCGTTGTTAGGATGGGCATCTCTGTCCAGTGTGTGGGATTGTTCCCATGTGCTTCCTTCCCTCCCTTTTGCAGCCGAGAAAACCCTTTCAGAAATCCAGCTGGGAATCAATTCAATTCAGAGCACATATGGTTACCATGGGGATAAAGCACATCTTTATCTCCAAACTGGTAGCTGGCAGACAGACCTGCGCCATTTGTTGGCAGTTTATCCCAAAGGCACCATGATTAAGCCATGCGCTTTATGTTATTTTCTTCGTACGTTCTTGAACCCAGGCACTGCTAATGTATAAATGAACTGACCTAAAATACCCCGAGCTTCGCACCACGGCAAAATATGAAGCAAGATGTTTCACAGTGTTTAGGGTTTAGAGAGATACAATGCTGAAACAGGCCCTTCGGCCCACCGAGTCCACGCCGACAAGTGATCACCACAAGTACACCAGCGCTATCCGACACACTAGAGACCATTTGCAATCTTTACCGAAGCCAATTAACCTGCAAACCTGTATGTCTTTGGAGTGTGGGAGACTGGGGCACCTGGGGAAAACCCACGCAGGTCACGGGGAGAACGTGCATTCAAGAGAGAGCTAGATAGAGCTCTTAAGGATAGCGGAGTCAGGGGGTATGGAGAGAAGGCAGGAACGGGGTACTGATTGAGAATGATCAGCCATGATCACATTGAAAGGTGGTGTTGGCTCGAAGGGCCGAATGGCCTCCTCCTGCACCTATTGTCTATAAAAGAAAGAAAATCTACAGAAAATTCTGACTCCAGTTGTCTCCGCGCTCCTTACTTTCTTTAAAGATAAACAGAAATGTTTTTCACTTTTCTACGGTTCCCCTTCCTCATTGTTCGCAAAGACTGAATCACCTGATAAAGTATTTTGCAGCTCACTCACTGATTCACCTCTGTCTTTGGCTGAAAGGGAATGATAAATTCAAAGGTTTAGTTTAGTAGTTTAGTTTAGAGATGAAGCGCGGAAACAGGCCCTTCGGCCCACTGGGTCTGCACTGACCAATGTTCCCCGCACACTAACACTGTACACACACTAGGGACAATTTACATTTACACCAAGCCAATTAACCTACAAACCTGGGAAGAGCTATCCAACTTCAGATAGTTCCTCTGTCCCTCCCTTCCCCTCCTCCTTCCCAGATCTCCCTCTATCTTCCTGTCTCCACCTATATCCTTCCTTTGTCCCACCCCCGACATCAGTCTGAAGAAGGGTCTCGACCCGAAACGTCACCCATTCCTTCTCTCCCGAGATGCTGCCTGACCTGCTGAGTTACTCCAGCATTTTGTGAATAAACCTACAAACCTGTACATCTTTGGAGTTCAGTTTAGTTTAGTTTACAGATACAGTATGGAAAGAGGCCCTTCGGCCCACTGAGTCTGCACTGACCAATGTTCCCCGCACACTTGCACTATCCTACACACACTAGGGACAATTTACATTTATACCAGGTCAATTAACCTACACACCTGTACGTCTTTGGACTGTGGGAGGAAACGGAAGATCTGGGAGAAAACCCACGCTGGTGTTCATCTATTATACAAAAATTCAAAAGCTACGGTTAATAACCACACGAGATATATCCAATGATAGAAAGTGGACCTTATTTCAAGAGTCAAGAGTCAAGAGCGTTTTATTACCATATGTCCTGAAATAGAACAATTAAATTCCTATTTGCCGCAGCACAACCCAATATGTAACCATAGTACTCTGTTAATCCCATAATAGGCAACTAAAAAGTTCAGTATAAATATAAAGTAAGACAAACAAACAATAATAGGGCAAAGACAAAATCAGTGGCCCCAAGCCTATGTGGCTTGGAGCTTATTTGGAGGTTGTAGTGTTTAATAGCCTGATGGCTGTAGGGAAGAAGTTGTTCCTGAACCTGGACCTTACAGTTTTCAGGCTCCTGTACCTTCTTCCCGATGGCAGGGGTGAAATGAGAGTGTGGCCAGGGTGGTGTGGGTCTCTGACTTTATGTCAGGCAGCATCTCTGTCAAACATGGGTAAGAGATGTTCAGTTTAGTTTATTGTCACATGCACCGAGGTACAGTGAAAAGCTTTTCGTTGCGTGCTAACCAGTCAGCAGAAAGGCAATGCATGATTACAATCGGGCCGTTTACAGTGTACATGATACATGATAAGGGAATAACGTTTAGCGCAGGGTAAAGCCAGCAACGTCGGGTCAAGGATACTCCGAGTGGCATCAAAGAGGTAGATAGTAGTTCTGGTTGTGGTGGGATGATTCAGTTGCCTGATTCAGGTTGGGTCCCTTCTTCAGACTCAGTATGCTTTCTCTGATACATCTGTAGAGGTTTGTAGGAGTCACTGGAGACTCAGTGTAAACGGGCGATGGATGGTCAGCATGGACTCGGTTGGCCGAAGGGCCTCCTACGATCAATCAAAACCCCATTCCTAACAGCGCAACTGAGATCAGAAACTAAACATCTGCTGACTCAGGGGCCTGAACACAGATCGACAGTCTCTGACACAGCAGGAGCAAACTGTTTACCTTGTGCACTGTGCTGCCTTCAAGAACATCAGCATAAATCAGGATATCAAAGGCAACTTGCATTACAGCATTGAACTACTGTGAAAGGGCCACAGAACACCCGGGTCTCTGGTGCTGTAAGGCAGTAGCTCTACCGCTGCGGACTTTGTGTTTTATGCCCCACTAAAATGATCCCATTGTTTTTAATTTCTTTCTAAAACTTCCAAAACCCAGATTCCTTTTTTTTTTTAACAGTAAATGTAAGTAATTCCACAGATACCTGGGAATGAAGATTACTAACATGGGACTTGTATGATCTAATTTCTAGGCATTTCGTTTTTTTCCCTCGTGTCAGGCTTGCAATTTACATTTTTCTCTCACTTTGCAGCAAGACTTTGCTTTGGGATGTGAGAGATGTTATTTTCTCAAATAAACTTATTCCACAGAACGGACATTTAGAAAGTGAAACAACACAGTCAAATGAGAAATAATTTGTTTAAAATGTAAAGACTTTTTTGAAGTCAAACACAGCAACAGAAAGAAGGTGATATTTTATTTAACTGTTAAATTTAACTGAGTGAAATACGATCTCGACCATCAGACTGCAAGTTAAATATACTAAATATTATTAACTTACAAATTTGTTCTGGTTTAATTTTTACCTTCAGTTTTTTCTTCATCTAGATCGGTAAATCTATTGTATTTGAAATTCTGACTGCAACATAAGAGAAAAAAATTTAGTTTAGTTTAGTAAAGACTGGAGCGACTAGGCTTGTATACACTGGAATTTAGAAGGATGAGAGGAGATCTTATCAAAACGTATAAGATTATTAAAGGGTAGGTCACGTTAGAGGCAGGAAACATGTTCCCAATGTTGGGGGAGTCCAGAACAAGGGGCCACAGTTTAAGAATAAGGGGTAGGCCATTTAGAACTGAGATGAGGAAAACCTTTTTCAGTCAGAGAGTTGTTAATCGGTGGAATTCTCTGCCTCAGAAGGCAGTGGAGGCCAATTCTCTGAATGCATTCAAGAGAGAGCTAGATAGAGCTCTTAAGGATAGCGGAGTCAGGGGGTATGGGGAGAAGGCAGGAACGGGGTACTGATTGAGAATGATCAGCCATGATCACATTGAATGGTGGTTCTGGCTCGAAGGGCCGAATGGCCTTCTCCTGCACCTATTGTCAATTGTTTATTGTCTATTGTCTATTAGTTTCGTTTCATTTTGAGATCAAGTGCAGAAACAGGCCCTTCGGCGCCCACCAGCGATCCCCGTACACTAGCACTACTCTTCACACTGAGGACAACTTACAATTTTTACCGAAGCCAATTAACCTACAAACTTGTACGTCGTAGGAGTGTGGGAGGAAACCGGAGCACCCGGCGAAAACCCACGCAGGTCTCGGGGAGAACGTACAAACTCCCTACAGGAAGAAAAAAACAGTACACGTGGGCAGCACGGTGGCACAGCGGTAGAGTTGCTGCATTACAGCGCTTGCAGCCCCCCAGAGACCCGGGTTCGATCCTGACTAAGGGTGCTGTCTGTACAGACTTTGTACGTTCCTCCCGTGACCTACGTGGGTTTTCTCTGAGATCTACGGTTTCCTCCCACACTCCAGAGATGTACGGGTTTGTAGGTTGATTGGCTTGTTATAAGTGTAAATTGTTCCTAGTGTGTGTAGAATAGTGTTAATGTGGAGGGATCGCTGGTCGGTGCGGACTCGGTGGGCCGAAGGGCCTGTTTCCGCGCTGTATCTCTAAAGTCTAAAGTAAAGTCTAAATTTTTTTTTTAAGTAAACCATCTGAAGGAATTGTGCCAACAATGGTGTTTGAACAGGGAGAACTGTATAATTTGGCATACAGCAGGGAAATGCCTGCTATTATGAAGGAAAGACCTAGCAGCATGATGTAGAACACAGCGAAATTAGTCTTCTGCTAGAACATCGGTTAGAAAATCCGCAGCGCAGTACCAATGCCTAATTAGTATTAATAAATTAAAATAACATTTATAATTGTTTTAAAAATAGGTACAATCTGATATTTGACATAGTTCCCATTGTCCAAGACTACACTTATTGCAGAAAAATTATACTGGCAATCTGCCGTTATTACAGGTGGCAGAATGGAGCAGCAGGTAGAGCTGCCACCTCACAGCGATTAAGATCCTGGTTCGATCCTGACCTCGGGAGCTGTCTGTGTAAAGTTTGTCTGTGTAAAATTTGCACATTCTTCCTGAGACAGAGTGGGTTTCCTCCGGGTGCTCCGGTTTCCTCCCACATGCCAAAGGCGTGCGGGTTTGCAGGTTAATTGGCCTCTGTGAATTGCCCCCAATGTGCAGGGAATGGATGGGGATAGGTGTGAACGGGTGACTGACAGCCGACGTGGACTCGGTGGGCTGAAGGACCTATTTTAATGCTGCACCTCTGAACTCAACTAAACAGTTACAATGGCTGGCACGGGGCGACCAGGGGCCGACACAGGTGGCCTTCCCTCTCCAAGCGACCCAGAAAAGATCATGGGGAGAAAGCAGGAGAATGGGGTTAGGAGGGAGAGATAGATCAGCCACGATTGAATGGCGGAGTAGACAATGGGCCGAATGGCCTAATTCTCCTCCTATCACTTTTGAATTTATGAACATGGGCAGGTGAGGCTTCGGGTCGAGGCCCTACTCCATGGATGCTGCCTGACCTGCTGAGTTACTGGAGCACTTTATGTCCTGGTGTGTATTAACCAGCATCTGTAGTTCTTTGTTTCTTCAAGGGTAAATGTGGGACGATGGAGATAAAAGTGAGAGGTGGGGTGAAGGAGATAAAACAGGAAAAAAAATCAGAAAATATTAAATACCATTCTTGGTCAGAGTGAGACGTAACATTTAGTAGCATGTATAATTTACAGACAGGCCTGATATTGCCTTTGGATTCCCTGCGGCTATCAGTCTTCCTGCCCATCTCTCTACGCATAGCCTTCGTCTCATTCACATCGCATTGCCTCTCTCTGCCGCCCCCTGCTTGCCAAACTATAGAGTTCTTCTATCCAGAAACAATGTCATCTGTCCACTTGCTTCCATTTACTTGTGTCAACACTATCAGAGGCCATTCAGCCCATCAAGTGGTCCATGCCAGCTCCTAGGGCAGAAATCACAATAGTCTTTAGACTTTTAGATTTTGGGGATACAGCACGGAAACAGGCCATTCTGCCCGCCGTGTCCGCGCCGACCAGCGATCATCCCGTACGCAAACACTATCCTGCACAGTGGGGACAATTTACAATTTTTGCCAAAGCTGAATAACCTACAGACCTCTATGTCCTTGGTGTGTAGGAGCAATCCGGAGCTCCCGTAGAAAATCCATGTGGCTACAGGGAGAAGTTACAAACTCCGTACAGATAGCAATAGACAATAGACAATAGGTGCAGGAGGAGGCCATTCGGCCCTTTGAGCCAGCACCGCCATTCAATGTGATCTTGGCTGATCATTCTCAATCAGTAACCCATTCCTGCCTTCTTCCCATACCCCCTGACTCCGCTATCCTTAAGAGCTCTATCTAGCTCTCTCTTGAATGCATCCAGAGAATTGGCCTCCACTGCCTTCTGAGGCAGAGAATTCCACAGATTCACAACTCTCTGACTGAAAAAGTTTTTCCTCATCTCAGTTCTAAATGGCCTACCCCTTATTCTTAAACTGTGGCCCCTTGTTCTGGACTCCCCCAACATTGGGAACATGTTTCCTGCCTCTAACGTGTCCAACCCCTTAATAATCTTATACGTTTCGATAAGATCTCCTCTCATCCTTCTAAATTCCAATGTATACAAGCCTAGTCGCTCCAATCTTTCAACATATGACAGTCCCGCCATTCTGGGAATTAACCTATGCTGCACGCCCTCAATAGCAAGAATATCCTTCCTCAAATTTGGAGACCAAAACTGCAATCAGTACTCCAGGTGCGGTCTCACTAGGGCCCTGTATACCCCCTAGTCAGGATTGAACTAGGTCTCTGGTGCTGTAAAGCAGCAACTCTACCGCTGCGCCACCATGCCGACCTAGTCCCATTCCCCCCTCTGCATTTTCCACTGTATCCTTAAAACCTATCCTTTTGCGCACACCCCCACTAATTACACATTTGCCAAACAGCATCTGGTGAAGTTAGTGTTGAATCTTCCTCACGGCAACAAAACAGGCAGTATTCTATTCAATGGCGTTGTTTTTTAAGAACTAGTGCTTTTGTTTTGTAGACAGAGAGGTGCTGATACACACATCGTGCCTTCCTGTTGATGTCTATCGCGGATCATTGTCCCACGAGCTGTTTACACTGTATTAAGGCGTGATTGCCCAATTTAATGAATATATTTTATTTTTAAAGCTTTAATCATCTTTTTGTAATACTAAAAATTCTGAAAATTGGAACGTGGAGCTTTTAACATTTTGGAGGTGCCATGGCAGTAGTGTAAGAAAATAACTGCAGATGCTGGTACAAATCGAAGGTATTTATTTCACAAAATGCTGGAGTAACTCAGCGGGTCAGGCAGCATCTCAGGAGAGAAGGAATGGGTGACGTTTCGGGTCGAGACCCTTCTTCAGACTGATGTCAGGTGGGCGGGACAAAGGAAGGATATAGGTGGAGACAGGAAGATAGAGGGAGAACTGGGGAGGAGGAGGGGAAGAGAGGGACAGAGGAACTATCTATCATGTGGTCACAAACAAAAACAAGGCTTTGTCTTATTACCTATCAAGCGATCTACTTGCTTTATGTAGTGGTGCTACAGTATTTCTTGGATAAGGGGTATGTCTCTTGAGGGGGAGATTTGAATAAAAGAGAGCCACGTTTAGACACAAAGTGCTGGAGTAACTCAGGGGGTTAGGCAGCGTCTCTGGAGTAAAAGGCTGGGTGACCTTTCGTGTTGGGACCCTTCCATAGTCTGAGTCTTCCTCAGATAGGCACAAATTGCTGGAGTAACTCAGCGGGACAGGCAGCATCTCTGGAGAGAAGGAATGGGTGACGTTTCAGGTCGAGATCCTTCTCCGAAACCCAATCCTTCTCTCCAGAGATGCTGCCTGTCCCTCTGAGTTACTCCAGCATTTTGTGTCTACCTTCGGTGTAAACCAGCATCTGCAGTTCCTTCCCCAGCTCCTTCCTATCCTCGCACCTATCCAAGTGTTTCTTAAACGTTGTGTTAGTCCCTGCGTCAACTGCGTCTTCTGGCGGGCCACTCCCACGCATCCACCATCTTTCGTGTGAAAACATTGCCACTCGGGTTCCTGTTAAATCTTTCCCCCTCACCTTAAACCTACGGTCCTCTGCTTCATGATCACCCTTATCTCTTATTATTGAAAGCTAAGTGTCTTTTAAATATTCATACTCATCCATGAACAAATATTTGGAGAAAGCGGATGATGCAGATGCTGATTTAGCAATAATAAAACTCTGGCGTATTAAGTTTCAATATAAATCTCATTACTGCCAGAAGTGTGATAGATACTGTAAAGTATACAGGAGTCTTGCAAATAGTGAGTAGAGCTCTTAACAAGGGGCAAGATAATGACACGAGAAAGGGAGAACGGAAGGGGAAACATGCGAACGAAACTAAAGTCAAAGATTCATGGAGAGGCAGAAAAATTAAATTGGTGGCAAAGTGGCTAGTATTGGATGACTTTACCTCTCAACTGTTCCTGAACTAAATCCTGACCAGTTTGGAACGTACACTACTTTCAAAAACTCATAAGTTACAGGAGTAGAATTAGAACACGTAGGTTTAAAATGGACTAATGTTCATTAACTCACAGTCCATGAGTCATAGGGGCAGAATTAGGCCATTCGGCCCATCACGACTACTCCGCCATTCAAACATGGCTGATCTATCTTCCCCTCTCAACCCCATTCTCCCGCCTTCTCCCCGTGACCCCTGACACCCGTACTAATCAAGTACTAATCTTACAAGCATTGAGGGAATTATCTAGAGTTGAGGGAATTATTTTGGTCCTCAGCCAACAACGTCAGCTGAAGTTTCCCTTCCAAAGGCAGGTTTACTGTAGGGTGACAATGAAAGGCCTGTATAGAATGGACGTGGAGAGAATGTTTACACTAGTGGGAGAGTCAAGGATCAGAGGCCATAGCCTCAGCCTCAGAATAAAACAACGTTCCTTTAGGAAGAAGATGAGGAGGAATTTCGTTAGTCAGAGGGTGGTAAATCTGTGGAATTCATTGCCACAGAAGGCTGTGGAGGCCAAGTCAATAGATATTTTGGGGGGGCGAAGGGAGAGAATGGGGTTAAGAGGGAGAGATATATCAGCCATGATTGAATGGCGGAGTAGACTTGATGGGCTGAATGGCCTAATTCTGCTTCTAGAATGTATGAATTTATGAAACATAGAAACATAGAAAATAGGTGCAGGGGTAGGCCATTCAGCCCTTCGAGCCAGCACCGCCATTCAATATGAACATGGCTGATCATCTAAAATCAGTACCCCGTTCCTGCTTTCTCCCCATATTCCTTGATTCCATTAGTCCTAAGAGCTAAATCGAACTCTCTCCTGAAAACATCCAGTGAATTGGCCTCCACAGCCTTCTATGGCAGAGAATTCCACAGATTCACAACTCTCTGGGTGAAAACGGTTTTCCTCATCTAACTATGAACTATGACAGTATCTGATGGAAAATTAATAGCATCTGAGTCTCTTGTTGGATGCGCTCCAGTGTTGTAATCTTGAGCCAGATAACATAGGTTTAAGATGAGAAGAGCAAGATTTAATAGCAATCTGAAGGGCAACCTTTTCACACAGAGGCTAGTGGGACAAGCTGACAGAGGAGCGACAAGAAAGTTAGCAACATGCTCCCTTTGCTGCTCCCCCTCTGTGATTCCTCCTGCCCTCCTACTCTACGAAAATCCACCTATATCCTTCCTTTGTCCCGCCCCCCCCGACATCAGTCTGAAGAAGGGCCTCGGCCCGAAACGTCACACATTCCTTCTCTCCAGAGATGCTGCCTGACCCGCTGAGTTACTCCAGCATTTCGCGATACCTTCAAGCTGCCAGAGGAAATAGTTGAGGCAGCATTTACTTGGGCAGGTACATGGATAGGAAAGGCTTAGAGGGATATGGACCAAACACAAGCAAGTGGGACTAGCTTAGAGGAGACATCTTAGTAGGCATGGACAAGTTAGGCCAACGGGCTTGTTTCTGTGCTGTAGACAATAGACAATAGACAATAGGTGCAGGAGGAGGCCATTCGGCCCTACGAGCCAGCACTGCCATTCAATGTGATCATGGCTGATCATTCTCAATCAGTACCCCGTTCCTGCCTTCTCCCCATACCCCCTGACTCTGCTATCCTTAAGAGCTCTATCTAGCTCTCTCTTGAATGCATTCAGGGAATTGGCCTCCACCGCCTTCTGAGGCAGTGAATTCCACAGATTTACAACTCTCTGACTGAAAAAGTTTTTCCTCATCTCTGTTCCAAATGGCCTACCCCTTATTCTTAAACTGTGGCCCCTGGTTCTGGATTCGCCCAACATTGGGAACATGTTTCCTGTCCAACTCTTTCATAATCTTATATGTTTCGATAAGATCTCCTCCGTGAGTTTATATTGTTCAAGTGCATTGAAAATTAATCTGAATTGCAACAGTCCCGTTCTGCTCTGGTACAAATGGAGTAAATGCAGACCAGAAGTGGAGCGAAATGGAAGGCACTTGCAGTATCGGAATGTCAGTGAATTACAAGTCAGACCAGCACAAAGTGACCTTTAGTTACTTCGATGTGCATCTGGTCCAAATGTATTATTGGTCACCATCCAGAACAGATTCGAGCACAGGGGAACTGTGAGGCAGATCACAAAAGGAATAAATAAATAAACCATAATTAGAATTGAAGATTCTTTGTGCAGGAAGGCACTGCAGATGCTGGTTTACACTAAAGATAGGCCCAGAAATGCTGGAGTAACTCAGCGGGACAGGCAGCATCTCTGGAAAGAAGGAATGAGTGACGTTTCGGGTCGAGACCCTTCTTCAGTTAGCTTTCAGTCATGACTTTGAGGGTGAAAACTGCATCAGAAGATACTGTATCCAGTTGACGTGCCCAATGATGTGGCACCTCCACAACGTCCCCACAGCAAACGGGAGAACTATTATAAATAAGATTTTGCCAGTCAGTGTTCTCATTTGACCAACAAGGGCCATTTTGAAGAAGATTGAGGAAGGCAGTTTAGGAAGACTAGGAGGGATTTGGTCACACGGAAAGACTATGAGAAGGTCATAAGGTCAAAAGTGATAGGAGAAGAATGAGGCCATTCGGCCCATCAGGTCTACTCCGCCATTCAACCATGACTGATCTATCTTTCCCTCTCAACCTCATTCTCCTGCCTTCTCTCCATAACCCCTGACACCCGTACCAATTAAGAATCAATCCATCTCTGCCTTAAAAATATCCATTGACGACCTCCACAGCCTTCTGTGGCAAAGAATTCCACAGATTCACCACCCTCTGACTAAAGAAATTCCTCCTCATCTCCTTCCTAAAGGAACGTCCTTTAATTCTGAGGCTATGACCTCGGGTCCTAGACTCTCCCACTAGTGGAAACATCCTCTCCACATCCACTCTATCCAAGCCTTTCATTAAGTCACTTAGTTTTGCAAAGAGATAATGACTTATAATGTAAAAATGGCTGGCAGTTACTGTTGACATACAAAGTGAAGCAGGAATTACAGGCATGATTGAAAAATCTTTATACAAGAAGTAGGATGAATGAAGGGAGCGGGGGATTTGCATAATGAATATTCATATAGTTATTCTTAATAAATAGATCCTTGAATCAACTGAAGCGCAATAAACTACATTGGAAATTCAACTCAAGCGAAACCAGATTTAATTGGCATGTTTTAAATTTGGTTCCAACCCTGATTGGATCTTAAGTGCAGAAAGTTGAGGAGAAGGCAGCTAAATGATGCCACATCTATATACTAAAGCTCTCGTTTGTTTGTTTGTTTGTTCCTGAACTACAGCCAAAATGGTACACGATAGCGCAACAACTTTAGGCCCACCTTACTCACCATCGTCCCTTTGGTGCTAATGGAAGAAGTTTCATTGAAATCGGTGTTATATATTTTTTAAGTTATTCACATTTTAAAGTTTAAATCTATCTCCGAGGGAGGGAGGGCGGAGGGAGGGAGGATAAGGGGGGTTGAGGAGGATGGAATGGGGGTGGAGGGGAAGAGGGGAAGGGGGGAGGGGAGGAGGGAGGGGGGAGGGGGAGAAGGGGGGAGAGGGAGGAAGGGAAGGGGGAGGAAAGGGAAGGTGGGGGGGGAGAGGGAGAGGAGAGGGTGCTGCACCAATGAAGGAGAGGTTTGGGCCCATCGGGTCCACTTGGTCTAGTATAAACTACAAGTCACTGAGCCTAAAACATGAGGCAGCACAGATTATAGACACAAAATGCTGGAGTAACTCAGCAGGTCAGGCAGCATCTCTGTAGAGAAGGAATAGGTGACGTTTCGGGTCGAGACCCTTCTTCAGACCCGACCCGACCCGAAATGTCACCCATCCCTTCTACCCAGAGATGCTGCCTGTCCCGCTGAGTTACTCCAGCATTTTGTGTCGATCTTTGGTGTAGACCAGCATCTGCAGTTCCTTCCTACACAGGCAGTATCTTGGGTGACGCAAAAGCTAAATGGCTCTCCTTGGTGAGAACTGAGGGAAGGAATCTAGATGGAATCACAGGGAGAATCCAATAGCTGAAGTAGACACAAGGAACTGCAGATGCTGATTTACAAAAGTGCTGGAGCAATTCAGCAGATCAGGCAGCATCTCTGGAGAACATGAGTAGGCGATTGGTCCCGACCCAAAAAACATCGCCTATCCATGATCTCCAGAGATGCTGCCTGATCTGTTGTGTTCCTCAGCACTTTGTCTTATATCTGAGGTAATATCTTGTACTTGATGGGTCAAGAGTAGAGAACCATTGAACAAATTTGGTGCAGGTCCCTACAAAGCTTTAGTCAGAGGGCAGTGAATCTGCGAAATTCTTTGCCGCAGAAGGCTGTGGAGGCAAAGTCAGGGGATATTTTTAAGGCAGAGATAGATAGATTCTTGATTAGTGCGGGTGTCAGAGATTATGGGGAGAAGGCAGGAGAATGGGGTCAGGAGGGAGAGATAGATCAGCCATGATTGAATGGTGGTGTAGACTTGATGGGCCGAAGGGCCTAATTCTACTCTTATCTCTTATGGGTGATCTGCAGGTATCATGGTTAGAAAAATACCAGGGTAAAGTATTCAAGCATTACTACTGTGAAAGCACATGAAATCATATTCACTGTGTTCTTTCTGCATAAGTATCATGCTGTCATGATAGTAAAATATAAGACCTTTGAAACCTTTGAAATCTTTGAATAATATAGTCGCAAAGCTCACAGATGCTGAAGGGGACTCTTGTACAGGAAGGAACCGCAGATGCTGGTTTATACCTAAGATAGACACAAAATGCTGGAGTAACTCAACGGGACAGGCAGTGCCTCTGGAGAGAAGGAATAGGTGACGTTTCGGGTCAGAACCCATCTTCAGACCGAAAGATGGAGAAGCCCAGGACAAAACAGTGCTGGCAACAGGATGACCTGTTGGGACAATATTATTACAGAGCACATTGTCTGCTTTTGCCAACTGGATGGTAATCCCTACAACAGAATGGCACAACCAAAGACAGGAGGAGCTCAGGGGGAATTCAATGGAGACATTTCTTGGTTCGTACAGGTGTCAATAGACAATAGACAATAGGTGCAGGAGGAGGCCATTCGGCCCTTCGAGCCAGCACCGCCATTCAATGTGATCATGGCTGATCATTCTCAATCAGTAACCCCGTTCCTGCCTTCTCCCCATACCCCCTGACTCCGCAATCCTTAAGAGCTCTATCTAGCTCTCTCTTGAATGCATTCAGAGAATTGGCCTCCACTGCCTTCTGAGGCAGAGAATTCCACAGATTCACAACTCTCTGACTGAAAAATGTTTTCCTCATCTCCGTTCTAAATGGCCTACCCCTTATTCTTAAACTGTGACCCCTTGTTCTGGACTTCCCCAACATTGGGAACATGTTTCCTGCCTCTAACGTGTCCAACCCCTTAATAATCTTATACGTTTCGATAAGATCCCCTCTCATCCTTCTAAAGGATGGTCAGAGGGTGTCAGAGGTTATGGGGAGAAGGCAGGAGAATGGGATTAGTGGTGAGAGATAGATCAGCCATGATTGAATGGCGAAGTAGACATGATGGGACGAATGGCCTCATTCTACACCTATCACTTATGACCTCAAGGCCTTGTGATATTGGGCGCTGAAGAGGGTGTTCTGGCAGAGAGGCAGGAGGGGAGATTGTGGATATTGAGTGAAAACAAAAGAGAGGTCATGAAGTACGGGGAATGTCGGAGAGGAGATTAGATCAAGTGAGTGAAGAGGTATAATGTGGTCATAAATGCTGGTGGGATATCGAAGAAGCATTGGTACTTCCACAAGTGGTACTATCCAGTGAATGAACTTCTTTCATGGATCTGGCCTCTTCACTTCCTATCTCCTGCTGAAATCCCAAGGCCATAAGCAACCTGGCTAACATCAATTAAATGTAAAACAAAAAACAAGTCAAACATTGGAGACCCTCGGGCTATTTTTGATCGGACTTTACTGGTGTTATCTTGCAGCAAGCGTCATTCATATGGTTCCTTTCATAGACAATAGACAATAGGTGCAGGAGGAGGCCATTTGGCCCTTCGAGCCAGCACTGTCATTCAGTGTGATCATGGCTGATCATTCTCAATCAGTACCCCAAGATGGCTCGATTGTAATAATGCGTCGTCTTTCCCCTGACTGGTGAGCAGGTGCAGGTGAGAATAAAGTAAACTTAGAAAATCACCGTCCCTCAGTCAAGAGTCTGTCATATGAGGAAAGATTGAAAAGACTGGGCTTGTATTCACTGGAGTTTAGAAGGATGAGAGGGGATCTTATAGAGACGTATAAAATTATAAAAATAACTGGACAAGCTCCAAAGACGTACAGGTATGTAGGTTAATTGGCTGGGTAAATGTAAAAATTGTCCCTAGGTGTGTGTAGGATAGTGTTAATAGTGTTAGTGTGCGGGGATCGCTGGGCGGCGCGGACTTGGTGGGCCGAAAAGGCCTGTTTCCGCGCTGTATATATATGATATGATGATATGATATGATAAGCTAGATGCAGAAAAAATGTTCCGAATGTTGGGGGAGTCCAGAACCAGGGTCCACACAGTCTAAGAATAAAGGGGAGGCCATTTATAACCAAGGTGAGAAGGAACTTTTTCACCCAGAGAGTTGTGACTTTGTGGAATTCTCTGCCACAGAGGGCAGTGGAGGCCATATCATTGGATGAATTTAAGAGAGAGTTAGATAGAGCTTTGGGGGCTAGTGGAATCAAGGGATATGGGGAGAAGGCAGGCACGGGTTACTGATTATGGATGATCAGCCATGATCACAATGAATGGCGGTGCTGGCTCGAAGGGCCAAATGGCCTCCTCCTGCACCTATTTTCTATGTTTCTGTGTTTTTCTACGAGTGTTTAATTGTCACACGTACCGGCAACAGAACAACGAGATTCTTACTTGCTGCAGCATGACAGGCCTGTAAAAGCATAATAATACATAATAAACAGGAAGAAAAATCAATAAGTTAATCAACTTATATTTTATTACCCACTCAACTCATCTTCCAGGGTTAAAATTAAACCTCTACCGCCAATCTTCTACCTCGATTCAATCTCTTGGTTGAGATCTCTCTGTGTGGTGCTCAGTATTTTAATCCATAAATATTAATTTTCAAACCCCCTTGTGTGTTGTTTTCATTTGTGTTCCTGATTTACAGTGCAATTTGCAAAAACATTTAAATTTATTGATCCCATTTTTCTTTGTCGGGGCTGCAGTTTGTGTGACTTGTTTTTATTTGCTGAGCGAGGAAGTGTGGAGACCACTGGTGATAAATGTGCAGTCTGCCCCACATTCTCCGAAATTATCCGAATGAATGAACGCTTTATTGTCAGATGTGACAAGTCAAGGTGTAATTCTTTGCTTGCACGCCCAGGGTATGCAAATAGTCGCCACACAAAGGGCGCCGACAAAGATGCAAAGTATAGGCAGAATCTGCATCAGGATCTTCCCCTGCCCAACCCCCTCCGCTTCCACCCCTCACGGCGATCCCCCCCCCCCCCCCCCCCGCCCCCACGCCAGGTCCTCCTCTGTTCCTTCCCTCAACAGCGGCGTCCTCACTCCACATGGTCCGTCTCGTCCTTCGAAGTATCTTCTCTGGAAGCCCAAGAATGGCTTGAACGTAATTGAGACTTACCAGGTCGCCTGAACAAAAAAGACTCTTTGCAGATCCTAACTAGCCACTTCATCCCATCCGCTAATCCTCCCCCTCTCTCTCTCTCGTTTATTAAAACAGCTCAGACCACTTGGCGCAGCGGTCGAGATGCTGCCGCCTCACGGCGCCAGAGACCCGGGTTCAATCCTGACTACGGGTGCTGTCTGTACAGAGTTTGTACGTTCTCCCCGTGACCTGCGTGGGTTTTCCCCGGGTGCTCCGGTTTCCTCCCACACCCCAAATCCGTACAGGTTAGGAGGTTAATTGGCTTTGGTAAAGATTGTAAATGGTCCCTAGTGTGTACGATAGTGCTAGTGTACAGGGATCACTGGTCGGTGCAGACTCTGTGGGCTGAAGGGCACTGTATCTGTAACCGCTCTATACCCATAAACTAAACTGAAACGGAACTAAAACCAATATGACTTCCCAAAGATCTAATGCCAGCCTTTCACTGGTTGAAAATATCACGCTTGCATGCACCAAATCACCAAGGGAAACACATAGACCTCAGGATTTATTAACCATTTAAGCGATGTGCCAATTTGATTTGGTTTCCCAATTGTGCAATCCAGGAGAGGGGCCTGAGTGATGGGTCTGTGTTATTGTGCTGGAACTTAAATGGAACATCAGCCTAACAATCGCGCACACAGCAGATGTCATGTTGAAGTGCGCGGAGAAATAAAATGAAACAGTGTACCACTTAGCAATTTATGAATATGCTTGAAATGACAAAGAACCGCCTGGTCTTTTGCCAAAACAAAGTGGCTGTGATGGGATTAGAGAAGCTAAACAGTTGCGCGGCACATTTGAGGTATTGCGATTTTGTGGTCAATGAAAATTATACATGTACTGTCTCCGCACCTAATAAAAATGTTCATAGATGCCTGTGAGAATATGGCTCTGCTCTGTGCAGAGAAACGGAAAATAGTGTGAGGTCACCAATATAAAGTGGCAAATGCAGTATAATGTGGATAAATGTGAGGTTATCCACTTTGGTGGCGAGAACAGGAAAGCAGACTATTATCTGAATGGTGGCCGATTAGGAGAAGGGGAGATGCAACGAGACCTGGGTGTCTTGGTGCACCAGTCATTGAAAGTAGGCATGCAGGTGCAGCAGGCAGTGAAGAAAGCGAATGGTATGTTGGCATTCATAGTGAGGGGATTTGAGTATAGGAGCAGGGAGGTTCTGCTGCAGTTGTACAGGGCATTGGTGAGACCACACCTGGAGTATTGCGTACAGTTTTGGTCTCCTAATCTGAGGAAAGACATTCTTGCCATAGAGGGAGTACAGAGAAGGTTCACCAGATTGATTCCTGGGATGGCAGGACTTTCATATGAAGAAAGACTGGATAGACTCGGCTTGTACTCGCTGGAATTTAGAAGATTGAGGGGGGATCTTATAGAAACTTACAAAATTCTTAAGGGGTTGGACAGACTAGATGCAGGAAGATTGTTCCCGATGTTGGGGAAGTCCAGAACAAGGGGTCACAGTTTAAGGATAAGGGGGAAGTCTTTTAGGACCGAGATGAGAACGTTTTTTTTCACACAGAGAGTGGTGAATCTGTGGAATTCTCTGGCACAGAAGGTAGTTGAGGCCAGTTCATTGGCTATATTTAAGAGGGAGTTAGATGTGGCACTTGTGGCTAAAGGGATCAGGGGGTATGGAGAGAAGGCAGGTACGGGATACTGAGTTGGATGATCAGCCATGATCATATTGAATGGCGGTGCAGGCTCGAAGGGCCGAAATGCCTACTCCTGTACCTATTTTCTATGTTTCTATGTAAATCAGTGGATCGTTTGAAAGTTTTTTTTCCTACCTATTCCTTATGGAGGTATAAATCAACATTCATCTCCTTGCCCCTCGCTGCGTTCATTTCACTAGTCTGCATTGCCCTCATTGGTAATTATTGTAAAGGCCTCGATTTTTGTGACATCAGGAGGCTGGGCAAAATGCTTTTTGTCTCCACCGCCTAGTGTGTCTTTAAAGTACGTGACAGCCTTAATTACAGCTAATTTCACACGATGGGAGGCAGAACATAATCTGGTTTATAAATGAACTGTCAGAGTGGGTTTTTGTTTGACCTTGTGGATTGCACCATGTCTCAGGGGGGGAAGAATTTGCTTTGACCAGCTCACAAGGGCAATCCGCTCCTTACCTATTCCATTCACCGAGGGGTTTTTCTTCTATTTTTCAAAGTCCTCTATTTTTTTAAATCTCCTCTTTAAACGAACGATTGTTGCCGTTCAAAAAAAAGGCATCGTTTGCCGAGTCAAAAGAGAGGACTTGACCTAGTTCGTTCAGGTTTGGGTACCATAGAAACAGGTTTAACTGCTGGAGGTCGGCACCACTGTACGCATGGGATGTGGCGGTGTCTAGAAGATGTGCAGGAAGTAACTGCAGATGCTGGTTGAAACCGAAACATAGAAACATAGAAACATAGAAAATAGGTGCAGGAGTAGGCCATTCGGCCCTTCGAGCCTGTACGCACCGCCATTTAATATGATCATGGCTGATCATCCAACTCAGTATCCCGTACCTGCCTTCTCTCCATACCCCCTGATCCCTTTAGCCACAAGTGCCACATCTAACTCCCTCTTAAATATAGCCAATGAACTGGCCTCAACTACCTTCTGTGGCAGAGAATTCCACAGATTCACCACTCTCTGTGTGAAAAAAAACTTTCTCATCTCGGTCCTAAAAGACTTCCCCCTTATCCTTAAACTGTGGCCCCTTGTTCTGGACTTCCCCAACATCGGGAACAATCTTCCTGCATCTGGCCTGTCCAACCCCTTAAGAATTTTGTACGTTTCTATAAGATCCCCCCTCAATCTTCTAAATTCCAGCGAGTACAAGCCGAGTCTATCCAGTCTTTCTTCATATGAAAGTCCTGCATTGAATAGAAAATGAAGTCAGGAGCAATGTCTTACAGACACCAGACAGACACAAAATGCTGGAGTAACTCAGCGGGACAGGCAGCATCCCCCTGTAGAACAGTCTGAAGAAGGGTCTCGAGCCGAAACATCACCCATTCCTTCTCTCCAGAGAGGCTGCCTGTCCCCACTGAGTTAATCCAGTGCCTGTAAGACATTGCTCCAGACATCATTTTCTATTCAATGCGGGGGAGTACACTAAACAACAATTCCCATCTCCCTGTAGTGAAGGCGAGTATTTCACATCTGTCTGCTGTAAGACAAACACAGAACGCAAGTTCCCCTACATCTGAACACAAGCAGGGAGGTTTCCGATAGTCTAGATATTTATGCGTAGGAAGGAATTGCAGAAGCTGCTTTACACCAAAGTTAGACACGAAAAGCTGGAGTAACTCAGGACAGGCAGCATCTCTGGAGAGAAGGAATAGGTGACGTTTCGGGTCGAGACCCTTCTTCACACTGAGGGTCAGGGGACTCTCATATTTAACTGCATCGTAAGATCCTCTTTGCACAACGACAAAATAAATTTAATGAAATCACTTTCTAAGTCTTTTTATTTTAACACAGCTTCAGAGATAACATTCCTAATAACCTGGGAAGTTCTGAATCTATTTTAAACAGGAAGGGTACACAAGTGAATCTACTGCGGGGTTTCCACAAGACTGTTCTGTTGTGATGTTGAGAAATCTCCTGGACAAGTTTCGATCGCCTAGCTTGGGGTCGGAGAGGAATTTCCCGGATTTTTTTCCCAAATTGGCCCGGGTTTTTATCTGGTTTTTCGCCTCTCCCAGGAGATCACACGGTTCTTTTGGGTGGGAAGAAGGGCGATAGTGGGAAGGGGGTTGGGGTAGGATCAGCCATGATCGTATTGAATGGCGGAGCGGGCTCGAGGGGCCGGTTGGCCTAGTCCTGCTCCTATTTTCTTGTGTCTTGTGTTCTTGTGTTTCCGCTTACATCCCCATTGCTTCATATCTGAGCACTATTTTACGATTCAGTGAGGCATCAGAAAATCTTGGTTACCAAAATATGTAGGAAGGAACTGCAGACGCTGGTTTACAGCGAAGAAAGACACAAAATGCTGGAGTAACTCAGTGGGTCAGGCGGCATCTCTGGAGAGGTGGAATGGGTGACGTTTCGGGTCGAGACCCTTGTTCAGACTAGTTAGGTGATGTAGAGAGATAAAGAACAATGGAGAACGAGAGAGCTTACAGCCCAGTGGTATGAATATTGACTTCTCTAACTTCAAGTAACCCTGACATTTCCTCTCTCTCCATCCCTCCCCCACCCAAGTCGCACCAGCTTCGCGTTTTCACCCGACAAACGGATAACAATGGCCTGTTTCCTTTATCGTCGTTACTTTTTTGCATATCTTTCATTCATTGTTCTTTATCTCTCTACATCACCGTCTGTATCTGTCGTTTCCCTTATCCCTAACTAGCCTGAAGAAGGGTCAGAGAATCTGTGGCAAAGAATTCCATAGATTCACCACTCTCACCACTAAAGAAATTCCTCCTCATCTCCTTTCCAAAGTTACGTCCTTTTATTCTGAGGCTGTGGCCTCTGGTCCTGGACTTCCCCCACCAGTAGAAACATCCTCTCCACATTCATTCGATGTACTCTATAGACCTAGTTTAAGTCAAGTCAAACTCTGTGAAATGTCAGCATTTACTTGGAAAATAATTTAATTAATTTAATTCACTCTGACGGGAAATAATTTGTACCATGAATGTGTTCAGTTATATAAAGCTCCCTTCAATGTAGGCTAAATTATAGTGGTATAGCCACACCTCGAGTGTTAAATTCATGTTGAGCTGTGCAATCGTAGGAACAATGCTTATCCAATTAATACAAACTTGTTCACAAAATGCTGGAGTAACTCAGCAGGTCAGGCAGCATCTCGTGGAGAGAAAGAATGGGTGACGTTTCGGGTCGAGACCCTTCTTCACTCTGAAGAAGGGTCTCGACCCGAAACGTCACCCATTCCTTCTCTCCCGAGATGCTGCCTGACCTGCTGAGTTACTCCAGCATTTTGTGAATAAATCGATTTGTACCAGCATCTGCAGTTATTTTCTTATAATACAAACTTGTTATCTTTTTTTCCCTTCCTCAGATAGTCCCGTGTTCAGGAATAGAGCAACTCAGAAACGCATCATCTCATTTTCAGTTTAAGCCAGGAGATGAAATGCGAAACCTTGGTCCCAGTTGCAACTTTCGTGAGTCGCAGGCGAATTCGATAAATGAATGGAAAACATAATTCTAAAATAAATTGACGATTTATTTGCCAATTCCTTTGCAGGCATAAAACACACATCTAAAGAAACTGGGTCCATTACAGTGAGACAGTAGAGCCCAGTTACAGTGAAACGCCTTGTTTTGCAAGTAGCCGGGTAAAAAATCATGTCACAGACCTCACCTATTTTTTTAAATCAAAAATATTTATTCAAATATTAAAATAATATATACAACACAGTAAAACCAAAACAGAACCCACCACCATAATACAAGACAATCGGTAAACTATTATACAACTATGTTTCATTCACTCCTTGTCATGGATGCATTCAACCCTCCGCGGTGCCCACCAGTCCCAGAACTCCTCCAGGGTGACCCTGCAGGACCTATACATCAGGAGGTGCAGATCCAGAGCCAGCAACATTATGGGGGACCCCTACCACCCCAGCAACGGACTGTTCCAGCTGCTACGGTCAGGCAAACGCCTCCGCTGTCACGCTGTGAAAACGGAGAGGATGAGACGGAGTTTCTTCCCACAGGCCATCAGGACTGTTAACTCTCATATCACCAGGGACTCATTTAATTTACTGTATTAATTTATTTTTTGTGTTAAAAAAAAATTCTATTCTGTTTTGTAGTTTAGCACAATCCGCAGGCGTTGCCACTTTCATTTCACTGCACGTCTTGTATATGTATGTGACAAATAAACTTGACTTGACAGTACGAAGCAGAGTCACCTAGGCAGTACACAAGTGTCACCACCATTTGATGCCGATAAAGGGGGTTTCAGTTTAGTTGTGTTGTCTCGTGTGTCGAGCGAGGTACAGTGAAAAGCTTTTGTTGCGTGCTAACCAGTCAGCGGAAAGACAATGCGATTACAATCGATCGAATACAATCGATCTGTTTACAGTGTATAGATACATGATAAGGGAATAATGTTTAGTGCAAGGTAAAGCCAGCAAAGTCCGATCAAGGATAGTCCGAGGGTCACCAATGAGGTAGATAGTAGTTCTGCACTGCTCTCTGGTTGTGGTAGGACCTCCGCCATACCGATTGAGGAATGGGTGACGTTTCGGGTCGAGACTCTTCTTCACTCTGAAGAAGGGTCTTGACCCAAAACGTCACCCATTCCTTCTCTCCTGAGATGCTGCCTGACCTGCTGAGTTACTCCAGCATTCTATGATACCTTCGATTTGTACCAGCATCTGCAGTTATTTTCCTACACAGTTCAAAAATAACGTTGATATTGCAAGCATCAGCTACCAGCTGAAATTGCTTCAAGTGAAATGTCCCTTTTAACATATTTCTCATAAATAGATGAACTAAAACATGATGGAAGAGGTTCCATTCATAAAAGCTTCTGTTTTTAAACATCTTTCTTGTAATCCAGTCACCTGGGTCTAAATGACCTCATTAACACGTTATAATGAGGACAAGGACAGATTTGGAGGATGTCCATGCAATTAATTGCTATTAGAGGAGATAAGACAGAATGATCTCTGCAAGAAAAAATTCAGTATAAATTCATAAGTGATAGGAGAAGATTTAGGCCATTCAGCCCATCAAGTCTACTCCGCCATTCAATTGTGGCTGATCTATCTTTCCCTCCCTGCCCCATTCTCCTGCCTTCTCCCCATAACCCCTGACATCCATCCTAATCGAGAATCTATCAATCTGAACCTTAGAAATACCCATTGACTTGGCCTCCACTCCCGACTGTGGCAATGAATTCCACAGATTCACCACCCTCTGACTAGAGAAATAACCGTTTCATCCTCTTCCTAAAGGTCGTCGAGAGAGATGGAGGCCAAACGTGGGCAAACAGGGCTAGCTTAGGTGGGGCATCTTGGTCAGCACAAACGAGTTGGGCCAAAGGGCCTGTTTCTGTGCAGCATGGCTCCGTGACCAGACAATGGCAGGGTGCAGCTTGCAATTGTTAAAGGCGAGGCTGAATCATTGAGATGTTGGAGGAAGGAACTGCAGGTGCTGGTTTAAACCGAAGAAAGACACAAAAAGCTAGAGTAACTCAGCGAGACAGGCAGCATCTCTGATGGGTGAGGAAGGAATGGGTGCCGTTTCGGGTCGAGACCCTTCTTCAGACTCTTCAGAGTCACCCATTCCTTCGCTCCAGAGATGCTGCCTGTCCTGCTGAGTTGCTTCAGCTTGTGTCTATCTTCTGAATCATTCAAAGCCATCTCCGACCACACGTTCTGAACAGATGGCCCATTATGGCTTCCTCCTGATGCTCTTCCCCTTACAAGCACAGATTCCATCTAATAAATAAAAGTTAACGAAGGAAGACTTGTGTTTAATTATAGACACGTCTTTCATTACTTTAGGACTTCCCGGAGAGCCTTCTAGTCGATGAAGTACTTTTTGAAATGTAGCCACTGGACTGGCTTAAAAATCATAGTGCTCATGAAGTTCTCAGGAAGTTCCTATAAACTATATATGTGTTAAACGAGTTCATCTCTCTCAGGGATCAATTGCTGACAAGGTGATATTCCATCCACTCTTCATCTTCCGGATCTTATAGAAGCATATAACATTCTTAAGGAATTTGGACAGGCTAGATGCAGGAAAAATGTTCCCCATGTTGGGGGAGTCCAGAACCATGGGTCACGGTTTAAGAATAAGAGGTTGGCCATTTAGGACTGAAATGAGGAAAAACTTTTCACCCAGAGAGTTGTAAATCTGTGGAATTCTCTGCCACAGAAGGCAGTGGAGGCCAATTCACTGGATGTTTTCAAGAGAGAGTTAGATTTACCTCTTAGGGCTAAGGGAATCAAGGGATGTGGGGAAAAAACAGGAACGGGGTACTGATTTTTGGATGATCGGCCATGATCATATTGAATGGCGGTGCTGGCTCGAAGGGCCGAATGGCCTACTCCTGCACCTATTTTCTCTGTTTCTATGTCTATGTTTCTTCAAAGTAGCATCGCAGGATCTTCTGAGTCCAGCTCATGGAGCAGACAGGACTTTGTTCATCGTTCATCCAGAAGATTTAATGGATGTATCCAAAGTTATGTCGGACATTGACAGAGTAAATAGGATGAAGTCCTTGCCACGGGTGGGATGGTGAAGCGAAGAGGAGGTGGTTGAGGCATAATTGTTCATGCCGCAAGCTGCTATGATCTAGAAGGCACAATCTGGAAGCAGATTCAGGAATTGAAAACAAAAATTAGACAAGTGTTTGAAGGAGGGGAAAATTGTAGATCTTTGGACAAAGAGCAAAAGAATGCAAAGGTATCTAACTTAGAGCTGAACATATGTTGGCAGGAACAGGTCTCCTAATGGGCTAATTGGAGAGAGAGAGAGAGAGAGAGAGAGAGAGAGAGAGAGAGAGAGAGAGAGAGAGAGAGAGAGAGAGAGAGAGAGAGAGAGAGAGAGAGAGAGAGAGAGAGAGAGAGAGAGAGAGAGAGAGAGAGAGAGAGAGAGAGAGAGAGAGAGAGAGAGAGAGAGAGAGAGAGAGAGAGAGAGAGAGAGATGGAGAGGGGGAGATGGAGAGGGGGAGAGGGAGAGGGAGGGAGAGGGAGAGAGAGAGGAGGGAGAGAGAGAGAGAGAGAGAGAGAGAGAGAGAGAGAGAGAGAGAGAGAGAGAGAGAGAGAGAGAGAGAGAGAGAGAGAGAGAGAGAGAGAGAGAGAGAGAGAGAGAGAGAGAGAGAGAGAGAGAGAGAAATAAAAAGAGAAAGAGAAAAAGAGAAAAAGAGAAAAAGAGAAAGAGAAAGAGAAAGAGAAAGAGACTGTTCTGTGAACACTTGCCCTGATCTCCAAGCTCTGGAGAGTGTGAGAGGAAACTGGATCACCCAGAGAAAACCCACGCGGTCACAGGGAAAGCATGCTCACCATGCACAGGCAGCACCCGTGGTCTGTATGGAACGCAGGTCTCTGGCGCTGTAAGGCAGCGACACTACCGCTGGGCCACTGTGCTGCCCGTATTATTGTTATGAAGAGTAGCGGCCCTTGTGGAACATGACTAGTCACTGGCAGCCAACCAGAAAAAGCCCCCTTGTATTACCACTCTTTTTCTTCTGCCACCCAGTCCATGCTAGTGCCTCCCCTTTGATACCATGGGCTCTCATCTTCTTTAGCAGCCACACCTTACCAAAGGCCTTTTGAAAATCCAGGTAGACCACATCCACTGACCCTCCTTTGTCGAGCCTGCTACTTACTTTCTCAAAGAGAGAGAGAGGGGTCAAGGGTTTATACCTGGTCCCAACAGAGCATAACCTGCCCTGAGGAGATGACTGTTTCAAGGAATAAAGTACAAGAGATCTTATAGAAACTTATAGGACAGGCTAGATGCAGGAAGATTGTTCCCGATGTTGGGGAAGTCCAGAACAAGGGGTCACAGTTTAAGGATAAGGGGGAAGTCTTTTAGGACCGAGATGAGAAAGTTTTTTTTCACACAGAGAGTGGTGAATCTGTGGAATTCTCTGCCACAGAAGGTAGTTGAGGCCAGTTCATTGGCTATATTTAAGAGGGAGTTAGATGTGGCCCTTGTGGCTAAAGGGATCAGGGGGTATGGAGAGAAGGCAGGTACGGGATACTGAGTTGGATGATCAGCCATGATCATATTGAATGGCGGTGCAGGCTCGAAGGGCCGAATTGCCTACTCCTGCACCTATTTTCTATGTTTCTATGCTTCTACAAGGAGTACACACCCATGAGCATTCAGGCAGGAGAGCTCAGAAAACTCAGAACGCACAGACTCTTTTACCCAGAGCCAAAGTTACTGTATAGGGAGATATCGGATAGGCTAGGACATTAATTCTTGAACCTCACGAAGCCAAGAGGTGACTTATAAAGGTGTGTAAAATCATGAGGGGAATAGATAGGGTGAATGCAAAGTTGTTTACCGATGGTAGAGGAATCAAATATCTGCCGACATAGGTTTGAGGTGCAAGGGCAAGATTTAACAGGAACCTGAGGGGCAACTTTGGATGGAGCGAGCTGCCAGAGGAGTGAGTTGAAGCAGGTACTATAACAGCATTTAAAAGACACTTGGACAGGTACATGGATAGGAAAGGTTTAGAGGGATATGGGCCAAATGGGACTAGTTTACAGTAGATGGGGCTGCTTGGATGGCACGGACAATGTGGGCCGAAGGGCCTGTTTTTGTACTGCATGACTCAATGACTCTTTGAAAGATCGAAACAATACTGAGGGTGAAATGGACTACTGTACACCGATCAGCCAAAACATAATGACCACTGACAGGCAAAGTCAGTGATTATAACATTAATTATCTTGTTACAATGGCACCTGTCAAGGGGTGGGATATATTAGGCAGCAAGTGAACAGTCAGTTCTTGAAGTTGATGTGTTGGATGCAGGAGAAATGGGCAGGAGTAAAGACCTGAGCGACTTTGACAAGGGCCAAATTGTTATGGCCAGACGACTGGGTCAGAGCATCTCTGAAACGGCAAGGCTTGTGGGGTGCTCCCGGTCAGCAGTGGTGAGTACCTACCGACAGTGGTCGAGAGGAGGGACAAACCACAAACCGGTGACAGGGTGTTGGGCGCCCAAGGCTCATCGATGCGCGAGGACAATGAAGGCTATCCCGTCTGGTCCGAACCGACAGAACGTCTACTGTGGCACAAGTCGCAGAAAATTTTAATGGTGGTCACGGGAGGAATGTGTCACAATACACAGTGCATCGCACCCTGCTGCGTATGGGGCTGCACACGGAGGACCAACAGCATATTAGGCAGGTGGTCATAATGTTTTGGCTCATCAGGTCATAATGTTTTGGCTGATCAGTGAATATCCATGCTGTAAGATTTTAATCATTTAAGGATTAGGGTTATAAATCTAAAATTCAAAAACATCCAGCATTTTAACATTGTTTGTACTTGTGTTGTCATATCTGCAGACTGCAATAATATTTTTTTAAATCAATAGATTATATGATATTCATAAGGGTGGCGATTTTCGGGTCGGTTAGCTTGTGTCAACATGAGACTAGTAAAACATTTCGGCAGCTGAAACACTTTATCATTGTTAATATATTGATTACCACGGTTATTAAGTTAGTTTATCAAAAAGATTGCTTACAAAATACACCCGATTAATATATTAGCAGTCAGCCAATTCAGGTCAGCTATTATTTGTCATTGGTTAAATAACATGGTGCTTCTAGCTTTTTGTCATTAATTATATTATATCATTGATCATTAATCATACAATATTGCCTTGAGAGATTATCAATGCTTACTTTAGGTAATCTTGTGTGGAGTATATTATTGAAAATTGCTCGTGAGGTATAGGTCACTGACAAGATCAGATTTTAACCTGCATTTCAAATTTTTCTATGAAAACGTGGTGAACAAACCTTCGACTTCAGAGTTACAGCGTGGAAACAGGCCCTTCGGCCCACTGGTTCCGTGCTGACCAGCGATCATCCTGTACATAGCACTATCCTACACACGAGGGACAATTTATAATTTACAGAAACACAGAGAGTGGTGAATCTGTGGAATTCTCTGCCACAGAAGGTAGTTGAGGCCAGTTCATTGGCTATATTTAAGAGGGAGTTAGATGTGGCCCTTGTGGCTAAAGGGATCAGGGGGTATGGAGAGAAAGCAGGTACAGGTTACTGAGCTGGATGATCAGCCATGATCATATTGGATGGCGGTGCAGGCTCGAAAGGCTGAATGGCCTACTCCTGCACTTATTTTCTATGTTTCTATGTTTCTATGAAACCAAGTAACATATAAACCTTTGGAGTGTGGGAGGAAACCGGAGCACCCGGAGGAAACCCACGTGACCGCAGGGAGACCGTACAAATTCCACAGCTCCGAATCTACAAACGTACAAAGCTTTTTCACTGTACCTCGGTACACGTGACAATAAACTAAACTGAACTGAAGTTCGTACAGACAGCACCCGTGGTCGGGATCGAACCTGGGTCCCTGACGCTGTGAGGCAGCAACTCTATCGCTGTGCCACCGTGCCGCCCGACTCTGAATATTTCAAATACTATTTATTTCCGTCACTCTCCCTTTGCCCCGGAATGTTTCACCTTTAAGCTTATATTATGCTTAATATGAGCATTAAGCACTTATATGCTTAAGTGAGTTAAGCATATAACTGACTTAATATGCGAGTTATATTAAGCATCAGAATCGTCCATTTTATAGCTGAAGGAAATCCGTAGATTATATTCCAACTATTTTTATCCCGGCCTTCCTGCCCTGCAGACAATTTCCCGCTGGGATTTAAGACTTTGACCTCCAGGAGAAGTCAAGAACATTTATTAGATAACACGGAACGTAATGTGTTCTAACAGCATTAAAGAATCGTGGACAGCTGCGTTCTACTGCAGTTAGGTTGTCGTTTTCAATGATGTTGAGCTCCAAACGGGCTTTTTTCCATTATTTTTCTTATCTCGCGTAAAATCAGCAGGAAATGATTCTGATGCACTCCCTGTAGGTCTTGCTTTCAGAAGGCTGCAGTAAATTGATCAGTAATGTAATACAATTAACTTCACAGTCAGAACAAATCTCTTGACTACATGAGGTCTAAATTTAACTGCTCGAACTGAGTAGATTCGGAAATTGGAGGAGCAAAGGGAATTGGGAATGCTGGTACAGGATTCCCAGGATGTCAATTTGCAAGTTGAATCAGAAGTAAGGAAGGCAAATGCAATGTTAGCGTTGTCTTCGAAAGGACTAGAATATTAAAAAACGGGTGTAACGCTGAGGCTAATAAAGGCGCTGGTCAGACCACGTTTGGAGCATTGTGAGCAGCTCTGGGCCCCGTATCTGAGACAGGATGTGCTGGCTTTGGAGAAGATCCAGAGGAGGTTTACGAGAATGATACCAGGAATGATTGGGTTAACGTTTGATGAGCGCTTGAATGCACTGGTCCTGTACTCCTGGAGTGTGGAAGGACGAGTGGGGACCTGAATGAGACTTGCCGATTAGTGAGACTGTGACTCTCAGCGCCATTGCTGGTGTTTCGAGTTCTGGCCGCTCCATGGAGTGTTTATTACAGCAACGGTTGTGTCCGCAGATAGTTTAGTTTAGTTGAGTTTAGTTTAGAGAGCAGCGTGGGAATAGGCCCTTTGTGCCGACCAGCGATCCCCACACACCAACACTATCCTACACACACAGCAGGGACAATTTACAATTTTACCGAAGCCAATTAGCCTACAAACCTGCACGTCTTTGGAGCGTGGGAGGAAGATGGGCAATAGACAATAGACATTAGGTGCAGGAGGAGGCCATTCGGCCCTTCGAGCCAGCACCGCCATTCAATGTGATCACGGCTGATCATTCTCAATCAGTACCCCGTTCCTGCCTTCTCCCCATACCCCCTGACTCCGCTATCCTTAAGAGCTCTATCTAGCTCTCTCTTGAATGCATTCAGAGAATTGGCCTCCACTGCCTTCTGAGGCAGAGAATTCCACAGATTCACAACTCTTTGACTGAAAAAGTTTTTCCTCATCTCCGTTCTAAATGGCTTTCCCCTTATTCTTAAACTGTGGCCCCTTGTTCTGGACTCCCCCAACATTGGGAACATGTTTCCTGCCTCTAACGTGTCCAACCCCTTAATAATCTTATACGTTTCGATAAGATCCCCTTACAGAGGGCCAATGAACCTACGAGCCCACACGTCTTTGGGATGTGGGAAGAAACAGGAGCACCCAGAGAAAAACCCAGCCAGTCACAGGAAGTATGTACAAATTCCACACACACACACACACACACACACACTGCACCTGAGGGCAGGATTGAACCTGGATTACTGGCGCTGTGAGGCAGCAGCTCTACCAGCTGCGCCACTGCACCGCCCCAAGTCATGCACATGTGACAGGCTGATAAACAGTGAGGGTCAGCGCTCTGTTCCCTCAGGAGTCATGGACAGAGACAGGCCAGATGCGACAGAGCAGATCTGAAGAGAACAGATTGCTCGCCCTGTTGTTGAGCAAGCAAGTTGGGGAACCATGTGGTGACTGTTACATGCGCAGTGATAGATGCCAGCACATCACTCACTTCACTAAATCACAGGACTGGTGCAGAGTCTAACAGTGGAGCCCTGTCTCGCTGTGACACACCAACATCCCTGATCCTATGCAAGTGCTGGAGTAGCTCGGCATTGAATCCATTTGAAGAAGGGACCCGACCCCGAATGTCACCTATCCATGTTCTCCAGAGATGCTGCCTGACCCGCTGAGTTACTCCAGCACTCTGTACCTTCTTTTGTAAACCTTATGTGTGAATATTAGTACAGCACCATTTACATACCTCTTTTCATCATAATGTAATAAGCGTATTAAATAAAGATCTATCCATGGATCTATCTGTGGGCCGAAGGGCTCGTTTCCACGCTGTATCTCTACGCTAAACTAAACTAATTAGATTAGGTGACTGTGTGTGTTTTCTCTGGGTAGAGTGGGTTTGGGGAGGATGTTTCCGCTAGTGGGAGAGTCTAGGACCAGAGGTCAAAGTCTCAGAATTAAAGGATGTTCCTTTAGGAAGGAGATGGGGAAGAATTTCTTTAGTCAGAGGGTGGTGAATCTGTGGATGCTTTGCCACAGAAGGCTGTGGAGGCCAAGGCAATGAATATTTTTAAGGCAGAGATAGATAGATTCTTGATTAGTACGGGTGTCAGGGGTTATGGGGAGAAGGCAGCAGATCTGTGGAATTCTCTGCCTATCTGTGGACTTCTCTGCCTCAGAGGGCAGTGGAGGCCAATTCTCTGAATACATTCAAGAGAGAGCTAGATAGAGCTCTTAAGGATAGCGGAGTCAGGGGGTATGGGGAGAAAGCAGGAACGGGGTACTGATTGAGAATGATCAGCCATGATCACATTGAATGGCGGTGCTGGCTCGAAGGGCCGAATGGCCTACTCCTGCACCTATTGTCTATTGTCTAATGGGTTTGGAGGGAGAGATAGATCAGGCATGTTTGAATGGCGGAGGAGACTTGATGGGCCTAATTCTGCTCCTATCTCTTCTGAACTCACTTATGAACAAAGTTCTCAATGAGTTCTCAATGAGTTAGAGGTGAATATCTTAGCTTATGGAAGAAGTGTTCAGAAGCCTGATAATGGAGGGGAAGAAGCTGTTCTTATGTCTGGTGGTGTGTGCTTTCAAGCTTCTGAATCTTCTGCCCTACACTGTTCCAGAGACCCAAGTCCAATGAAAAGGATCCGAAATCTCATTGACAAACTGAAGGAGCAAAACACTCTTTAGTACAAATTGAAAAGAATTCAGTATTGGATTCTGTGATTCTGTGCAAGTGTATAGTAATCAAGAAAGAAATGAAAATAAAATGGAAGTGACTTATTTCACTAATCGGGTAAATGTTCTCTTCTTTTGCAGATCTTGGCAATAATATCTATCCTTTTCATAGTATTATCAACAATTGCCTTGTCACTCAACACGCTTCCTGAACTACAAGACATGGATGAGTTTGGGCAGGTGACAGACAACCCACAGTTGGCGCACGTGGAGGCCATGTGCATCGCTTGGTTCACCATGGAGTACCTCCTGCGTTTCCTGTCCTCACCCAACAAGTGGAAGTTCTTCAAAGGTCCCCTGAATGTCATCGACCTGTTAGCCATTTTGCCATATTACATCACCATCTTTCTCACCGAGTCCAACAAGAGTGTTCTTCAGTTCCAGAACGTCAGGAGGGTGGTGCAAATCTTCCGCATCATGAGGATTCTGCGAATTCTCAAGTTGGCCAGGCATTCAACGGGCCTGCAGTCGCTGGGATTCACGCTCAGGCGAAGCTACAATGAGCTCGGCCTGCTGATCCTCTTCCTGGCCATGGGCATCATGATCTTCTCCAGCTTGGTGTTCTTCGCCGAGAAGGACGAGGATGACACCAAGTTCAAGAGCATCCCCGCTTCCTTCTGGTGGGCCACCATCACCATGACAACGGTGGGGTACGGTGACATCTATCCGAAAACCCTTCTGGGCAAGATCGTGGGTGGCCTGTGCTGCATTGCGGGAGTGCTGGTGATTGCCCTTCCCATCCCGATCATCGTGAACAACTTCTCGGAGTTCTACAAGGAGCAAAAGAGGCAGGAGAAAGCGATAAAAAGGAGAGAGGCTCTCGAGAGGGCAAAGAGGAACGGGAGCATCGTCTCGATGAACATGAAGGAGGCCTTTGCACCCGGCATGGAGCTCATGGACATCGTCGTGGAGAAAAACGGGGAAAACCTGGACCAAAGTGAGAAACTGCGGGATAATAGCCTGTCTCCCAGCAAATGGAAGTGGGGGAAGCGAACTGCGTCCGATACCAGCTCCAATAAATCTTTTGAGACCAAATACCAGGAGCAGAACTCTCCGGAGAATGTCCGTAGCACGACAGGCAGCCCGCAACACCTGAACGTGCAGAAACTAGAGGAGATGTACAGCAAAATGGCAAAGACCCAGTCTCAGCCCAACATGAACGTAGGTCAAATGGATCAGGCGTTCAAAGTCAAGAAGCAAAACCAAATGGAAATGGAGAAGATTTGTGTCCCTTCTGACCCGCTCTTGAGTACACCAGATGGAATCGTAGACATGCGAAGCCTGTCCAGCGTTGACAGCTTTATTAGTTGTGCCACGGAGTTTCCCGATCCTGCTAAGTTCACTCACAGTCCTGCAGTCTCCCTGCTCGACAAGGCTCCTGTCAACCCGGGTCTAGAAAGGGTTCAGGATCAAGCGCCACCAGCCTTGCCACCTAACAATGCCCCTGGTCGGCAAGTCTCCCCAGCAGTCGATAGCAACTATTACAAGAACTTCCTGGGCACCAGCGCGGGTTTTCTCTGTGCCGTAGATAAGCGCGGTCCCGGTCCCGGTCCCGGCCCCTCTGAAGTTCCTGACGGCTCGAGCAGGCCAGGAAATCCCATCAAGTCTCGGCCGCTCAAAGTTAACTTCATGGAGGGGGACATCAGTGGCGTTCAGAACACACACGTGGCAGCCCTCTCGACACTGGGACACCCCAGTGCCATCGGATCCAAAGGCACCATGGGCCCCCTGGATGGGCCACTGCACGCGGGCAGACATCTCGCCAGCATCGAGGCGTCAATAACCTGCTCGACCTCTGGGACCAAATCCCCAGAGGACGTCGCGCCCGAGGTATTCACTTTCCACGACGACGGGGTGAAGAAGTACATCGATGCCGACAGCGATGAGGACGAGCTGCAGCCACCGGATGGAAGAAACACCTCCGGGTCGTTGAGCCTGAGGTACCACATCTCCAACAGCGACCATCCGGGTCAGAAGGAAGGCGTCTACCGGAGAGACGGGAACTACCTAGAAGAATACCTCGCCTCGTCGTCAGCAAAGCACTTTGGACAGAACTGCCTGTACAACGCGGAGAGTGCGGCCCGCCAAGCGAAGAGAGGCAGTAACCAAGGAGCAAACAAGTTGGACAACCACATCTCCCCAGAGATCCACGTGGCGTCGGGGGAGAGTGGTTGCTCCACGGCCTATGATGACAAGATCTGACTGTGTGGACTGCCAGGTGAAGAGCTGGGCTGGGAAACGTGGCGTCTAAGTGCATATCCTCAAAAGAACAGAGCTCTCTATTCTGCATGGCATGTAAAACTATTTCAAGCAAGCGTTACCTTTACAATATAAAGGGGTGATACTTGGGAGGGAACCTGAGGACATTGACCAAAAAATGCGAAGGTCCTGACCATGGAATATTAGCACTGAAGAAGGGGAAATTATACCAAACTTTCTGCAAACTCCTGCTAACTCATACCATTAAAATTTTATCACGATTGTTTTTCAATAACTCTAAAACTCCTTCTGCCTATCCAGTGAATGGGGCAAAGGGGTTTACTCCAAACACACTCCTTAGACTTGGAAATCGTGATGTGCTCTCAGAGAGATGCAGAAAGCAGAACAGTGAGTGGATGATTTAAACGGGTGTTGCCCCAGTTTCATGTGCAAACTCTGGTCACATAATTGAACCACATTGGATCCCAGTAATGCATCGTGTAATTTGTCGAGTAGATACAAGTAATCCTTGCGACAGAAAAGACCCAAGGATCTGCTGATTTTAGTTCAGATGAAGCTCTTTTTGTTTTTGTTAGAATTGCAATGTTTGCTCAACCTCCTCAATTAAACCTAAGAGGAATGCATTAACAATTCTGAACCCAAAATTTAAAAAAAAAATGTCATCAGATTTAGTCTATTCCAAAAAAAGTGAATCTCGAGAAATATTCTTTGGTCCTGTCCGTTTGTTTGATCATGATTTCTAAGTAATACTTTTAAACAAAATAACTTCAAAGTAAATATTGTAGATTTCATGTAAAGAAGAAAAAAAAATGTATTTTTGAAGCTGGAAAATTCTTTAAATGTTTAATGATCTGAATTTGGGCCCCCAATTTTTGGTTAGAACTATTAAAAGTGATGGGGGGGGTGAGGGGGGTGGGGGGGGGGGGGGAGAGGGTAAGTTGCACCAGTTTAATGACGAAGATAAATCTGTCTTTATCATTGTTACTTTAGGCCTATATCGAGTACAGTGGTTAGAGTTGTCTTGATCCAAAAACGAGCTGAATGGAAAAAGCTAAGGCTATAAAAACTCTTACCTACCTGCGTTACAACCTCAAAATTTATCTTCACCATTTCTGTTAATTGCTAAAACCTGCAGCTAGGTGATTTTCAAGAGTGGGAAATGAAAGATTTTGGTTCTAAATATCTAAGCATGTAAAATCCGTGTAGAAATTCCTCCACTGCTTTGACAGAACTTTATTAAACACAACAAGGCCAGAGTTCCTTTTTGAGAAGATAATAATATCACGTAAAAAAAAAGTAATTCTATAATGAAGAGTGCACTCTCTCAAATTTTATTTTCAAAATACATTATCAAACCAAACTCGGTGTGTTTACCAGATTTGACGTTTACAGTTCTAAATAATAGATTTATTTTTAACAATGGAATAATGCTTATTTTTTCATTCAGGCTGTCAAGAAGGTATAGATCTAAATAATTAAAAACTAGCACTTTGAAAAAATGTTAAAGCTTTATTTTTGGTATAGTAATCTTGTTACAAATATTGTCTTCAATTCCACCAGTAACAATGATTGAACTGAAGTGTCCTTTGAATGTAATGGTATGAAAGTCACCTCTGTTACAAAGCCATGTTTCTTCAGTATAAACTCGTGTGACATTAAATGTTGGTTTATGAGGAAGTTCAGATAGATTGTGTACATGCCAGTTCTGTCTAACCCCAGAAAAAAGACAAAATCAGTGTAAAAACCAGGATGTAAGTACATTTCTGATCTCCCTTTCCCCATTGTGTCTGTGTGCATAGTGGAAACATGTTACATTCATACACACAAATGCTGTGCAAACATACGTGACTGTTTACGCATTGGATAATATGCCTGTTTTTGCACTGTGATTATGCAATTGTTTATAGAAACTATTTTAGATGGTTAATAGTGATCTTAAACTTGCTTTGGGAAATAGTTCTCGGATTTTTTTCTTCACTGTTTAGTTTTTTAAGTTATGGGTGTGAAATAGATAATTTATCATGCTGTGAATCGGTCTGATCATTCAGCCGTAAGCTTGCCATCTCAGGCGTGGAGTTAAGGCAAGGGCAACTTACATCAGTTGTACCTGTAACAATCTGCAGACAGGTGGGTGTTATGATGTAGTATGTGTGGGGACAATGGAATGGTGTACTCCCCAGCAAAATGTCAAACGATTCATAGAAACACAGAAAATAGGTGCAGGAGTTGGCCACTCGGCCCTTCGAGCCAGCACCGCCATTCAGTATGATCATGGCTGCTCATCCAAAATCACTACCCCGTTCCTGCTCTCTCCCCATATCCCTTGTTTCCGTTAGCCCTAAAGGGCTAAATCCAACTCTCTCTTGAATACATCCAGTGAATTGGCCTCCACCGCCTTCTGTGGCTGAGAATTCCAGATTCACAACTCTCTGGGTGAAAACCTTCCTGTTCTGTCCGAAGAAGGGTCTCGACCCGAAACGTCACCCATTCCTTCTCTCCAGAGATGCTGCCTGTCCCGCTGAGTTACTCCAGCATTTTGTGTCGACCTTCTGTTCTGCTAAAGATGGCTCTGACTGGTGCAGCGCTCCCTTGATACCACAGGCAGTTCGCTGCCTCCCCACAGCAATGAAAACAAAACTTTCACTTGGAAAAACTGCTCTTCCCGCTCCTCTCTCTGCTTGAAACTACACAGCTGGGTTATTCCACTCTGGCACCAATTCAACTTTCTTTCTTCCAGTAAATTTATTTTATATTTTACACATTAACCTTACAACAAAACAATTTATATTCTTCTATCGTCACGAGGTCTTGCTAACAAGAACCTATTAAAAATTGTTCGACCTGTAACAGCCAAACTATTTATCATCTTTCCATTGAAGTGAACACACAATGCAGAGGAAAGAAATATCTATATCTATATATATATATATATATATGTATGTATGTATGTATGTATGTATGTATGTATGTATATATGCCTCATGCCCATGAAAATAATGAATTCTGATCTATTTAATTAAATTCTACAACTCACAACTTTGGCAGGAATTCACCATGCTCAGTCATTCGTATAAGAACATAACTGCAGATGCTGGTACAAATCGATTTATTCACAAAATGCTGGAGTAACTCAGCAGGTCAGGCAGCATCTCGGGAGAGAAGGAATGGGTGACGTTTCGGGTCGAGACCCTTCTTCAGACTGATGTCGGGGGTGGGACAAAGGAAGGATATAGGTGGAGACAGGAAGATAGAGGGAGATCTGGGAAGGAGGAGGGGAAGGGAGGGACAGAGGAGCTATCTGAAGTTGGAGAAGTCGACGTTCATACCACCGGGCCGCAAACTGCCCAGGCGAAATATGAGGTGCTGCTCCTCCAATTTCCGGCGGGCCTCACTATGGCACTGGAGGAGGCCCATGACAGAGAGGTCAGACTGGGAATGGGAGGGGGAGTTGAAGTGCTGGGCCACCGGGAGATCAGTGGCGTTAATGCGGACCGAGCGCAGGTGTTCAGCGAAGCGATCGCCGAGCCTGCGCTTGGTTTCGCCGATATAGATGAGTTGACATCTAGAGCAGCGGATGCAATAGATGAGGTTGGAGGAGGTGCAGGTGAACCTCTGTCTCACCTGGAAAGAATGTTTGGGTCCTTTGATGGAGTTGAGGGGGGAGGTAAAGGGACAGGTGTTGCATCTCGTGCGGTTGCAAGGGAAAGTGCCCGGGGTTAGGGTGGTTTGGGTAGGAAGGGACGAGTGGACCAGGGAGTTGCGGAGGGAACGGTCTCTGCGGAATGCAGAGAGGGGAGGGGATGGGAAGATATGGCCAGTGGTGGGGTCCTGTTGTAGGTGACGGAAATGTTGGTGGATGATATGTTGGATCCGCTGGCTGGTGGGGTGGAAGGTGAGAACGAGGGGGATCCTGTCCTTGTTGCGAGTGGGGGGATGGGGAGCAAGAGCGGAGCTGCGGGATGTAGAAGAGACCCTAGTGAGAGCCTCATCTATAATGGAGGAGGGGAAGCCCCGTTTTCTGAAAAACGAGGACATCTCGGAAGCCCTAGTCTGAAACACCTCAGTCATTCGTTTATTCAACTGAAGTTGACGGAGAGATTCATTTGCCAAGGCAACAATAATAAAACTAACTAAAAAGCAGGTGCAAGTACTCCACAGTGTGAAGTAGACCTTTGAGAAAAAGGCACAGAGTGCCGGAGTAACTCAGCGGGTCAGGCAGCATCTCTTGAGAACATGGATAGGTGACATTTCGGGCCGAGACCCTGCTTCACACTGATCAGTCTGAAGAAGAATCCCCGACCCAAAATATCGCCTATCCGTGTTCTCCAGAGATGCTGCCTGACACGCTCAGTTACTCCGGCACTCTGTGACTTTTTTTTGGTAAACCAGCATCTGCCGTTCCATGTGTCTCCTGGAGACCATTTGAGATGTGTAATTTAAAGACAGAAAGATTATACGATGTTAGGCAGAGCTAAGCAAACTCTGAAATGTGCTTCCAGTTGTATCATATCACCCATTGTTCAACTGATGTATTTGTAAGCTACAAAACAATAGAATTTAGTTAGATATGCAGCGTAAAGTTGGGCATAAGGCAGCTGGATACAGATCGTCCTTGATCTAATTCAAAGATCCAAACGATCATAAGATCATATGTTTTAGGAGCAGAATAGGCCATTCGGCCCTTCAAGTCTACTCCACCATTCATATCTTTCCCTCTCAACCCCATTCTCCTGCCTTCTCCCCATAACCCCTGACACCTGTACTAATCAACCGTATTGAGGAGCTAGAAAACAGACATTGAAGTTCGTTGTTTGCCCATTTTATTTACATACACGTTATGCTTCCATGAACACAATTGAAAACAATTACTAGTGAATGGATGGATAACTGAATGAATGGATAAGGCGCGGCTAGAAAAGAATAAGTCCTCTGAAAGATTATCATTACTGGAAAATATATCGTAAGGATGTTGACTTTAAGACTTAGTTGATCTCTTGCCTTGTGCCTTGTCTTGGAAGCAACTTGTACACAATAAAACCTCTTCTATCAACTTACACTACGTACAAAAGCTCCAGATGAAACACACACTAGCTCGGGTGAAGGAAGAGAAAGATTCTGAAATAATTCTTGTTCCAAATGCAGCAAATTCATGTATCCAGACGACAATGTAATGGCTGCAGACGGATTGAGTTTGCAATGCATTCATGGTAACTTTTGCTGGTTTAATCTGTATGTTCAAACTTCACAAGCCATGAGACCTATTTCCTGTAACATGTCCCCAGTTTGTTAAAATGCTATCAGGTGCGAAATTCTGCGATAATTATCACAAATGGTCACAGCTCATTATGGCTTACAACCAAGGCAGATGAAAACCTTACAAGACAGAGTAGTTAGGTTTTTTTGGGCGGCACGATGGCGCAGCGGTAGAATTGCTGCCTTACAGCGCCAGAGACCGGAATTCAGTCCTGACTTTAGGTGCTGTCTGTACGGAGTTTGTACGTTCTCGCCATGTCCTGCTGGGCATTCTCCGGGTGCTCCGGTTTCCTCCCACATTCCAAAGACGTGCAGGTTTGTAGGTTAATTGGCTTCGGTAAAAATTGTAAATAATTGTCCCTCGTGTGTGTAGGATAGTGTTAGTTGTGCGGGGATCGCTGGTCGGCGCGGACTCGGTGGGCATTGCCACTTTCATTTCACTGCACATCGTGTATGTGTATGTGACAAATAAATTTGACTTGACTTGACTTGACTTGACTGAAGGGCCTGTTTCCGTGCTGTATCTCTAAACTAAACTAAAGTGCAGATGATTTGAGCACGTCTGTATTTTTGTACACTTGCCATCTTCTTAACTCTACAAGTATCACATTGAAGTGTTCATATCACCAGTATCTGACATCGAATAGGCTATTTTTCTGTCCAAATACACACGATCAGCATTTTAGCAAAATATGTATAAAGGCCAATTAAGTAAAACAAACTTATGTTTTGCATCATGAATCTGCTGCGTTCGAAGCAAAAAAAACATTTTGTTAAATTATGTAATTAACTTAATTTCTTAGGATAGTGTTTCGAAGGCGATTACTAATTGACTTTCACAGCTGACTGCGTTGTAAAGGTGACCCAGTCCACTTGATGTCATATAATTAATGTTAACACAAAATAATCTGGTTTCTATGGATGCAGCAGAATAAACACAACATAAAAGATTTCTTCTGCCATCGTGCTTCTAAAAAGACTGTAAAAGGGATGAGAATGAGGATCTCAAAACGATAACAAGTTGGATGGCTGAACTATATGAGGGCCAAGGACCCAGACTGCACAGCATATTTCCATACATACTAAACTCCCTTCTATTTTGGCAAATCTGCTGATATTCGATGGAGAAATATTTATTCAGTTTAGTTTAGTTTAGAGAAACAGCGCGTAAACAAACCCTTCGGCTGACCGGGTCCGCCCCTGCTAGCGATCCCCGCACACTAACACTATCCTACACACACTACGGACAATTTACAATTTTACCAAGCCAATTGACCTACGAACCTGAACGTCTTTGGAGTGTGGGAGGAAACTGGAACACCCGGAGAAAGCCCACATGGTCGTACAAACTCCGTACAGACAGCACCCGTAGTCAGGATCGAACCCGGGTCTCTGGCGCTGAAAGACAGCAACTCTACCGCTGCGCCACCGCGCCGCCCTGGTGAATACAAACAAATAAATATGCATTTCAAAAATGGCGTTTTTGAATGCTTGATCCATAATACCAACATTTATGTTGACAGGTGGATCAGGTTTGCCAGGGATGACTTGGTGGGTTGGAGCAGAGATTATTGTGGATAGCATCTGAGGCAGCAGTGATAGACAGGTGGTGGGGAGTACTTGTTTAAGGTGTGGTGGAGGTTGTGAGGCCAGAAGGACAAGCACAACAGGTGACCAGAAACTTCTCCAGGCCTGAATCACCCTTTATCCCAACAGGTTCAGAGTGCTGGAGTTACTCAGTGGGTCAGGCAGCATCTCTGGAGAACGTGGACAGTTCACAAGTTCACAAGTTATAGGAGTAGAATTAGGCCATTCGGCCCATCGTGCCTACTCCACCATTCAATCATGGCTGATCTCTGCCTCCTAATTCCACTTTCCTGCCTTCTCCCCATAACCCTTGATACCTGTTCCAATCAAGAATTTGTCTATCTCTGCCTTAAAAATATCCACTGACTTGGCCTCCAAAGGCCTCTGTGGCAATGAGTTCCACAGATTAACTACCTTCTGACAAAAGAGGTTCCTCCTCACCTCCTTGCTAAAAGAACGCCCTGTAATTCTGAGGCTGTGACCTCTGGTCCTCGACTCTCCCACCAGTGGAAACATCCTCTCCACATCCACTCTATCTATGCCTTTCATTATTCTGTAAGTTTCAATGAGGTCCCCCCTCAACCTTCTAAACTCCAGCGAGTACAGGCCCAGTGCTGTCAAACGCTCATCATATGCTAACCCACTCATTCCTGGAATCATTCTTGAAAACCTCCTCTGTAGGTTTCGATAGGTGACGTTTCGGGTCAGGACCCTTCTTCAGACTGAAGAGCCTTTTTCTCAGGGGACTCCAAGAGAAATTCCTGGAATTCCCTTCCCAACACATCCTGCAGGGTTTCAAGTAGGCAGCTCACTGCCACATTCTCACAAGGCCAAAAAATGCCAGTGATACATAGAAACATAGAAAATAGGTGCAGGAGTCGGCCATTCGGCCCTTCGAGCCAGCACCGCCATTCAATATGATCATGGTTGATCATCCAAAATCAATATCCCGTTCCGGCTTTTTCCCCATATCCCTTGATTCCCTTGGCCCTAAGAGCTAAATCTAATTCTCTCTTGAAAACATCCAGTGAATTAGCTTCCACTGCCTTCTGTGGCAGAGAATTCCACAGCTTAACAACTCTCTGGGTGAAAAAGATTTTCCTCATCTCAGTCCTAAATGTCCTACTCCTTATTCTTAAACTGTGACCCCCTGGTTCTGGACTCCTCCAACTTCAGGAACATTTTTCCTGCATCTACCCTGTCCAATCCTCTAAGAATTTTATATGTGTCTATAGGATCCCCTCTCATCCTTCTAAATTCTAGCGAATACAAGCCCAGTCGACCCATTCTTTCATCATATGTCAGTCCCGCCATCCTGGGAATTAACCTGGTGAACCTACGCTGCACTCCCTCAATAGCAATAATGTCCTTCCTCAAGTTAGGAGACCAAAATTGCACACAATATTCCAGGTGTGGTCTCACCAGGGCCCTGTGCAACTGCAGTAGAACCTCCTTGTTCCTAAACTCAAATCCTCTTGCAATGAAGGCCAACATGTCATTGGCTTTCTTCACTGCCTGCTGTACCTGCATGCTTACTTTCAGTGACTGGTGTACAAGCACACCCAGGTCTCGTTGCACCTCCCCTTCTCCTAATCTGACACCAGTCAGATAATAATCTGCCTTCCTGTTCTTGCCACCAAAGTGGATAACCTCACATTTATCCACATGATATTGCATAATTTTAAGATACACACTTTTAAAGTCGACCCCACCAGTTAGCTTCTTTCAGAACTATGATGAAATTGTTCGGCTGTTAAAATGCCCGTTTTATGGGAGATGATTAGAGGATTCTCCATGCAATAGTTCCGAAATATTAATCCACCATCCTGTTCTCAATTTAAAATCAAATCAAAATTAATTTAAATTCGGGCTGCACGGTGGCGCAGCGGTAGAGTTGCTGCCTCACAGCGCCAGAGACCCGGGTTCCATCCTGACTGCGGAGCTGCCTGTACGGAATTTGTACGTTCCCCCCGTGACCTGCGCGGGTTTTTCCAGGTGCTCCGGTTTCCTCCCACACTCCAAAGATGTGCAGGTTTGTAGGTTAATTGGCTTGGTCAAATTGTAAATTGTCCCTCGTGTGTGTAGGAGAGTGCCAGTGCAAACTTGGTGGGGCAAAGGGCCTATTTCCACGCAGAATCTCTAAACTAAACTAAATGGGTTTCAAATTCACGAACTAGCAATACTACACTTTGTGGGGGACACTTGGTATCTATGGTTACGTGCAACTCTGCAGTTTTAAGCAGAAGAGGACGTTTCTTCATCGGGTTTTTTTCAGTGACACATCAGTCTAGATGTTGGGTTTCAACCTATAAAAAAAAACTATCTGTCATTGTGTTTTAAGGTTATCCAGTCCTTGTCGATATTGTCAGTAGATCTTCGGTGTCCATAAGAGAAGGGGGAAGAAAAGACTGTTTCTGCTGGTTTTGTTTAAATACACAAAGGCCACAAAAATATCTTTCTCAGCGAATGAATCCAATTTGTTTCTGCCTACTTTATCGTTTGGTACAGGAGGACATTGAGATCAAATCTCCTCACGACGGTACAAGCAGAATTGCAGAGGGTGCGTAGTCACCCGTTCAAACGCATTGGTAATTATTCAATAGAATCAATCCTTGTTATTATATCCATTCCACCATCCAGACATTTAGGTTTGACTGTTATTACAACATTCCAATAAACTACGAAGGGATGTCATTTTCAACAGAGTTCGGTAGTCGTCTAAACGTTCCATTCTCGTATTCCATCATACACTAACTAGTAGGTATAGGACCACGTTGGAATATAGTTGTTTTCCTATTCAGGGTCGAGTGATCAGATAATTCCTGAATCAAACACTGTTTCTTGTATCTCCTAAAAGTTTTTTATTTTGGTTGTAAATTTCATTACACAAGTCTTTTAACTGTTGTGTTTTATGATTTAAATGACTGTTCCTGTGAAAAAAATCTATGTCTTTGTATGCATGTAGGGTCTAGAACTGTGATACCTGTGTGGAACCACAATATTTTCTTGTCTGATAAACGATGTCAAAGTATCAAGAGGATTTTCTAGCAATGTTCCCCACTGCATACAGTTCAAAAAGTAAATTAAGGGTATGTACAAAATGTAAGTCTATGTGGTATTTTTAGTCAAAATCCATGCACTGATCAGGAATCCCATTCAAGTAGATACATAACATTGATGATAAATTTTATTAATAATGCAAAGGTAAATAAAATTATTCAAAAACTATCTTCTGCGCTTCATAGTCTGACCACTGTTTTCACATTCACGGTTTAACGATCAGCGAAGAAACGCCATCGCACTTTGATAACTTGCCACGTTTATATCTCATCGTCACTGTATCATAAAATCCCTTCATAATCTCAAGGATTATTTTTAATATAGGCACAAAAAGATGGAGTAACTCAGCGGGTCAGGCGGCATCTCTGGAGAGAAGGAAAACTTGACGTTTCGGGTTGAGATCCTTCTTCAGAATGGAGTCTGAGGAAGGGTCCCGACCCGAAACGTCACCGATTCCTTCTCTCCAGAGATGCTGCCTGGGCCGCTGAGTTATTCCAGCTTTTTGTGTCTATCTTCGGTTTAATCCAGCATCTGCAGTTCCTTCACACACATTATTTCTAATATTACAGATTACAGGCTTTTATTAAATGAAATATGCAGATATGAGTGCTTTACATCGAATTTTGCTCTCAGATCTGCAAGATAAGCTAACATCTGCTTAGAGTGGATGTAGGAGAGTCTAGGACCAAAGGCCCAAGCCTCAGAATAAAGGAACAGAGATGAGGAGGAATTTCTTTAGTCAGAGGGCGGTGAATCTGTGGAATTCTTTGCCACAGAAGGCTGTGGAGGCCAAGTCAAGGGATATTTTTAAGGTGCAGATTGACAGATTCTTGATTAGTACGGGTGTCAGGGGTTATGGGGAGAAGGCAGGAGAATGGGGTTGAGAGAGAAAGATAGATCAGCCATGATTAAATGGTGGTGTAGACTTGATGGACCGAATGGCCTAATTCTGTTCCTATAACGTTGGAAATTGTGAATCTCCATACCCTTCGATTTGGACAGGTACATAAGGGAAGGTTTGGGGGGGAGATGGGCCAACGCGGGCATGTGGGACCAGTGTAGATGGGGCATCGTGGTGGACATGGGCATGTCGGACTGTTTCCATGCTGAATGACTCTATGACACATATTCCTCTGATGAACAAACAGGTACTCCCCCCCCCCCCCCCCCCCCACCAGCCCACAAACCCCCAATAGTACAATATGTAACCATCACACATCTGACTAGGAAAGAACTGTAGACGCTGGTTTAAACCAAAGGTAGACACGAAAAGCTGGAGTAACTCAGCGGGACAGCAGCATCTCTGGAGAGGAGGAACACGGGGCGTTTCGGATCGAGACTCTTCTTCATTTTCTGAGAGCAGCCTAATTTTCGCTCAGCGTGATCTCCCCCTTCACTAGAAGACCAGGGGAGTTCAGCAGAAGATTCACTGCTGCAACTCACCTCACCGTTATCCACCTACAGATTGGTTAAAACTCAGGGGACCTGGAAATACAGTGGTTTCAAGTCTTTTATCTACACACATCATATTTTACAAAGATTTACAAGCAAGCTGCAAGCGTGCCAACATTTAGCACCAGAAATAAAGGCAGTTGCCATGTTGACAAATTCTCCATCATTCATGTCCAACATTCATGTCATGGACATGTTAGAGGCAGGAAACATGTTCCCAATGTTGGGGGAGTCCAGAACAAGGGGCCACAGTTTAAGAATAAGGGGTTGGCCATTTAGAACTGAGATGAGGAAAAACATTTTCAGTCAGAGAGTTGTGAATCTGTGGAATTCTCTGCCTCAGAAAGCAGTGGAGGCCAATTCTCTGAATGCATTCAAGAAAGAGCTAGATAGAGTTAAGGATAGCGGAGTCAGGGGTATGGGGAGAAGATAGGAACGGGGTACTGATTGAAAATGATCAGCCATGATCACATTGAACAGCGGTGCTGGCTTGAAGGGCCGAATGGCCTCCTCCTGCACCTATTGTCTATTGTCTATTAGTCAGTCATACAGCACGGAAACAGGCCCTTCGGCCCAGTTCATCCATGCTGACCAAGATGCCCCATAAAAACTAGTCCTAGTTACTTGATTATTGCTTACCTTTCCTACCTATAGATTTTATATATAGATAGTATAGATAATATATTGATAATTATAAAATTATAGATTTTATCATTTCTCTTTTTTATATAGGTACACAATTAGATACTTGCTTTGAATCGAAAGCAAGATCAATTTAATCTGACAGAATATTGTTGAACTCAATGTAAATTATGTTGTGTATAAAGAGCGTGGGTCAGAATTCAAGCTGATCAGACTGTTCTTATTTCCCATCCTGAGTTTCTCTTGGGTCACTCTCTTGACACTCGGGACAAGTTAACTGTTTTTTTATATACCAACCAATTAGCCTACAAACCCAAACATCTTTAGAATGTGGGAGGAAACCGGAGCACCCAGAGAAAACCCACACAGGTCACGGGAAGAACGTGCTAACTCCGTACAGACAGCACCCGTGGTCAGGATTGAACCCGGGACTCTGGCACTGTAAGGCAGCAACTCTACCACTGCGCCAACCTAGGCTAATCCAAAAATTGTATCTCCTGATTAAATTTCAGGCAAGAGATCAAGGATATCTTCCCAGTGTCATAGCATGGAAACAGGCCCTTCAGCCCAACTTGCCCATGCTGACCAAGATGCCCCATCAATACTCATGCTATCTGCCCGTGTTTGGCCCGAATCCCTCTAAACCTGGAAGATTCATTAACAACGGCAAGTTCCTGGCAATTTAATCAATGTGGTTAACAGTAAAGATGCCCTTGTAACTCACAAAGAAATTGGCATGTGGTTTTGAAAGGGAAAGGGCTGTACAGCATAATTTCACAACCTATGATCTAATCATTGGCTTCACAACGACTCAGTACTCCCTCTACTGGCCTCTATTAAATTACGCACATACATACTAGACTTCACCAAATAAAACACGCAAATCAATTGGGAAGAGTGCAGAGAAGATAAGCTGGAAAGGATGCAGAGAAGATTTACGAGGATACTGCCAGGATTCGAGCACCTGGGCTATAGGGAGAGGTTGGGCAAGCCAGGATTCTAGACTGAGGGGTGTTCTTATAGATGTGTAGGAAGGAACTGCAGATGCTGGTTTATACCGTAGAAAGACATAAAATGCTGGAGTAACTCAGCGACACAGGCAGCATCTCCAGAGAGATTCCTTCTCTCCAGAGATGCTGCCAGTCCCACTGAGTAGGTCCAGCATTTTGTGTCCAGCTTCGCTGATCTTACAGAGGTGCCCAAATCATGAGGCGAATGGGTGGGTGATTCAGAGTTTGGGAATCATGAACCAGACCTCATAGGTTTAAGGTGAGAAGTGAATGATTTAGTAGGAACCTGGGGGGCCACATTTTCACACAGAGGTTGGTGGGTGTGTGGAACGAGTTGCCACAAGAGATAGTTGAGGCTGGCACTCCAAGAACATTTGAAAGACATTTCAACAGGTCCATGGATAAACAATGTTTAAGGTCATCAAGTCTACTCCGCCATTCAATCATGGCTGATCGATTTCTCCCTCCTAACCCCATTCTCCTGCCTTCTCCCCATAACCCCTGACACCAATACTAATCATTAATCTATCTATCTCTGTCTTAAACATATCCATTGACTTGGCCTCCACAGCCTTCTGAAGCCATGAGTTCCACAGATTCACCACCCTCTGACTAAAGAAATTCCTCCTCGTCTCCTTCCTAAAAGAGCGTCCTTTAGTTCTGAGGTTGTGACCTCGAGTTCTAGACTCTCCCAGAGGGGTATGAGCCAAATGAGGACAGGTGGGACTAGCGTAGATGGAGCAGCTTGGTCGACATGGGCAAGTTGGGCTGAATGGCCTGCTGCATGACTCTATGATTATTTCTTTTTCAGACTATTCTGAAATACAATTTTTCACTTGTTACAATAGGATTGCCAATTTCCTCAAACCCAAATATGGGACAAGGGGTGACGTCACCGCCCCCGCGCCCCACGTGACCTCACCCAGCCAGTGGCCACGTGCTCCCGCTCCACTAATGGCGGCCGCCATTGGTGGAGCGGGAGCATGTGGCCGCTGGCTGGGTGAGGTCACGTGGGGCGCGGGGCGGTGACGTCACACCTTGCCCCTTATTTGGGAGTGAGGAAGTTGGCAATCCTACCAATATGGGACAAGGGCGGTCCCGTATGGGACAAACTAATTGAGGCCAAAATACGGGATGTCCCGGCTAATACGGGACAGTTGGCAACCCTATGTTACAAGTACATTTGCTGCATTCCTTTGAAATACCAACAATAGACAATGGACAATAGGTGCAGGAGGAGGCCATTCGGTCCTTCGAGCCAGCACCGCCATTGAATGTGATCATGGCTGATCATTCTCAATCAGTACCCCGTTCCTGCCTTCTCCCCATACCCTCTCACTCCGCTATCCTTAAGAGCTCTATCTAAGAGCTCTATTAACAAAACAGAAAATAAAGTTTCACACTGATCCCAAATTATGGAACGCCTAATTTAAAACAAATTAATTGACTTTTGATGGGATTTAAAGTTCACAAGGCAAGATGGGGCATCTTTGCTAGCATGGATGAGTTGGGCCGAAGGGGCCTGTTTATGACTAAAACCTCAGGGCATTATTGAGTTTACCTCTTCCATGAGAAATAGTGTGTGTGTCTTGTTCTGAAAGGTTAGAGCTGTGTGGTAGCATAAACATTTATTTCTCAAGTTGAGATGAGCACGTCACCATTAAGAAAAATAACACAGGCTGGGCCAGATGACATCACTCCAGTTCACCATCTGTGTAACGTTAAGTGGCATTTTTTGGTCTGAACCTAGTTAACTTCAGAGAATGGATGCTGCTTAGCACTCAGCGTTGGATCAGGGAGACAGCACTGTTCATCTCTCTGAATATCTTTCAAACTGCCAATTTCAGCAGCGCTAAAAATAACTGGATTGCATGGAGCTGAGAGAATTTTATTTCAGAATCCAATAGTTGATTAGTTTGGGTGTGAGAGGTCATGGGAAGAAGGCAGGAGAATGGGGTTGGGAGGGAGAGATAGATCAGCCATTGATGGAATGGCAGAGTAGACTTGATGGGTCGAATGGCCTAATTCTGCTCCTGTCACTTAGACAATACAGTAGACAATAGGTGCAGGAGGAGGCCATTCGGCCCTTCGAGCCAGCGCCGCCATTCAATGTGATCATGGCTGATCATTCTCAATCAGTACCCCGTTCCTGCCTTCTCCCCATACCCCCTGACTCCGCTATCCTTAAGAGCTCTATCTATCTCTCTCTTGAATGCATTCAGAGAATTGGCTTCCACTGCCTTCTGAGGCAGAGAATTCCGCAGATTCACAACTCTCTGACTGAATTTTTTTTTCCTCATCTCAGTTCTAAATGGCCTACCCCTTATTCTTAAACTGTGGCCCCTTGTTCTGTACTCCCCCAACATTGAGAACATGTTTCCTGCCTCTAACGTGTCCAACCCCTTAATAATCTTATACGTTTCGATAAGATCTCCTCTCATCCTTCTAAATTCCAGTGTATACAAGCCTAGTCGCTCCAGTCTTATGACGTTACGAACACACCCGATCCTGGGCAGGGGCACTTCCGTAAATTGTAATTGACCACCAGTCAACGAGTTGCAGGGGCCACCTCTCCTTGTGGCTGATACCCCTTTATTCAAACCTCCTCTGTACCCTCTCCAAAGCCTCCACATCCTTCCTGTAATGAGACGGCCAGAACAGCATACAGCACTGCAAATGCAGCCTAACTTCCTGAACAGTGAAAGGCCTGGATTGAGTGGATGTGGAGAGGATGTCTCCGCTTGTGGGAGAGTCTAGGACCAGAGGCCACAGCCTCAGAATCGAAGGACGTTCCTTTAGGAAGGGGATGAGGAGGAATTTCTTTAGTGAGAAGGTGGTGGAATTCTTTGCCACTGAAGGCTGTGG